>NC_136799.1:46389313-46566813 GCF_951216825.1 Electrona antarctica
GGTGGGTGGGTAGGTAGGTGGGTAGGTAGGTGGGTGGGCAGGTAGGTAGGTAGGTCATGGGTGGGTGGGTAGGTGGGTGGGCAGGTAGGTCATGGGTGGGTGGGTGGGTAGGTGGGTAGGTCATGGGTGGGTGGGTGGGTAGGTGGGTAGGTCATGGGTGGGTGGGTGGGTGGGTAGGTGGGTGGGCAGGTAGGTAGGTCATGGGTGGGTGGGTAGGTAGGTGGGTAGGTGGGTGGGTGGGCAGGTAGGTCATGGGTGGGTGGGTAGGTAGGTAGGTGGGTAGGTGGGTGGGTGGGCAGGTAGGTCATGGGTGGGTGGGTAGGTAGGTGGGTAGGTGGGTGGGTGGGCAGGTAGGTAGGTCATGGGTGGGTGGGTAGGTAGGTGGGTAGGTGGGTGGGTGGGCAGGTAGGTCATGGGTGGGTGGGTAGGTAGGTAGGTGGGTAGGTGGGCAGGTAGGTCATGGGTGGGTGGGTAGGTAGGTGGGTAGGTGGGTGGGTGGGCAGGTAGGTCATGGGTGGGTGGGTAGGTAGGTAGGTCATGGGTGGGTAAGTAGGTAGGTGGGTAGGTCATGGGTTGGTGGGTAGGTAGGTAGGTCATGGGTGGGTAAGTAGGTAGGTAGGTAGGTCATGGGTGGGTGGGTGGGTGGGTGGGTGGATGGGTGGGTTATTGCTTTATTTAAAATAAATTGTATTTATTGTTTTATTCATTTTATTTCAAAGCAAATGTATTGATGTTATTATTAATTGCATTTCAAAGCAAAAAGACACCCCTCTCTCTTGTCATGGTTTTGTGTTCAGGATCGTCCTGCTTCCTGGCCGTCCCGTACCGATGGGACAGTGGAGATTACTGGTGCGAGTCCAAGTCCAGGGATCTCAGCCAGTCCATCAGCATTAGGATCGATGGTACAATCACTGGAATTACATCAACAACTTATCTATATTTCATTTATTCAGATCTTGTGTTATTTATTGGAGGGGCGCCAGCCCCTCCTATACACATGTTTAATGTTTGTCTTTAGTTCAAAGTTTGTTTTGTAAACGCCATTGACTGAAGGGAAAGTTTACGTCATCATGTAACTCATTACGTCATATTGTCTCTATTGTTAATGGCGTTTAATGTTTGTGTTTGCACCGTTTGTTTTACATCACCATTACATCACCTAATCAGACTTTAATATATTAGCGCCCCTCACTTCACATGGGTGTGATTTTTAATCTCATGTTTAAGTAAAAAAAGAAAAGAAGAAATGCTTCACAGCAACAATGCTGGTTCCCCTACTTAGCTGGAACAAACCGTGTTATAGATGCAAATCTTTGTTGTCGGGAAGAAACCAGCTATGTCCGAGATATTAACTCTTCAAGATATTAACTCTTCAAGATATTAACTATTCAAGATATTAACTCTTCAAGATATTTCTAACTGTTTCTTCTAGATGTTGATGTGATCCTGGAGAGTCCTGTACTTCCTGTGCCAGAGGGAAGTGAAGCCGCGTTCCGCTGCCTCTACAAACACCAGACAACAAAGAAAGCGTCCTTCGACCGTCCGGCTGACTTCTACCGAAACAGATCCTTCATCAGGGCTGAGTCTGCAGGACAGATGACCATCCTCCACGTCAACAAGTCTGACGGAGGACTCTACAAGTGCTCCATCGCTGGCCTCGGAGAGTCATCAGAGAAGTTGATGGAAGTGACAAGTGAGTCTTTGTCAGATGATTCGACCGTCATCACCACCAGAACATAATCCAGTGTCCAGTGAAACTATAAAACCATTTGTTGTCTTTCCCAGATTCCTCTTCCTCCTCCGACCCGAGCGCCGACCCAGCAGAACCTCTCATGACTCTGACCCAGCTGATCATCAAGATACTGGTGTTCACTCCCTACGTCATCTCTACCTTCCTCTACTTCTCTATCCAGAAGGACAGAGCCAGAGCCAGAGCTAGAGGTGAGAACACACTTCTCTATGTAGTTCTAGTTCTATCCAGAAGGACAGAGCCAGAGCTAGAGGTGAGAACACACTTCTCTATGTAGTTCTAGTTCTATCCAGAAGGACAGAGCCAGAGCTAGAGGTGAGAACACACTTCTCTATGTAGTTCTAGTTCTATCCAGAAGGACAGAGCCAGAGCCAGAGGTGAGAACACACTTCTCTATGTAGTTCTAGTTCTATCCAGAAGGACAGAGCCAGAGCTAGAGGTGAGAACACACTTCTCTATGTAGTTCTAGTTCTATCCAGAAGGACAGAGCCAGAGGTGAGAACACACTTCTCTATGTAGTTCTAGTTCTATCCAGAAGGACAGAGCCAGAGCTAGAGGTGAGAACACACTTCTCTATGTAGTTCTAGTTCTATCCAGAAGGACAGAGCCAGAGCAAGAGGTGAGAACACACTTCTCTATGTAGTTCTAGTTCTATCCAGAAGGACAGAGCCAGAGGTGAGAACACACTTCTCTATGTAGTTCTAGTTCTATCCAGGACAGAGCCAGAGCTAGAGGTGAGAACACACTTCTCTATGTAGTTCTAGTTCTATCCAGAAGGACAGAGCCAGAGCTAGAGGTGAGAACACACTTCTCTATGTAGTTCTAGTTCTATCCAGAAGGACAGAGCCAGAGGTGAGAACACACTTCTCTATGTAGTTCTAGTTCTATCCAGAAGGACAGAGCCAGAGCCAGAGCTAGAGGTGAGAACACACTTCTCTATGTAGTTCTAGTTCTATCCAGAAGGACAGAGCCAGCGCTAGAGGTGAGAACACACTTCTCTATGTAGTTCTAGTTCTATCCAGAAGGACAGAGCCAGAGGTGAGGACACACTTCTCTATGCAGTTCTAGTTCTATCCAGAAGGACAGAACTAGAACACTAGAGAAAACACAGTTTAGGACTAGACTGAGACAAACACAGTTTAGGACTAGATCTAGACTAGAGGACTAGACTGACAGAGCAGGTCAGTTTCTGTAAAAGGAATCATTCAAATCTGTATATTTTAATAACATCCCCCAACCCCTCTCTCTCTCTCTCTCTCTCAGCTGCAGCAGCAGCAGCCAATGGCAGGAGGAGAAGACGCGTCAATGATGTCATCATGGAGGTGGCTGTGTAGCCAATCAGAAGTGTTGAAGGTGACAGTTCACCATACAACTTCCTGTCACAGTCACACATTGATGCAGCCCCCCCCCCCTCTCTCTTCCCCCTAGCTCACCCCCCCCCCCCCCCCCCTCTCTCTCTCTCTCTCTCTCTGTGTGTGTCAGGGATGTAGAGACAAAGGTCATTGTATTCCATTGTACTGTAAGTCATGTAATAATGCGTAAGCATCTCCATACATATAATTATTGAGATTGTGACGCCTCTTCCTCACAGCCAGTGAGAACAGAGTCTTCTCCACCAGTTTTTTAGTCCATGATCCAGAGCTCCAAAATCGGAAACGTTAATTACGAATTGATTGCAGGGCAAAACCATACCTATAAATAAATTGTCATTATAAGTAAATTAATATATGATAACCCTTCCACAGTAGTAGCTTTTTCATATTTTCCTACATAATGCCTAATTTTCATATTTAAATGTACAATTTCAGAAAATGTGTAACAGGATAAATCATTGTCTTTGTGTAAGAAATCAACTGGGGAAGTTTCACTACTGAATTATTAATGACATGTTTATCTATTCTTTGATTGAGGCGTTTATATGGATAATGTCTTATGGTTTTGAGGGTAATTTGACCCGATTAGAATAAGGTTCAGCTACTCGACGTGCATACATAACATAACATAACATAACATAACATAACATAACATAACATAACATAACATAACATAACATAACATAAGGGTTAGGTGTAAAAAGGAAAACAATAAAATAATAGCATTTCAATGGGAAAGGAGCGCTTTGTTGCCATTAGACTAAGGTCTGACAAACATTTAATAATAATAGCATTTCAATGGGAAAGGAGCGCTTTGTTGCCATTGACTGGCCTCAGGGATGCCCAGACGGTAGACCGTGATCTAGTAGATCCCAGACTGGCCTCAGGGATGCCCAGACGGTAGACCGTGATCTAGTAGATCCCAGACTGGCCTCAGGGATGCCCAGACGGTAGACCGTGATCTAGTAGATCCCAGACTGGCCTCAGGGATGCCCAGACGGTAGACCGTGATCTAGTAGATCCCAAAGGCTGTGCAGGTACTGTACACCACAGGACATGCCCCTAAAAAAATAGATATATGATTTAAATATAAAATATAAAATATTTAAGTAAGGTGATGTCTTCATTGATTGAGAACATAAAGGGACTGTATTTAAATCTACAATGCAATACTTTGTTTCCAATAGTGTTGCACACAAATGTCAGTAACATTACAAAGTTTAACGGTAAATCTAACAATTACATTTTCTCCATTTCCCATTCCTAGTGCGTTTGTCCTATAATAAATGCCAGCGCCGTTATTTTCAACAATGGGTTAAAGTGTTGCCCCCCCCCCCCCCCCCCCCCCCGGCCTGCCTTTGAGGATCAAACTGCTCCGTTTCTCATTGAAAAGCATCGTTTTTTTATTTTATTTTTTATTTTATTAGATAAGTTAAGGTTGTTCATGATTATACTTTGTTTTTGTTTATTGATTTGTCTGTTAGCCCACCCTGTGTGGTGTGTGTGTGTGTGTGTGTGTGCGCGCGCGCGCGCGCTTGCCTGTGTAAAACTGTAAAGGCAATTATTTCCTTTCCTTTTTCCTGTCATTTCCGTTCATCATATATTCATCGTAAGATTTTGTAATTGTTAAGATCATAATAAAGATTAAGATTTGCATTTGAAAGCTTTATTTCCATCTAAGAAATGGTACAAGAAAGGACCGTCGGACTGTTTTAGACTAAGGTTTGACAAACATTTAAAAAAAATAAAAATAAAAGTTTGGTAAAACTGTATTATAGGCAAATGTTCAAACCTTTACTGTTTAACATTCAGTAAAACAGCTCTAACATTTACGACTGCAGAATGCAACAATTCATTTAATTATTATTATTATCTTTAAGTATAATATAACATAAACTCATAGTATCACCAGCATGCCCTTTAAACCACTAGCATCACTTTGTAATCATGTATCAAAGTTCTGTTTCATCGTTAAATTATATTGTTTAATTAATTACTCCACACTTCCATGTAAATGTCTCCACCATCTATAAATGGTAAATGGTAAATGGTGCATTTATATAGCGCCTTTATCCAAGGCGCTTTACATAGATTGTGCATTACATTCACCCATTCACCCATTCATACACCAATTGCGGCGGAAGCCATGCAAGGTACCAACCAGCACATCGGGAGCAATTTGGGGTTCAGTGTCTTGCCCAAGGACACTTCGACATGTAGACAGGAGGAGCCGGGATTCGAACCGCCGACCCATGGATCATTGGACGACCTGCTCTACCTCCTGAGCCACAGTCGCCACTATCTATAGCAGGGGTGGTGCAACTTTGACGATGGAGAGGGCCACTACATTTCCACACTCACTCCAAAGGGCCACTACATTTCCACACTCACTCCAAAGGGCCACTACATTTCCACACTCACTCCAAAGGGCCACTACATTTCCACACTCACTCCAGAGGGCCACTACATTTCCACACTCACTCCAGAGGGCCACTACATTTCCACACTCACTCCAGAGGGCCACTATAGTTCCACACTCACTCCAGAGGGCCACTACATTTCCACACTCACTCCAGAGGGCCACTATAGTTCCAAACTCACTCCAGAGGGCCACTACATTTCCACACTCACTCCAGAGGGTCACTACATTTCCACACTCACTCCAGAGGGTCACTACATTTCCACACTCACTCCAGAGGGCCACTATAGTTCCACACTCACTCCAGGGGGCCACTATAGTTCCACACTCACTCCAGAGGGCCACTATAGTTCCACACTCACTCCAGAGGGCCACTACATTTCCACACTCACTATCCATGTGGTCATTGTGCCCAGTGTGGTATTACGCATAAGACCTCCTTTTTTAAATATCCTCATACTGGCAAGAAGTTCAAGATCAACAATATTATTACTTGTGTGTCAACTCATGTGGTGTATATGATCAAATGTCCCTGTGGTTTAGCATACATAGGCAAAACTACTAGACAGTTAAAACAGAGAATGAGTGAACATAAGAGTTCGATCAGAAGAAATGATCTTAAACATGACATCTCCACTTTTCGCTTTATTGGTATAGAACAAGTCAAACTTCCAAGAAGAGGTGGTAACCACGATGCCCTGTTAAAACAATGTGAGGCCTACTGGATCCACACTCTACAAACCTTACACCCTAAAGGGCTTAATGATGAACTACTATTAAATGTTATGCTATAGAAACTGTTGATCTGAACTTCTTGACCAGCCGGTATTATAGGCACTTCAGGTGCAATGTTTTTATATATATTTGTCTCCACCAGGCCGAAGGCATGGGGAGAGAGTATGTTTGGCACTCCGTCCGTCCGTGTGTGTGCGTCCATCCGTCCTTCCTTCCTTCCTTCCGTCCGTCTGTTACCAGCTAATCTCCGGCACTGTTGGCCCGATCCATGCCAAACTTTGCACACACACTCTCTGGATGCCAACGACGAACCTCTGCCCCAAATATTCCTCAACGGCCTGTTATAGCGCCACCATGAGGACGATTTAGGCAAAACACATTTCTGTAGATTACTCGTACACATTTTCGTACAATTCGGTATACACTATCTCCATAGTCATGTGATCAACACGGATCTGCACCATTTCCCATCTTCCAATCTCATGCAAATCGGTATATACATGATCTCTGTAGTCATGTGATCAAGACAAGTCTGTTTGATTTCTCAGATTCTACACTGATTGGCTAAGATTGCCTTCCAAAGTCTTCAGGAGTGGCCCGTTTTGTACAAAATGCTGCACATGTCCTGCTCATCCAGAATTCTATCCTCAGAGATGCTATGAGTGATCTGGCTCTGCATTTCCTCAACAAAATGAAGAAAATTGTTTAACATGTTTATATCACTCCTAAACATTTTGCCAAACATCACACACACTCCTATCCTCCTGGTGGAGACCTGTGCCCAGAAGGGCACTTTTTCTAGTTTGTATTCTTTTCCAATCTTTAATAGAGTAGGATCTTACATTTGACATTTATTTGCTTATTTAACTGTATTTCTTCCTTGTATGTTATATGGCATGACATTTATGTATAATTAATTTTTTCCCTGTATTATTGTTATCTGCTATTTTCAATGGTATATGAGGAATGTTCACAGAAACACTGCACCTTTAAGTCACGCAACAAGGTTTTTCACAGTTGTTACCTGTTTAGATAATTACATGCATTTTGATTGGTTGTTTACACTTTCTGAAATGTATTTAGTGACAATGTCAGCCCATTCTTGAATTAAGCCTGAGGAAGGTCGCAAGACCGAAACGTTGCTTTAATAAAATGCTCTGAACCCAGCAAGTGGCAGTGTGCGGGTGTCCCTCCTTTCCACATTAAATTACCTACCGGGTGTGCGGAAGTCATCTCTCTATACTTAAAGTATAATGAAATTTGGAATGTTTTGCCTTATATTGGTTGATAATGGTACCCCAACTTTCAGCAGCTGTCACAAAGTTTCCCAAGGGAGTTGGGTTGGAACATTTTTTTCTGTGATAGTAGACACCTTTATGAACACATCTGTGAAGAAAGCTAGTGGTAAGCATTTTTTTCCCAGATTTGCCACAACTTAAGGTAACTTTACCTAACTAGTAGTGAAGGCGAGTGAGTGACCTGCATTCTCTGGTTTGATCAGTGCTTTAACCTTAGCGTTTAGCTTTTCATTAAGAGATGGCAGCATATTTGTACGATAATACTTGTCGGTTTTCCTTCCTTTTCCTGCGAGTCAGCAGTCAGTCACATTATGCGCAGCTATATTATATTTTACACGAGTGTTACATTACAACGAACGGATTACCTGAAAAACAAGCTCCGTGTTGCTTCTTGGAGAAGTTGAACTGGTGAGTGTTTAAGGCGGAATCTGATGGCTCATGGCTGTCGGAAACTCACTCCAAAGGGCCACTATAGTTCCACACTCACTCCAGAGGGCCACTATAGTTCCACACTCACTCCAGAGGGCCACTATAGTTCCACACTCACTCCAGAGGGCCACTATAGTTCCACACTCACTCCAGAGGGCCACTATAGTTCCACACTCACTCCAGAGGGCCACTATAGTTCCACACTCACTCCAGAGGGCCACTATAGTTCCACACTCACTCCAGAGGGCCACTATAGTTCCACACTCACTCCAGAGGGCCACTATAGTTCCACACTCACTCCAGAGGGCCACTATAGTTCCACACTCACTCCAGAGGGCCGCTATAGTTCCACACTCACTCCAGAGGGCCGCTATAGTTCCACACTCACTCCAGAGGGCCACTATAGTTCCACACTCACTCCAGAGGGCCACTATAGTTCCACACTCACTCCAGAGGGCCACTATAGTTCCACACTCACTCCAGAGGGCCACTATAGTTCCACACTCACTCCAGAGGGCCGCTATAGTTCCACACTCACTCCAGAGGGCCGCTATAGTTCCACACTCACTCCAGAGGGCCGCTATAGTTCCACACTCACTCCAGAGGGCCACTATAGTTCCACACTCACTCCAGAGGGCCACTATATAGTTCCACACTCACTCCAGAGGGCCACTATAGTTCCACACTCACTCCAGAGGGCCACTATAGTTCCAGCTCTTAGTATTGGTATGTGGCTGAAGTTCACGCCATGAAGGAAATGGTCTCTTCACCCACACACCCAACCAGCAAGCAGCAGAGGGTCTGTGTGTGTGTGTGTGTGTGTGTGTGTGTGTGTGTGTGTGTGTGTGCGTGCGTGCGTGCGTGCGTGCGTGCGTGCGTGCGTGCGTGCGTGCGTGCGTGCGTGCGTGCGTGCGTGCGTGCGTGCGTGCGTGCGCGTGCGCGCGTGCGTGTGTGTGGTAAATAAATGGTAAACCGGTGGTGGCTGGGGCGTGCCACATGAGTGAGTGAGCAGCACACACAGCAACCAGCAGCAGGACGCGGCCCTAGCAACCAGCACACACAGCAACCAGCAGCAGGACGCGGCTTAAGGGTTAGTACACACAGCAACCAGCAGTAGAACACCGATTGCAGCGGAAGCCATGCAAGGTACCAACCAGCACATCGGGAGCAATTTGGGGTTCAGTGTCTTGCCCAAGGACACTTCGACATGTAGACAGGAGGAGCCGGGATTCGAACCGCCGAACCATGGATCATTGGACGACCTGCTCTACCTCCTGAGCCACAGTCGCCCCATGTACACTGTACAGTACATGCACACCGCGAAACCATCACCACCCCAACCCTTATCCATCAATGAAACCATCACCACCCCAACCCTTATCCATCAATGAAACCATCACCACCCCAACCCTTATCCATCAATGAAACCATCACCACCCCAACCCTTATCCATCAATGAAACCATCACCACCCCAACCCTTATCCATCAATGAAACCATCACCACCCCAACCCTTATCCATCAATGAAACCATCACCACCCCAACCCTTATCCATCAATGAAACCATCACCACCCCAACCCTTATCCATCAATGAAACCATCACCACCCCAACCCTTATCCATCAATGAAACCATCACCACCCCAACCCTTATCCATCAATGAAACCATCACCACCCCAACCCTTATCCATCAATATCTATTATAGGGCCACTTAAGGGCCACTTAATGCGGCCCGCAGGTTAATATCAGAATACTGATATATTATTGATTTCAGCTGTTTACAATCATGCAAGCATGACCTGCTTTAATTACTTCAGTCTATATTAGTAGCTTAATGACTAGTACTAGTTTTCTTTATGTCCAATGTATTTGAATTTAAGTTCATAAAGTTAACATAAGAACATATAAATGTATTTGAAATTAAGTAAAAATATAGTGGCCCTCTGGAGTGAGTGTGACATAGAGTGGCCCTCTGGAGTGAGAGTGACATAGAGTGGCCCTCTGGAGTGAGAGTGACATAGAGTGGCCCTCTGGAGTGAGAGTGACATATAGTGGCCCTCTGGAGTGAGTGTGGAACTATAGTGGCCCTCTGGAGTGAGTGTGGAACTATAGTGGCCCTCTGGAGTGAGTGTGGAACTATAGTGGCCCTCTGGAGTGAGTGTGGAACTATAGTGGCCCTATGGAGTGAGTGTGGAACTATAGTGGCCCTCTGGAGTGAGTGTGACATATAGTGGCCCTCTGGAGTGAGAGTGACATATTGTGGCCCTCTGGAGTGAGAGTGACATTGTGGCCCTCTGGAGTGAGAGTGACATATCGTGGCCCTCTGGAGTGAGAGTGACATATTGTGGCCCTCTGGAGTGAGAGTGACATATTGTGGCCCTCTGTAGTGAGAGTGACATATAGTGGCCCTCTGTAGTGAGAGTGACATATCGTGGCCCTCTGTAGTGAGAGTGACATATCGTGGCCCTCTGGAGTGAGAGTGACATATTGTGGCCCTCTGGAGTGAGAGTGACATATTGTGGCCCTCTGGAGTGAGAGTGACATATCGTGGCCCTCTGTAGTGAGAGTGACATATCGTGGCCCTCTGTAGTGAGAGTGACATATCGTGGCCCTCTGTAGTGAGAGTGACATATCGTGGCCCTCTGGAGTGAGAGTGACTTATAGTGGCCCTCTGGAGTGAGAGTGACATATCGTGGCCCTCTGTAGTGAGAGTGACATATTGTGGCCCTCTGTAGTGAGAGTGACATATCGTGGCCCTCTGGAGTGAGAGTGACATATTGTGGCCCTCTCCATTATCAAAGTTGCCCACCACTGCCCTATCCAAAAAACAGTTATTAAATTTTAAATTAAGATCTCACACAAGACACAACAGAATCATTTTAATAATATGCCACATGCAGTTGAATGCAAGTTGCAAATTACATTATGCAATCAATACACCTGTGGCCCACACATGATAATAATCTAATATTATGTGTGTAGTTCTTTATAGATCTAACCTCTTAATTGAGTGTACCAGATTGAAGGATTTTCATCGCAAATTTCCATTTTTTTTCTGGAGCCCGGAACCCCCCCCCCCCGGCGTGGCAGAGCATGGGGCGGGGGGCACAGAAAAGAAACTTGCTTAGGGCCACCTTACTCCTAGAACCGGCACTTCAGTGTGTGTGTGTGTGTGTGTGTGTGTGTGTGTGTGTGTGTGTGTGTGTGTGTGTGTGTGTGTGTGTGTGTGCGCGCGTGCGTGTGCGTGCTTTGCATGCACATTACTACAAGCTCTCAATTTCTCAACCACCCCCCCCTCTCTCTCTCTCTCTCTCTCTCTATGTCTCTCTCTCTCTCTCTCTCTCTCTGTCTCTCTCTCTCTCTCTCTCTCTCTCTCTCTCTCTCTCTCTATGTCTCTCTCTCTCTCTCTCTCTCTCTCTCTATGTCTCTCTCTCTCTCTCTCTCTATGTCTCTCTCTCTCTCTCTCTCTCTCTCTCGTGCGGATGTGTGTGAGTGAGGAGCGTGGTGCGGTCTGTCATTGTGCGGAGTGAGGTTACGGAGTGAGTGTTTGGTCTATCTATACTTAGTGATGGGCCAATGAAGCTTTTATGAACCTCTGAACCAGTTGAACCAATTGGTTCAAAAATGTGTTAAGCTTTGAAGCTTCAGTGAATAGTGACATCTGCTGGCGAAATGCTAGACTGCATTTAATTTAGGCAGTAGAAGACAGTGAAACACTTACTACAGGACACAGCAAAACTTTAGTAAATAAACCTATATTATCAGATTAGATTTTTGTTGTGAAATCTTAGAAGGAATGTAATAAAGACTTGAAGTTGATTGATTCATTTGTGTATTCAACTATTTGGGCAACATGTGAGCTTTATCCTCTAATTCATGGACCTGGATTGAGTGTGTCTAAATGCCTAAACTGTAATTAAACATTGAAATAAAAGAAAATAAACAAACATAAACACACAATAGTGTTTTGTATGGAGCAGTGTGATATGTTTGTAGGATGGGGAAATATTTGACACATCTAATGTATTGCTAATGGCCAATTAATACATTCATGTCATATTTAATTTAATACGTTGTATTGCACAGATGCACATCGCAATGTTGATTAAACATATTGATTAAATAACGCTTAGTTACAAATATAGATGTGCCACTTTCGTCTACTGTATTGCATCAAAATATTTGCAGTACCCCAGCCAAGGTTTGAACTGACGACCCTCCGCTTACGAGTCCAGCACGCAACAGACAAGCCACAGCAGTAATTTACTGATAAGGTTTAACTGTAGGTTTTATCATGGTTGCGCAAGCCGATCCGTGGCAACAAAGTATTGAACCAGTTCCTAGACCAGTTCGAGGAAATGAACCAGTTACTGCTTCGGACGTCATTGGTCACGTGACTTTTGCTTCGGACGTCATTGGTCACGTGACTTTTTCCCTACTGAAGCAAGCTTCGAAGCACTAGTTCATATGCAAATGAAGGCGGGGTTTGAAGCTTGTGTCGGAGCTTCAGTATCAGATGCCCATCACTATACTCTGTCTATGCTTGCTCTTCTATCTCGCTAGTGTTGGGTTTTGCGGTTTTTGCACTGGTCTAGTGTTTAAACTGCTGTTGGTGGTTTTGTGTTTGCTGCGCGCTGACGGCGTCGCCATGGCTTTCACAACTCTCACAAGGAAGCATGGTTTTAAGATCTCGCCAGCTTTCCCGTGTTCTGTAGAGGACTGTAGTTTAGCGGTCGCAAAAGTAGTCGGACCCGCTAGCGTTAAATCTGCTGCCAGGATGAACGGTGGCATTGTGATTTTTGTCGATGGGATGAATAAAGCAAACGCTGTGATCGAGAGGGGCGTTGAGATAAAGGGCACGCTTGTGAAAGTAACGCCACTCGCAATGCCATCGAGTAAAGTGTTTCTGTCAAACGTCCCCCCATTCATTGATGATGAACTGATAGTGAGAGAGTTGACCAAGTTTGGGAAGGTGGTGTCGCCGATTAAAAAGCTCCCGTCAGGGTGTAAATCACCTGAGTTGCGACATGTTGTTTCTCACAGGAGAATGCTGTTCATGATTTTGAGAAACAGGAGTAAAGAGCTGATTACAGGCTTTAAGATTAAAGTCGACAATTTTGAATACACTTTATTTGCTACAACCGAGAATATGAAGTGCTTTGGCTGTGGGGTGGAAGGGCACTTGATAAGGTCCTGTCCAGAGAGGGTTGTTGACTCTGGCGAGGGGACAAGTAATGCTACCAGGGGGGAGGGGGAGTAATCCCTGGGGAAAAAATGTTGAAAAGGAGATGGGAAACGTTAATGGGGATGGTACTGGGAGTGGGCAGGTGGGTGAAGATGAAGGAGTAAATGCTGAACCCGAGTTGTTGGCAGAGAATGTCAATAAAGATGGGGGGGGAACTGAGCAAACAGGTGAAGATGAAGGGGAAAAAGAAAATAGCCAGCAGGAAAACAGTGGAGGTGAAGGAGAAATAGTTAATGCTGAACCTGTGGCTGACACAAGTTCCCAAGAGGACAGTAGTCCTCCTGTCAGTCAAGTGGAGGAGGGAGGGGCTAAAGTAGCTGACATGGAGATGGGGGCTGAGGAGGAAGGGGTGAAGGTGGTGGGGCAGAAAAGAAAGGCAAAAGGTTCAAATGGGACAAAAGCTAAAAAAGTGACCGAGGGGAAAAGAGAACTCAATTCAGACGATAGTACTTGTGGTTGGGTGAGCGATGATGAAACATGTGTAAAAAAGAAAAATGTCTATGGGGTGTCAGAAATGAAACGTTTTTTGCAGAAAACAAAAAACAAGAGACTGATCGAAGTTGAAAAGTACTTCCCAGATAGTAAGGGTTTTGTGAAGGCTGCCAGGCAAAACATGAAGTTAACAGAAGGAGTATGCTTTACCAGGCAAGAGATTTTCAGAGTGAAGAAACTGGTGCAGAGGATTGATGCGGAATTAGAATGGTGATGGTGGTGGTGCCGCTGGGTTCCTTCTGTGCGCTGGGTCCTCTTTTGCATTTGGTTTTGTCTTTAATGGACATGAAGATGAACTGGACAATGATACAGCCAGCCACTTGTGAGGTGGGTTGGCTTTGGTTGACTGGACAATGGTGGAGCGGCTGTAGCCCGCTACGAATGCTACGTGTAGACTCTGATTCTCAGACGGACCTCTGGTTGGAAGGGCCAGGATGGACCTTCATCACAGTCCAACATCGAGGCTCACTCACAGCCTGTGTGACAGTGGTCATGGTGGAACTGTTGGATGTAGCTGGTCAAAGCTTGGTGGATGAAGGAGCAATAGCTGATCTGCTGGGGCTGATATCATCTTGCCGTGTGGGTTGTTTCCCAGAACTGTGCATCGGAAAACTGTCTATGAAAGATACTGAACATGAGAATCACAGGAGGGGAGAGGAAATGGATTTGTACTGTACTGTTGTGTTGTGTCCAGAGACGGGCTGGGTGTGGAGGAGGACTCGGTGTATAGGGGGGGTTCAGGGGCAGCAGCAGCATGTCACTGGCTGAACCCTCTGCATTGGTTTGTTGGAGCAATGGTTTTGAATATGAATAATGATTTTGTTTTGTTTCGAGCTTTATGCAAAATGCCATTGGTTCATGAATGACACGAATGTTTGACTGAAAACAAGTAAAGTGTTTGCTGTTCTTTTTTAGTTTGTAAATAAAAAGGTTTTATAAAAAGTCAAAGTCTCTCTCTCTCTCTCTCTCTAGTCTCTAGGTCTCTCTCTCTCTCTCTCTCTCTCTCTCTATGTCTCTCTCTCTCTCTCTCTCTCTCTCTCTCTCTCTCTCTCTCTCTCTCTCTCTATGTCTATGTCTCTCTCCCACAGTGGTGTATTTCCTCATCTGTTCATCGGTCCTGCTCAACCAGAAGGTGAGAACTACAGACTCACTCCCAATCTAAACTATGGAATGAACTTCCCATTGCAGTCAGAACTACAGACTCACTCCCAATCTAAACTATGGAATGAACTTCCCATTGCAGTCAGAACTACAGACTCACTCCCAATCTAAACTATGGAATGAACTTCCCATTGCAGTCAGAACTACAGACTCACTCCCAATCTAAACTATGGAATGAACTTCCCATTGCAGTCAGAACTACAGACTCACTCCCAATCTAAACTATGGAATGAACTTCCCATTACAGTCAGAACTACAGACTCACTCCCAATCTAAACTATGGAATGAACTTCCCATTGCAGTCAGAACTACAGACTCACTCCCAATCTAAACTATGGAATGAACTTCCCATTGCAGTCAGAACTACAGACTCACTCCCAATCTAAACTATGGAATGAACTTCCCATTGCAGTCAGAACTACAGACTCACTCCCAATCTAAACTATGGAATGAACTTCCCATTGCAGTCAGAACTACAGACTCACTCCCAATCTAAACTATGGAATGAACTTCCCATTGCAGTCAGAACTACAGACTCACTCCCAATCTAAACTATGGAATGAACTTCCCATTGCAGTCAGAACTACAGACTCACTCCCAATCTAAACTATGGAATGAACTTCCCATTGCAGTCAGAACTACAGACTCACTCCCAATCTAAACTATGGAATGAACTTCCCATTGCAGTCAGAACTACAGACTCACTCCCAATCTAAACTATGGAATGAACTTCCCGTTGCAGTCAGAACTACAGACTCACTCCCAATCTAAACTATGGAATGAACTTCCCGTTGCAGTCAGAACTACAGACTCACTCCCAATCTAAACTATGGAATGAACTTCCCGTTGCAGTCAGAACTACAGACTCAATCCCAATCTAAACTATGGAATGAACTTCCCATTGCAGTCAGAACTACATACTCACTCCCAATCTAAACTATGGAATGAACTTCCCATTGCAGTCAGAACTACAGACTCAATCCCAATCTAAACTATGGAATGAACTTCCCATTGCAGTCAGAACTACAGACTCACTCCCAATCTAAACTATGGAATGAACTTCCCATTGCAGTCAGAACTACAGACTCACTCCCAATCTAAACTATGGAATGAACTTCCCATTGCAGTCAGAACTACAGACTCACTCCCAATCTAAACTATGGAATGAACTTCCCATTGCAGTCAGAACTACAGACTCACTCCCAATCTAAACTATGGAATGAACTTCCCATTACAGTCAGAACTACAGACTCACTCCCAATCTAAACTATGGAATGAACTTCCAATTGCAGTCAGAACTACAGACTCACTCCCAATCTAAACTATGGAATGAACTTCCCGTTGCAGTCAGAACTACAGACTCACTCCCAATCTAAACTATGGAATGAACTTTCCGTTGCAGTCAGAACTACAGACTCAATCCCAATCTAAACTATGGAATGAACTTCCCATTGCAGTCAGAACTACATACTCACTCCCAATCTAAACTATGGAATGAACTTCCCATTGCAGTCAGAACTACAGACTCAATCCCAATCTAAACTATGGAATGAACTTCCCATTGCAGTCAGAACTACAGACTCACTCCCAATCTAAACTATGGAATGAACTTCCCATTGCAGTCAGAACTACAGACTCACTCCCAATCTAAACTATGGAATGAACTTCCCATTGCAGTCAGAACTACAGACTCACTCCCAATCTAAACTATGGAATGAACTTCCCATTGCAGTCAGAACTACAGACTCACTCCCAATCTAAACTATGGAATGAACTTCCCATTACAGTCAGAACTACAGACTCACTCCCAATCTAAACTATGGAATGAACTTCCAATTGCAGTCAGAACTACAGACTCACTCCCAATCTAAATTATGGAATGAACTTCCCATTGCAGTCAGAACTACATACTCACTCCCAATCTAAACTATGGAATGAACTTCCCATTGCAGTCAGAACTACAAACTCACTCCCAATCTAAACTATGGAATGAACTTCCCATTGCAGTCAGAACTACAGACTCACTCCCAATCTAAACTATGGAATGAACTTCCCATTGCAGTCAGAACTACAGACTCACCCCCAATCTAAACTATGGAATGAACTTCCCATTGCAGTCAGAACTACAGACTCACCCCCAATCTAAACTATGGAATGAACTTCCCATTACAGTCAGAACTACAGACTCACTCCCAATCTAAACTATGGAATGAACTTCCCATTACAGTCAGAACTACAGACTCACTCCCAATCTAAACTATGGAATGAACTTCCCATTGCAGTCAGAACTACAGACTCACTCCCAATCTAAACTATGGAATGAACTTCCCATTGCAGTCAGAACTACAGACTCACTCCCAATCTAAACTATGGAATGAACTTCCCATTGCAGTCAGAACTACAGACTCACTCCCAATCTAAACTATGGAATGAACTTCCCATTGCAGTCAGAACTACAGACTCACTCCCAATCTAAACTATGGAATGAACTTCCCATTGCAGTCAGAACTACAGACTCACTCCCAATCTAAACTATGGAATGAACTTCCCATTGCAGTCAGAACTACAGACTCACTCCCAATCTAAACTATGGAATGAACTTCCCATTGCAGTCAGAACTACAGACTCACTCCCAATCTAAACTATGGAATGAACTTCCCATTGCAGTCAGAACCCATTGCAGTCAGAACTACAGACTCACTCCCAATCTAAACTATGGAATGAACTTCCCATTGCAGTCAGAACTCCAGACTCACTCCCAATCTAAACTATGGAATGAACTTCCCATTGCAGTCAGAACTACAGACTCACTCCCAATCTAAACTATGGAATGAACTTCCCGTTGCAGTCAGAACTACAGACTCAATCCCAATCTAAACTATGGAATGAACTTCCCATTGCAGTCAGAACTACATACTCACTCCCAATCTAAACTATGGAATGAACTTCCCATTGCAGTCAGAACTACAGAGTCAATCCCAATCTAAACTATGGAATGAACTTCCCATTGCAGTCAGAACTACAGACTCACTCCCAATCTAAACTATGGAATGAACTTCCCATTGCAGTCAGAACTACAGACTCACTCCCAATCTAAACTATGGAATGAACTTCCCATTGCAGTCAGAACTACAGACTCACTCCCAATCTAAACTATGGAATGAACTTCCCATTGCAGTCAGAACTACAGACTCACTCCCAATCTAAACTATGGAATGAACTTCCCATTGCAGTCAGAACTACAGACTCACTCCCAATCTAAACTATGGAAAGAACTTCCCATTACAGTCAGAACTACAGACTCACTCCCAATCTAAACTATGGAATGAACTTCCAATTGCAGTCAGAACTACAGACTCACTCCCAATCTAAACTATGGAATGAACTTCCCATTGCAGTCAGAACTACATACTCACTCCCAATCTAAACTATGGAATGAACTTCCCATTGCAGTCAGAACTACAGACTCACTCCCAATCTAAACTATGGAATGAACTTCCCATTGCAGTCAGAACTACAGACTCACTCCCAATCTAAACTATGGAATGAACTTCCCATTGCAGTCAGAACTACAGACTCACTCCCAATCTAAACTATGGAATGAACTTCCCATTGCAGTCAGAACTACAGACTCACTCCCAATCTAAACTATGGAATGAACTTCCCATTGCAGTCAGAACTACAGACTCACTCCCAATCTAAACTATGGAATGAACTTCCCATTGCAGTCAGAACTACAGACTCACTCCCAATCTAAACTATGGAATGAACTTCCCATTGCAGTCAGAACTACAGACTCACTCCCAATCTAAACTATGGAATGAACTTCCCATTGCAGTCAGAACTACAGACTCACTCCCAATCTAAACTATGGAATGAACTTCCCATTGCAGTCAGAACCCATTGCAGTCAGAACTACAGACTCACTCCCAATCTAAACTATGGAATGAACTTCCCATTGCAGTCAGAACTCCAGACTCACTCCCAATCTAAACTATGGAATGAACTTCCCATTGCAGTCAGAACTACAGACTCACTCCCAATCTAAACTATGGAATGAACTTCCCGTTGCAGTCAGAACTACAGACTCAATCCCAATCTAAACTATGGAATGAACTTCCCATTGCAGTCAGAACTACATACTCACTCCCAATCTAAACTATGGAATGAACTTCCCATTGCAGTCAGAACTACAGAGTCAATCCCAATCTAAACTATGGAATGAACTTCCCATTGCAGTCAGAACTACAGACTCACTCCCAATCTAAACTATGGAATGAACTTCCCATTGCAGTCAGAACTACAGACTCACTCCCAATCTAAACTATGGAATGAACTTCCCATTGCAGTCAGAACTACAGACTCACTCCCAATCTAAACTATGGAATGAACTTCCCATTGCAGTCAGAACTACAGACTCACTCCCAATCTAAACTATGGAATGAACTTCCCATTGCAGTCAGAACTACAGACTCACTCCCAATCTAAACTATGGAAAGAACTTCCCATTACAGTCAGAACTACAGACTCACTCCCAATCTAAACTATGGAATGAACTTCCAATTGCAGTCAGAACTACAGACTCACTCCCAATCTAAACTATGGAATGAACTTCCCATTGCAGTCAGAACTACATACTCACTCCCAATCTAAACTATGGAATGAACTTCCCATTGCAGTCAGAACTACAGACTCACTCCCAATCTAAACTATGGAATGAACTTCCCATTGCAGTCAGAACTACAGACTCACTCCCAATCTAAACTATGGAATGAACTTCCCATTGCAGTCAGAACTACAGACTCACTCCCAATCTAAACTATGGAATGAACTTCCCATTGCAGTCAGAACTACAGACTCACTCCCAATCTAAACTATGGAATGAACTTCCCATTGCAGTCAGAACTACAGACTCACTCCCAATCTAAACTATGGAATGAACTTCCCATTGCAGTCAGAACTACAGACTCACTCCCAATCTAAACTATGGAATGAACTTCCCATTGCAGTCAGAACCCATTGCAGTCAGAACTACAGACTCACTCCCAATCTAAACTATGTAATGAACTTCCCATTACAGTCAGAACTACAGACTCACTCCCAATCTAAACTATGGAATGAACTTCCCATTGCAGTCAGAACTACAGACTCACTCCCAATCTAAACTATGGAATGAACTTCCCATTGCAGTCAGAACTACAGACTCACTCCCAATCTAAACTATGGAATGAACTTCCCATTGCAGTCAGAACTACAGACTCACTCCCAATCTAAACTATGGAATAAACTTCCCATTGCAGTCAGAACTACAGACTCACTCCCAATCTAAACTATGGAATGAACTTCCCATTGCAGTCAGAACTACAGACTCACTCCCAATCTAAACTATGGAATGAACTTCCCATTGCAGTCAGAACCCATTGCAGTCAGAACTACAGACTCACTCCCAATCTAAACTATGTAATGAACTTCCCATTACAGTCAGAACTACAGACTCACTCCCAATCTAAACTATGGAATGAACTTCCCATTGCAGTCAGAACTACAGACTCACTCCCAATCTAAACTATGGAATGAACTTCCCATTGCAGTCAGAACTACAGACTCACTCCCAATCTAAACTATGGAATGAACTTCCCATTGCAGTCAGAACTACAGACTCAATCCCAATCTAAACTATGGAATGAACTTCCCATTGCAGTCAGAACTACATACTCACTCCCAATCTAAACTATGGAATGAACTTCCCATTGCAGTCAGAACTACAGACTCAATCCCAATCTAAACTATGGAATGAACTTCCCATTGCAGTCAGAACTACAGACTCACTCCCAATCTAAACTATGGAATGAACTTCCCATTGCAGTCAGAACTACAGACTCACTCCCAATCTAAACTATGGAATGAACTTCCCATTGCAGTCAGAACTACAGACTCACTCCCAATCTAAACTATGGAATGAACTTCCCATTGCAGTCAGAACTACAGACTCACTCCCAATCTAAACTATGGAATGAACTTCCCATTGCAGTCAGAACTACAGACTCACTCCCAATCTAAACTATGGAATGAACTTCCCATTGCAGTCAGAAATACAGACTCACTCCCAATCTAAACTATGGAATGAACTTCCCATTGCAGTCAGAACTACAGACTCACTCCCAATCTAAACTATGGAATGAACTTCCCATTGCAGTCAGAACCCATTGCAGTCAGAACTACAGACTCACTCCCAATCTAAACTATGTAATGAACTTCCCATTACAGTCAGAACTACAGACTCACTCCCAATCTAAACTATGGAATGAACTTCCCATTGCAGTCAGAACTACAGACTCACTCCCAATCTAAACTATGGAATGAACTTCCCATTGCAGTCAGAACTACAGACTCACTCCCAATCTAAACTATGGAATGAACTTCCCATTGCAGTCAGAACTACAGACTCACTCCCAATCTAAACTATGGAATAAACTTCCCATTGCAGTCAGAACTACAGACTCACTCCCAATCTAAACTATGGAATGAACTTCCCATTGCAGTCAGAACTACAGACTCACTCCCAATCTAAACTATGGAATGAACTTCCCATTGCAGTCAGAACTACAGACTCACTCCCAATCTAAACTATGGAATGAACTTCCCATTGCAGTCAGAACCCATTGCAGTCAGAACTACAGACTCACTCCCAATCTAAACTATGTAATGAACTTCCCATTACAGTCAGAACTACAGACTCACTCCCAATCTAAACTATGGAATGAACTTCCCATTGCAGTCAGAACTACAGACTCACTCCCAATCTAAACTATGGAATGAACTTCCCATTGCAGTCAGAACTACAGACTCACTCCCAATCTAAACTATGGAATGAACTTCCCATTGCAGTCAGAACTACAGACTCAATCCCAATCTAAACTATGGAATGAACTTCCCATTGCAGTCAGAACTACATACTCACTCCCAATCTAAACTATGGAATGAACTTCCCATTGCAGTCAGAACTACAGACTCAATCCCAATGTAAACTATGGAATGAACTTCCCATTGCAGTCAGAACTACAGACTCACTCCCAATCTAAACTATGGAATGAACTTCCCATTGCAGTCAGAACTACAGACTCACTCCCAATCTAAACTATGGAATGAACTTCCCATTGCAGTCAGAACTACAGACTCACTCCCAATCTAAACTATGGAATGAACTTCCCATTGCAGTCAGAACTACAGACTCACTCCCAATCTAAACTATGGAATGAACTTCCCATTACAGTCAGAACTACAGACTCACTCCCAATCTAAACTATGGAATGAACTTCCCTTTGCAGTCAGAACTACAGACTCACTCCCAATCTAAACTATGGAATGAACTTCCCATTGCAGTCAGAACTACAGACTCACTCCCAATCTAAACTATGGAATGAACTTCCCATTGCAGTCAGAACTACAGACTCACTCCCAATCTAAACTATGGAATGAACTTCCCATTGCAGTCAGAACTACAGACTCACTCCCAATCTAAACTATGGAATGAACTTCCCATTGCAGTCAGAACTACAGACTCACTCCCAATCTAAACTATGGAATGAACTTCCCATTGCAGTCAGAACCCATTGCAGTCAGAACTACAGACTCACTCCCAATCTAAACTATGTAATGAACTTCCCATTACAGTCAGAACTACAGACTCACTCCCAATCTAAACTATGGAATGAACTTCCCATTGCAGTCAGAACTACAGACTCACTCCCAATCTAAACTATGGAATGAACTTCCCATTGCAGTCAGAACTACAGACTCACTCCCAATCTAAACTATGGAATGAACTTCCCATTGCAGTCAGAACTACAGACTCACTCCCAATCTAAACTATGGAATGAACTTCCCATTGCAGTCAGAACTACAGACTCACTCCCAATCTAAACTATGGAATGAACTTCCCATTGCAGTCAGAACTACAGACTCACTCCCAATCTAAACTATGGAATGAACTTCCCATTGCAGTCAGAACTACAGACTCACTCCCAATCTAAACTATGGAATGAAGTTCCCATTGCAGTCAGAACTACAGACTCACTCCCAATCTAAACTATGGAATGAACTTCCCATTGCAGTCAGAACCCATTGCAGTCAGAACTACAGACTCACTCCCAATCTAAACTATGTAATGAACTTCCCATTACAGTCAGAACTACAGACTCACTCCCAATCTAAACTATGCAATGAACTTCCCGTTGCAGTCAGAACTACAGACTCACTCCCAATCTAAACTATGGAATGAACTTCCCATTGCAGTCAGAACTACAGACTCACTCCCAATCTAAACTATGGAATGAACTTCCCATTGCAGTCAGAACTACAGACTCAATCCCAATCTAAACTATGGAATGAACTTCCCATTGCAGTCAGAACTACATACTCACTCCCAATCTAAACTATGGAATGAACTTCCCATTGCAGTCAGAATTACAGACTCAATCCCAATCTAAACTATGGAATGAACTTCCCATTGCAGTCAGAACTACAGACTCACT
Organism: Electrona antarctica; assembly: GCF_951216825.1. NCBI lineage: Eukaryota > Metazoa > Chordata > Actinopteri > Myctophiformes > Myctophidae > Electrona > Electrona antarctica. Next base: position 46,412,751 of record NC_136799.1, read on the forward strand.
CCCAATCTAAACTATGGAATGAACTTCCCATTGCAGTCAGAACTACAGACTCACTCCCAATCTAAACTATGGAATGAACTTCCCATTGCAGTCAGAACTACAGACTCACTCCCAATCTAAACTATGGAATGAACTTCCCATTGCAGTCAGAACTACAGACTCACTCCCAATCTAAACTATGGAATGAACTTCCCATTGCAGTCAGAACTACAGACTCACTCCCAATCTAAACTATGGAATGAACTTCCCATTGCAGTCAGAACTACAGACTCACTCCCAATCTAAACTATGGAATGAACTTCCCATTGCAGTCAGAACTACAGACTCACTCCCAATCTAAACTATGGAATGAACTTCCCATTGCAGTCAGAACTACAGACTCACTCCCACTCTAAACTATGGAATGAACTTCCCATTACAGTCAGAACTACAGACTCACTCCCAATCTAAACTATGGAATGAACTTCCCATTGCAGTCAGAACTACAGACTCACTCCCAATCTAAACTATGGAATGAACTTCCCATTGCAGTCAGAACTACAGACTCACTCCCAATCTAAACTATGGAATGAACTTCCCATTGCAGTCAGAACTACAGACTCACTCCCAATCTAAACTATGGAATGAACTTCCCATTGCAGTCAGAACTACAGACTCACTCCCAATCTAAACTATGGAATGAACTTCCCATTGCAGTCAGAACTACAGACTCACTCCCAATCTAAACTATGGAATGAACTTCCCATTGCAGTCAGAACTACAGACTCACTCCCAATCTAAACTATGGAATGAACTTCCCATTGCAGTCAGAACTACAGACTCACTCCCAATCTAAACTATGGAATGAACTTCCCATTGCAGTCAGAACTACAGACCCACTCCCAATCTAAACTATGGAATGAACTTCCCATTGCAGTCAGAACTACAGACTCACTCCCAATCTAAACTATGGAAAGAACTTCCCATTACAGTCAGAACTACAGACTCACTCCCAATCTAAACTATGGAATGAACTTCCAATTGCAGTCAGAACTACAGACTCACTCCCAATCTAAACTATGGAATGAACTTCCCATTGCAGTCAGAACTACATACTCACTCCCAATCTAAACTATGGAATGAACTTCCCATTGCAGTCAGAACTACAGACTCACTCCCAATCTAAACTATGGAATGAACTTCCCATTGCAGTCAGAACTACAGACTCACTCCCAATCTAAACTATGGAATGAACTTCCCATTGCAGTCAGAACTACAGACTCACTCCCAATCTAAACTATGGAATGAACTTCCCATTGCAGTCAGAACTACAGACTCACTCCCAATCTAAACTATGGAATGAACTTCCCATTGCAGTCAGAACTACAGACTCACTCCCAATCTAAACTATGGAATGAACTTCCCATTGCAGTCAGAACTACAGACTCACTCCCAATCTAAACTATGGAATGAACTTCCCATTGCAGTCAGAACCCATTGCAGTCAGAACTACAGACTCACTCCCAATCTAAACTATGTAATGAACTTCCCATTACAGTCAGAACTACAGACTCACTCCCAATCTAAACTATGGAATGAACTTCCCATTGCAGTCAGAACTACAGACTCACTCCCAATCTAAACTATGGAATGAACTTCCCATTGCAGTCAGAACTACAGACTCACTCCCAATCTAAACTATGGAATGAACTTCCCATTGCAGTCAGAACTACAGACTCACTCCCAATCTAAACTATGGAATAAACTTCCCATTGCAGTCAGAACTACAGACTCACTCCCAATCTAAACTATGGAATGAACTTCCCATTGCAGTCAGAACTACAGACTCACTCCCAATCTAAACTATGGAATGAACTTCCCATTGCAGTCAGAACCCATTGCAGTCAGAACTACAGACTCACTCCCAATCTAAACTATGTAATGAACTTCCCATTACAGTCAGAACTACAGACTCACTCCCAATCTAAACTATGGAATGAACTTCCCATTGCAGTCAGAACTACAGACTCACTCCCAATCTAAACTATGGAATGAACTTCCCATTGCAGTCAGAACTACAGACTCACTCCCAATCTAAACTATGGAATGAACTTCCCATTGCAGTCAGAACTACAGACTCAATCCCAATCTAAACTATGGAATGAACTTCCCATTGCAGTCAGAACTACATACTCACTCCCAATCTAAACTATGGAATGAACTTCCCATTGCAGTCAGAACTACAGACTCAATCCCAATCTAAACTATGGAATGAACTTCCCATTGCAGTCAGAACTACAGACTCACTCCCAATCTAAACTATGGAATGAACTTCCCATTGCAGTCAGAACTACAGACTCACTCCCAATCTAAACTATGGAATGAACTTCCCATTGCAGTCAGAACTACAGACTCACTCCCAATCTAAACTATGGAATGAACTTCCCATTGCAGTCAGAACTACAGACTCACTCCCAATCTAAACTATGGAATGAACTTCCCATTGCAGTCAGAACTACAGACTCACTCCCAATCTAAACTATGGAATGAACTTCCCATTGCAGTCAGAAATACAGACTCACTCCCAATCTAAACTATGGAATGAACTTCCCATTGCAGTCAGAACTACAGACTCACTCCCAATCTAAACTATGGAATGAACTTCCCATTGCAGTCAGAACCCATTGCAGTCAGAACTACAGACTCACTCCCAATCTAAACTATGTAATGAACTTCCCATTACAGTCAGAACTACAGACTCACTCCCAATCTAAACTATGGAATGAACTTCCCATTGCAGTCAGAACTACAGACTCACTCCCAATCTAAACTATGGAATGAACTTCCCATTGCAGTCAGAACTACAGACTCACTCCCAATCTAAACTATGGAATGAACTTCCCATTGCAGTCAGAACTACAGACTCACTCCCAATCTAAACTATGGAATGAACTTCCCATTACAGTCAGAACTACAGACTCACTCCCAATCTAAACTATGGAATGAACTTCCCATTGCAGTCAGAACTACAGACTCACTCCCAATCTAAACTATGGAATGAACTTCCCATTGCAGTCAGAACTACAGACTCACTCCCAATCTAAACTATGGAATGAACTTCCCATTGCAGTCAGAACTACAGACTCACTCCCACTCTAAACTATGGAATGAACTTCCCATTACAGTCAGAACTACAGACTCACTCCCAATCTAAACTATGGAATGAACTTCCCATTGCAGTCAGAACTACAGACTCACTCCCAATCTAAACTATGGAATGAACTTCCCATTGCAGTCAGAACTACAGACTCACTCCCAATCTAAACTATGGAATGAACTTCCCATTGCAGTCAGAACTACAGACTCACTCCCAATCTAAACTATGGAATGAACTTCCCATTGCAGTCAGAACTACAGACTCACTCCCAATCTAAACTATGGAATGAACTTCCCATTGCAGTCAGAACTACAGACTCACTCCCAATCTAAACTATGGAATGAACTTCCCATTGCAGTCAGAACTACAGACTCACTCCCAATCTAAACTATGGAATGAACTTCCCATTGCAGTCAGAACTACAGACTCACTCCCAATCTAAACTATGGAATGAACTTCCCATTGCAGTCAGAACTACAGACTCACTCCCAATCTAAACTATGGAATGAACTTCCCATTGCAGTCAGAACTACAGACTCACTCCCAATCTAAACTATGGAAAGAACTTCCCATTACAGTCAGAACTACAGACTCACTCCCAATCTAAACTATGGAATGAACTTCCAATTGCAGTCAGAACTACAGACTCACTCCCAATCTAAACTATGGAATGAACTTCCCATTGCAGTCAGAACTACATACTCACTCCCAATCTAAACTATGGAATGAACTTCCCATTGCAGTCAGAACTACAGACTCACTCCCAATCTAAACTATGGAATGAACTTCCCATTGCAGTCAGAACTACAGACTCACTCCCAATCTAAACTATGGAATGAACTTCCCATTGCAGTCAGAACTACAGACTCACTCCCAATCTAAACTATGGAATGAACTTCCCATTGCAGTCAGAACTACAGACTCACTCCCAATCTAAACTATGGAATGAACTTCCCATTGCAGTCAGAACTACAGACTCACTCCCAATCTAAACTATGGAATGAACTTCCCATTGCAGTCAGAACTACAGACTCACTCCCAATCTAAACTATGGAATGAACTTCCCATTGCAGTCAGAACCCATTGCAGTCAGAACTACAGACTCACTCCCAATCTAAACTATGGAATGAACTTCCCATTGCAGTCAGAACTACAGACTCACTCCCAATCTAAACTATGGAATGAACTTCCCATTGCAGTCAGAACTACAGACTCACTCCCAATCTAAACTATGGAATGAACTTCCCATTGCAGTCAGAACTACAGACTCACTCCCAATCTAAACTATGGAATGAACTTCCCATTGCAGTCAGAACTACAGACTCACTCCCAATCTAAACTATGGAATGAACTTCCCATTGCAGTCAGAACTACAGACTCACTCCCAATCTAAACTATGGAATGAACTTCCCATTGCAGTCAGAACTACAGACTCACTCCCAATCTAAACTATGGAATGAACTTCCCATTGCAGTCAGAACCCATTGCAGTCAGAACTACAGACTCACTCCCAATCTAAACTATGTAATGAACTTCCCATTACAGTCAGAACTACAGACTCACTCCCAATCTAAACTATGGAATGAACTTCCCATTGCAGTCAGAACTACAGACTCACTCCCAATCTAAACTATGGAATGAACTTCCTATTGCAGTCAGAACTACAGACTCACTCCCAATCTAAACTATGGAATGAACTTCCCATTGCAGTCAGAACTACAGACTCACTCCCAATCTAAACTATGGAATAAACTTCCCATTGCAGTCAGAACTACAGACTCACTCCCAATCTAAACTATGGAATGAACTTCCCATTGCAGTCAGAACTACAGACTCACTCCCAATCTAAACTATGGAATGAACTTCCCATTGCAGTCAGAACCCATTGCAGTCAGAACTACAGACTCACTCCCAATCTAAACTATGTAATGAACTTCCCATTACAGTCAGAACTACAGACTCACTCCCAATCTAAACTATGGAATGAACTTCCCATTGCAGTCAGAACTACAGACTCACTCCCAATCTAAACTATGGAATGAACTTCCCATTGCAGTCAGAACTACAGACTCACTCCCAATCTAAACTATGGAATGAACTTCCCATTGCAGTCAGAACTACAGACTCAATCCCAATCTAAACTATGGAATGAACTTCCCATTGCAGTCAGAACTACATACTCACTCCCAATCTAAACTATGGAATGAACTTCCCATTGCAGTCAGAACTACAGACTCAATCCCAATCTAAACTATGGAATGAACTTCCCATTGCAGTCAGAACTACAGACTCACTCCCAATCTAAACTATGGAATGAACTTCCCATTGCAGTCAGAACTACAGACTCACTCCCAATCTAAACTATGGAATGAACTTCCCATTGCAGTCAGAACTACAGACTCACTCCCAATCTAAACTATGGAATGAACTTCCCATTGCAGTCAGAACTACAGACTCACTCCCAATCTAAACTATGGAATGAACTTCCCATTGCAGTCAGAACTACAGACTCACTCCCAATCTAAACTATGGAATGAACTTCCCATTGCAGTCAGAAATACAGACTCACTCCCAATCTAAACTATGGAATGAACTTCCCATTGCAGTCAGAACTACAGACTCACTCCCAATCTAAACTATGGAATGAACTTCCCATTGCAGTCAGAACCCATTGCAGTCAGAACTACAGACTCACTCCCAATCTAAACTATGTAATGAACTTCCCATTACAGTCAGAACTACAGACTCACTCCCAATCTAAACTATGGAATGAACTTCCCATTGCAGTCAGAACTACAGACTCACTCCCAATCTAAACTATGGAATGAACTTCCCATTGCAGTCAGAACTACAGACTCACTCCCAATCTAAACTATGGAATAAACTTCCCATTGCAGTCAGAACTACAGACTCACTCCCAATCTAAACTATGGAATAAACTTCCCATTGCAGTCAGAACTACAGACTCACTCCCAATCTAAACTATGGAATGAACTTCCCATTGCAGTCAGAACTACAGACTCACTCCCAATCTAAACTATGGAATGAACTTCCCATTGCAGTCAGAACTACAGACTCACTCCCAATCTAAACTATGGAATGAACTTCCCATTGCAGTCAGAACCCATTGCAGTCAGAACTACAGACTCACTCCCAATCTAAACTATGTAATGAACTTCCCATTACAGTCAGAACTACAGACTCACTCCCAATCTAAACTATGGAATGAACTTCCCATTGCAGTCAGAACTACAGACTCACTCCCAATCTAAACTATGGAATGAACTTCCCATTGCAGTCAGAACTACAGACTCACTCCCAATCTAAACTATGGAATGAACTTCCCATTGCAGTCAGAACTACAGACTCAATCCCAATCTAAACTATGGAATGAACTTCCCATTGCAGTCAGAACTACATACTCACTCCCAATCTAAACTATGGAATGAACTTCCCATTGCAGTCAGAACTACAGACTCAATCCCAATGTAAACTATGGAATGAACTTCCCATTGCAGTCAGAACTACAGACTCACTCCCAATCTAAACTATGGAATGAACTTCCCATTGCAGTCAGAACTACAGACTCACTCCCAATCTAAACTATGGAATGAACTTCCCATTGCAGTCAGAACTACAGACTCACTCCCAATCAAAACTATGGAATGAACTTCCCATTGCAGTCAGAACTACAGACTCACTCCCAATCTAAACTATGGAATGAACTTCCCATTACAGTCAGAACTACAGACTCACTCCCAATCTAAACTATGGAATGAACTTCCCTTTGCAGTCAGAACTACAGACTCACTCCCAATCTAAACTATGGAATGAACTTCCCATTGCAGTCAGAACTACAGACTCACTCCCAATCTAAACTATGGAATGAACTTCCCATTGCAGTCAGAACTACAGACTCACTCCCAATCTAAACTATGGAATGAACTTCCCATTGCAGTCAGAACTACAGACTCACTCCCAATCTAAACTATGGAATGAACTTCCCATTGCAGTCAGAACTACAGACTCACTCCCAATCTAAACTATGGAATGAACTTCCCATTGCAGTCAGAACCCATTGCAGTCAGAACTACAGACTCACTCCCAATCTAAACTATGTAATGAACTTCCCATTACAGTCAGAACTACAGACTCACTCCCAATCTAAACTATGGAATGAACTTCCCATTGCAGTCAGAACTACAGACTCACTCCCAATCTAAACTATGGAATGAACTTCCCATTGCAGTCAGAACTACAGACTCACTCCCAATCTAAACTATGGAATGAACTTCCCATTGCAGTCAGAACTACAGACTCACTCCCAATCTAAACTATGGAATAAACTTCCCATTGCAGTCAGAACTACAGACTCACTCCCAATCTAAACTATGGAATGAACTTCCCATTGCAGTCAGAACTACAGACTCACTCCCAATCTAAACTATGGAATGAACTTCCCATTGCAGTCAGAACTACAGACTCACTCCCAATCTAAACTATGGAATGAACTTCCCATTGCAGTCAGAACCCATTGCAGTCAGAACTACAGACTCACTCCCAATCTAAACTATGTAATGAACTTCCCATTACAGTCAGAACTACAGACTCACTCCCAATCTAAACTATGGAATGAACTTCCCGTTGCAGTCAGAACTACAGACTCACTCCCAATCTAAACTATGGAATGAACTTCCCATTGCAGTCAGAACTACAGACTCACTCCCAATCTAAACTATGGAATGAACTTCCCATTGCAGTCAGAACTACAGACTCAATCCCAATCTAAACTATGGAATGAACTTCCCATTGCAGTCAGAACTACATACTCACTCCCAATCTAAACTATGGAATGAACTTCCCATTGCAGTCAGAACTACAGACTCAATCCCAATCTAAACTATGGAATGAACTTCCCATTGCAGTCAGAACTACAGACTCACTCCCAATCTAAACTATGGAATGAACTTCCCATTGCAGTCAGAACTACAGACTCACTCCCAATCTAAACTATGGAATGAACTTCCCATTGCAGTCAGAACTACAGACTCACTCCCAATCTAAACTATGGAATGAACTTCCCATTACAGTCAGAACTACAGACTCACTCCCAATCTAAACTATGGAATGAACTTCCCATTGCAGTCAGAACTACAGACTCACTCCCAATCTAAACTATGGAATGAACTTCCCATTGCAGTCAGAACTACAGACTCACTCCCAATCTAAACTATGGAATGAACTTCCCATTGCAGTCAGAACTACAGACTCACTCCCACTCTAAACTATGGAATGAACTTCCCATTACAGTCAGAACTACAGACTCACTCCCAATCTAAACTATGGAATGAACTTCCCATTGCAGTCAGAACTACAGACTCACTCCCAATCTAAACTATGGAATGAACTTCCCATTGCAGTCAGAACTACAGACTCACTCCCAATCTAAACTATGGAATGAACTTCCCATTGCAGTCAGAACTACAGACTCACTCCCAATCTAAACTATGGAATGAACTCCCCATTGCAGTCAGAACTACAGACTCACTCCCAATCTAAACTATGGAATGAACTCCCCATTACAGTCAGAACTACAGACTCACTCCCAATCTAAACTATGGAATGAACTTCCCATTACAGTCAGAACTACAGACTCACTCCCAATCTAAACTATGGAATGAACTTCCCATTGCAGTCAGAACTACAGACTCACTCCCAATCTAAACTATGGAATGAACTTCCCATTGCAGTCAGAACTACAGACTCACTCCCAATCTAAACTATGGAATGAACTTCCCATTGCAGTCAGAACTACAGACTCACTCCCAATCTAAACTATGGAATGAACTTCCCATTGCAGTCAGAACTACAGACTCACTCCCAATCTAAACTATGTGTGACAGGGTGGTATGAATTAAACTAAGCCAGACTACGCCACGAGGGGAGTTTCGCCCCAAGAGATATTTACTAAGATATAACATTGAACACCCAGAGCACTTAATGACTCCTCAACACAGGTTCGTTTTACATAATGAGGCAGGCAGAAACGTGGTTACAAAAGGTACAAAAAGGATTTAATTAGAACTTCATTTGTTAAAACATTTCACTGACCATAATAAATGCATTCACTGGGGGATAAAATATACCATCGTTATAATAGGGAGGAATAAGATACGACACATTACATTACATTACAGTCATTTAGCAGACGCTTTTATCCAAAGCGACTTACAATAAGTGTATTCAACATAGGTAGGGAACAAAAACTACTAATCACCAGAAGTCTTTAGTGCATTTTCTGCAAAAACAAGCAACCAAGAGTATACCTAGCGCTAAGGTAAAAGTGCAATATATCAGCTACCTATTTCCTTAAACAGATGAGACAAAATAGCTAAATCAAATGAGCATGAGCTAAAACAATTAAGTGTATCGACTAAACAAGATCCAATAAACAATACAACAATAGAAAACAAGCGTTCGTACAACTAGTTAACAACAAGTAGGTCAGGCAGAGAGGAAGGGTAGTGTTTCCTGAAGAGGTGGGTTTTCAACCTGTGGCGAAATATGGGCAGTGACTCTGCTGTCCTAACATCATTGGGAAGTTCATTCCACCACTGTGGGGCCAGAACAGAAAAGAGTCGTGACCGTGTGGATCGGCCAGAAGGACCCTTGAGTGACGAGGCAATCAGTCGCCCCGAGGTGGCAGACCGAAGTGGTCGGGCAGGGGTGTAGGCATCGACCATAGCCCGGAGGTAGGAAGGAGCTGTTCCTTTCACTGCCCTATAGGCTAACACCAGGGTTTTGAACTGGATGCGAGCCGCTACGGGGAGCCAGTGTAGAGAACGGAGAAGGATGGTTGTGTGGGAGAACTTGGGGCGGTTGAACACCAGATGAGCCGCAGCTTTCTGAACAAGCTCCAGAGGTCTGATGGCAGATGCCGGAGCACCAGCAAGGAGGGAGTTGCAGTAGTCCAGGCGGGAGATGACGAGAGCCTGGATGAGCACCTGGGCTGCCTTCTCCGTGAGGAAGGGGCGAATCCTCCTGATGTTGTAGAGGAGGAATCTGCAGGACCTTGTCACTGATGCGATGTTTGCCGAGAACGTCAGTTGATCGTCCAGGGTCACACCCAGATTCTTCGCAGTCCGAGTTGAGGTCACCACAGCATTATCAATGGTGATGGCCATGTCTCGGTGCGGACAGCCCTTCCCCGGGAGGAACATCAGCTCGGTCTTGTCCAGGTTGAGCTTCAGGTGGTTTGTCGACATCCACTCCGAGATGTCAGCCAGACAATCAGCAATGCGTGCCTCCACTTGGGTATCAGAGGGAGGGAATGAGACGATCAGCTGGGTGTCATCGGCATAGCAGTGGTAGGAAAAGCCATGGGAGTGGATGACAGCACCCAGAGATGTAGTGTAGAGAGAGAAAAGAAGAGGACCCAGAACCGAGCCTTGGGGAACCCCAGTTGTGAGCCTGTGTGGTTCTGACACAGACCCTCTCAGCATCACCTGGTAGGAGCGACCCGTCAGGTAGGATGCAAACAGGGAGAGTGCAGAGCCTGAGACACCCACACACACACACACACACACACACACACACACACACACACACACACACACACACACACACACACACACACACACACACACACACACACACACACACACACAAAGGCCAATACTTCAGTGGAACAGTAAACAAGTATCACTTCCCATTAACCACAGGTGTTATTCAAGCGAAATCAGTAGGATGGGCAGCATGGTGTCAAATAAATACCCAAATCAGAAATAACCAATAAGGAATAAAACCAGTAGCCTAGTCCCGGGTTCAGGCGACCACAAGACCCATCCTAATTACAAAGACGTCTGGAGACGTCTTGGGCAGACAAGGTGTTTACTGTTTAGTAATAAACCAGTTGCTCTCCCCCGGAGTGGAGGAGTGTGGACAGATCACTTGGATGATTTCTGTGTGTAAACTCCCAGAAAAATAGCAGGTGTGGTGCTGGCCCGCATTAATGAGGAACGAGTGCACCGTTGTAGTGCCTCACGCAGCAGAAGCCAGGTAGGGAACCGTTGTAGTGCCTCACGCAGCAGAAGCCAGGTAGGGAACCGTTGTAGTGCCTCACGCAGCAGAAGCCAGGTAGGGAACCGTTGTAGTGCCTCACGCAGCAGAAGCCAGGTAGGGAACCGTTGTAGTGCCTCACGCAGCAGAAGCCAGTTAGGGAACCGTTGTAGTGCCTCACGCAGCAGAAGCCAGGTAGGGAACCGTTGTAGTGCCTCACGCAGCAGAAGCCAGGTAGGGAATGGGCCACCATATAGTATAACCTGAATTGAGGAAGTCCAAATCCTCCTTCGTTCTTATTTTTGCATAGATGTGGCCTAGCTATTCTAGGTGTTTTACCAAACCAGATAAAGGACGAAATGATAGAGTCCATTTTTTTTGAAATAATATTGAGGGATGCTTATTGGAATTGACTGGAATATATATAAGAATCTAGCCAAAGTTGCCATTTTGATAGCATTTATGCGCCCGGCCATTGAAATAGGCAAAGTGCTCCAGAATTCTATAGTTTTATCCAATTGTTTAATCTTTTTTTGAGTGGTGAAACCACTCCAAGGAACAGCAATGTCTGTGTTAACCTATGTTTGTGTGTGACTCATGAGTACCAGTAGGGGCGCTGTTGTGCCAGAAACAGAGAGAGAGAGATAGTGCCGCACTGTTGCCTGCTAATGAGAGAGAGGGGGGGGGGGTTGCACCACTCAGTTCACACGGGTGTGATTTTTCACAAATAGACACTTCTATATATTTGGTTATAAAGCCAAAAACAGGAATTCATCATAAAGGAGGTAAAACGGGGAAAAAAACCAACGCCTACAGTGAGGGGGAAAAGGGGGGGGGGGGGGGGGGGTAGATTCAGATTTTACGGGGGCCAGTTTGGAATTGCAGCCGTCCGTCTTTTCCCTTTTTACCTCCTTTATGATGAATTCCTGTTCTGTTCTTTGACTATATAGAAGTGTCTATTTGTACGTCTCTAAATGTTATGATGAATTGAACAAAGTGGACCCTCTTTATGGTGTCGTCCACTCACAGTTGAAATTAAATTAAATTAAATGAAATGATTACTATATTTACCCAGGGTATCTGGGCTAAGCTCAAGAACTTGTTTCCAGCCAGGCCCTGCTCATAGAACATTTCATCGTAGTGGTTCAATGCCTTGTTCAAGGGCACTTCAGCGGTGGTAATTTTAACGTGTCGGACCGCTGATTCGAACTGGCGACCTTCCGGTATCAAGACCGCTCCGCAATCCGTTCGGCCACCGCTGCCACAGTTAACAGCCTTGTACTGTGATTTTGCAAACTGTTAATAAATATTTAAATCAATCAATCAAAACTCAATCATCTTATCAGACCCAGTGTTACATTTATATATACAGGTTTAATGTTGGGTTTTAGTCAATTGACAATAAAGATAATTTAATGTTTGTTTTGACACCGTTTGTTTTACATCATCATCATTACATCATACCAAGATATACCGAATTCCCTCCTCGATGTTGTAAGATCATAAGAGCGCCCCTCACTTCACATGGGTGTTATTTTTTCAGCAGATTTTTGTTCAGATTTAGTTTTAGTCTTTTTAATAACAAACCATTTAGTCTTATAGTCGTCTTCTGAAATTGTTTAGTCTTAGTCTAGTCTAAGGTGACTAAATATCAAAAAATATTGTTTTAATATATGTTTATTGGTAGCAGGTTTCAACAATTTAAGTTTAGTTTGAACATACCATTTTTTTCCATTTTCTCCCTCACCCCATCCCTCCCCCCACAGTTATCGTCATTATTAAAACAATATAAAAAAAACAATAATAATTGAGTACAAAAACAACAATAACAATAAATAAATAAATAAATAAATCCAGTCCAATCAAACAACCATACATATTTGACCAAGTGTAAACAGTAGGACACAAAAACATAATTTAAGCACAGATGACAAAAACAATAATTCAAGCACAGATGACAAAAACAATATAAATAACAAAAAAAAAACAAATAAAATAAATACAATTATAAATTGGGTTATTCGAGTTCAAAAGTTCACAAGTTATGTTAGAAAAGATTGCGTTGAATCGGAACGTTGTCATACAACACCCTCTATAAATGATATACTCCTTTATAGACAATTATATCATTAAAAAAAAACACATAGTATTGACTCAAAGTATTTTAGTCTTTAGTATTAGTATTTAGTCTTGTAGTAGTCAACAAAAATAAAGTTTAATTGATATTGTTGTAGTTCAGATGGTAGTTGGTTTGATGAATTGAACATAGTGGACCCTCTTGTAAACAAGTGTAATGCTTAATTGGGTCGTCCACTCACAGTTAACAGTCTTTGTATTGAGTTCGTGCTTGAAATGTACTGTAATTCTGCAAACTGTTAATAAATATTTCAATCAATCAATCAATGGTCTAAATGAAGCCTCCTGAACCACAGAACAATATTATAACTATGTTCCCAAATCACTGACACCATCTGCTGGACACAACGAGAAGTGCATCCAAATACTAGCACTGTACATTTGTATGGCATTAAAATGTTCTGATGAATTGAATATTATAATGATGGACCACAATGGAAAAAACAAGCCATCGTGCTTTATTTATAAATCCTCTTAACAGACCTTGTATCGAACTGGACTTTACTGTGCTTTTCCTTTCTCTACAAAGTGTTAAAGTATTCGATTGATTGATTGATTGATTGATTGATTGAAGAATTACAGTACATTTCAAGCACAAACTCAATACAAAGGCTGTTAACTGTGAGTGGACGACCCAATTAAGCATTACACTTGTTTCCAATGGGGTCCACCATGTTCAAATCATCAAAACATTTAGAGACGTACAAATAGACACTTCTATAGACAGAACAGGAATTCATCATAAAGGAGGTAAAAAGGGAAAAGAAACATATACAGTGAGGGAAAAAAAAGGGGTGGGCGGTGGGGGGGATTCACGTTCAGCTCTGTTAATTTGTTTGTTTTCCTTGGAGGAGCTGCGTTGGGTCCCCAAGTCGGCTCCGTGGCCGTACCTTGAGTTGGCTGTGTGGCCGTGACCGTCTCTTGTGTTGTCCTTGCGTTGGGTCCCCAAGTCGGCTCAGTGGCCATACCTTGAGTTGGCTGTGTGGCCGCGACCGTCTCTTTGTTGTCCTTGCGTTCGTGTTTGAGGGATTCCGATTTTACAGGGGCCAGTTTCGAATTGCAGCCGTCCGTAGGTGCCCTTTGAGAGCGGTTTTGAAGGAGTCAAGGGATTCGCATGTCTTAATGACTGGGTTGTACATGGTTCGTTGCACTCCCTCTGGTGTTGTGGGTGTGGACTTCGTTAACATTAAGGAAGTATCCCAGGTACATGGGTATCTTGGTGGTGTATCGAATCTTGTGGACCAGACCCATTGCAAGATGCTGTACTCTGTCGTCGACCCTAAGCCATTCCAGCCTGTCGAAGTGGGCAGGGGTGAGGTGGGTTCGGGGGGCGAGGTCAAGTAGGAGCCTGACCAGTTTGTTTTGGGAAGTCTGGAGCCTGGTTTTAAGGGCCTTTGAGGTTCTGTGGTACCAGGAGGTGCATGCATAGTCAAAGAAACCCTGTACAAGGGCTCCTGTTAAGGTCTTCAAGGTGTTTTTGTTGACCAGTGAGGAGATCCTGTAAAGGAATCTTGTTCTATGGTTGATCTTTTTGATTACGTTGGTGGCCATTTTATCACCGGAAAGATTAGCCTCCAGGATGGAACCTAGGTAGGTAATTTCATCTTTACGTGTGATAACATTGTCACCCACTCTAACCAAGAAGCCATTTGCCTTGCTGAGATTACTATTAGAGCCAAAGAGAATGGATTCAGTTTTTCCCAGGTGTAAAGATAGTTTGTTATCAGCGAGCCAGGTGCAGATTCTACCGAGTTCAGAGCTGAGGGCCTTTTCAACCTGCAGTTTGTTCCTGTCCGAGACTAGCAGTGCCGAGTCATCTGCGAACAGGAACAAGTTGCAGTCACAAGCTGAAGTCATGTCGTTAACATATATTAGGAACAGTAATGGTCCTAGTATGCTCCCTTGTGGAACGCCACAGCTCACTGGGAGGGGGGGCACAGTGTTCCATTCACCTCCACCATCTGTTCTCTCCCCTCCAGGTAGGATTGCATCCAGCTCACTGATGTGCTATCGAAACCAATTGCCTTTAGCTTGTTAACCAGTAGGGAGTGGTTCACGGTGTCAAAAGCCTTTTTGAGGTCCAGCATAACCATGCCGCAGTATTTGCCAGCATCCACCTCATGTTTGATGTGGTCGCTCAAATAGAGAAGGCATGTGTCAGTGGAGTGGGACGTTCTGAAGCCAGATTGGAACTCGTACATTAATTTATTAGTGGCAAGATACTTTTCAACCTGTTCATAGACTATTTTTTCCATCACTTTCGAGATGGAGCTAAGAATAGAAATAGGGCGGTAGTTGCCGGGGTCTAATTTACTCCCTTTCTTGTGCAAGGGGGTTACTTTGGCCAGTTTGAAATCTTGGGGGACCTGTCCCTGTTTGATGGAGAGGTTTACTATGTGGGTGATGATTGGAGCTATAGAGATGGCTGAGTCTCTGAGAAATTTGGAGGGAATATTGTCATGGCCTGTGGCCTTGTGGGGTTGGAGGGCACTCAGTTTCTTAATTACCTCATCAGTTGTTACCATAACTAGTTTAAAATCGTCTTTACAAACACCTAGGTTTCTGTAGAAGGTTGTAATGTGCTCTACACCAAAGAGCCCAGAGTGGGAGGGCAGTTTGTTAACCAGAGTTGTTGCTATGTTTGTAAAGAAGATATTCAAGCAGTTGGCCACATCAAGGTTGTCAGTGATGAGAGTGTTGTCCGATTTGATGTTTATGTTTGAAAACCTGGTTTTTAGTTTCTGAGCGCAGCCTAGTTGATTGTTTAGTAGCTTCCAGAGCTCACGAGGATTGTTTTTGTTTTCTTGTGCTTTATCATTGATGAAGTTACTTTTAGCTGATTTGGTCATGGCAGTTACACTGTTTCTTAGCTTGATTCGTTGGGTATTTAGGTTGTTCAAACGAGCTTGGCGAACACTGTCGAAGCGCTTGGCTAGCTTTGACTTGCATTTTAGAAATTCAGAGCATTTTTTGTCTCTGGCTTTCATTGCAGCCAGTATGTCCGAATTCATCCATGGTTCCGAGCGGGTTTTGCCCCTGGTGGTTCTCAAAGGAGCCATGTTGTTCAGTACTGATGTATATTTGGTTTTGAAGCCAAGCCAAGCTTCTTCGACAAGTGTGCTTTTAAGCTCATCGGACCAATCCAGACTCTCCAATACTTGGTTAAAGACCTCACTAGAGTAGGTTTTGAGGTCCCTTGATATGACTGTTTTGTGGCAGCCGGTCTTAAGTTTTTGTATTTTGCGGGTACAGAATATCATAAAATGATCACTAAGCCCACATACAATAACCCCTTTCTTGGAGATTCTGGATTTGTCCGAGGACAGAATGAGATCAATGACAGTTTGAGTAGAATCACACACTCTAGTGGGTTGGGTAATTAGCTGACTGACACTATGTAGATCACAGAACTTACTGAATGACTTAAACACAGGTGCTTCCTTACATTGCATGTCTGTATTGTAGTCGCCAATCAGGATTTTCTCTACACATTCCTCCCCAGCTAAGCACCCCTCAAGTATATCATAGAACCCATGTTGGTCATGTTGATCATGTTGATCATGTTGGTCATGTTGATCAATCTGATTAAATTACCGGTACTTTTCCGTTCCATATGGTTACACTTGGTCTATAAATAAATGTGTGTATTCTCTCTGTGTTCATGTCAAGATGTTCTTCTATTATGTGTTCAAATATAATGTCTGTGTTTACCAGAGAAACACCGTGTTTAGCCTGTAAATAAACCCAGAGAAACACCGTGTTTAGCCTGTAAATAAACCCAGAGAAACACCGTGTTTAGCCTGTAAATAAACCCAGAGAAACACCGTGTTTAGCCTGTAAATAAACCCAGAGAAACACCGTGTTTAGCCTGTAAATAAACCCAAATAGTGTCTGAAACAGAGAATCAGCCTTCTAAAAACAGTGGTTCCCAAAGTGGGGTCCGGGGAACCCCAGGGGTCCTTGAGGGAGTTCCAGGGGGTCCGGGGACCCCCAGGGGTCCTTGAGGGTGTTCCGCCGGCTAAATTGACTTTTTTACCGGGCCAGTTTTGAACTGCAGCCACCTGTAAGGGCTCTTTGAGAGCGGTTTTGAAGGAGTCTAGGGATTCACATTTCTTTAACAACTGTTGGTAGCGCCCTACCAACAGCGGTAAAGGAATGTGAATTTTCGTGGCATGGGAGAACGAACTCAACCCCTTGTTTGAGCCAAATCTGGGCTGCGTTGTTTAAGTCTCACTTGTTTCGTCATTTCATAGTTTTACATCTTAATGTCAAACCCTGACCAATTAGCTGTGGCCAAACTGTCATGTGACAAGACTATGAATAATTAATACACGACAACAGAACCACGACAGACTTTTCAACAATCCGTTTATTAAATTAAAACAATTACAGTTTATCATTTAGGAACTTAGCAATGAATCCACAGAGCCATCTACAGTAACATGTTTTATCATTTAGGCACTGAGCAATGAATCCACAGAGCCATTTACAGTAACATGTTTTATCATTTAGGCACTGAGCAATGAATCCACAGAGCCATTTACAGTAACATGTTTTATCATTTAGGCACTGAGCAATGAATCCACAGAGCCATTTACAGTAACATATTTTAGAACACCACAAAGTTACTGACTTTAAAATAAAATCCACCATACAGTAAAATCCACCATTGGCCCAGCCTGTAACCGGAACATCTGTTACACATGTCATCAAAAAGAGAACATGAAAAAAATCGAATGCAAGAATCAAGTATCAGTAACAAAACAAAAAACACCATCATCAGTCTTGATGGAAAGTCATTCATGAAATGTAAATGTGTGGAGATCTGTCTACTCTAACCTAACCTAACCTAATCTAATCTGTAAAGCTCCCTGTGGTGATGACTGGTTCAAACACAGAGGGTCTAGTTAACTACTAGTACTAGTGTTAACTAGTGATAACTAGTGTTAACTAGTGATAACTAGAAGCAGTAACCAGGCAGGCTGTGCTACTAGATTGGTTGAGACGGTTGTGAGTTTGTTGATCTGCTATTTTGAAACACATTGGAAGGAGATGAAGAAAGACAAACAATCTCCAAATTCACAAATACACCTGAGATGAGGTAGAAATCTCCATATTCATACATTAATGAGGTAGAAATCTCCATATTCATACATTAATGAGGTAGAAATCTCCATATCCATACATTAATGAGGTAGAAATCTCCATATTCACACATTAATGAGGTAGAAATATTCACACATTGAGGTATAAATCTACATATTCATACATTAACTGATATAATGCACAGCATACACGTGCTGCTACTTTATGTCTGATCTCAGGTTCATGAATATGTAGATTTATACCTCATTAATGTTACGAATATGTAGATTTATACCCCAATGTACGAATATGAAGATTTCTACCTCATCTCAGGTTAATGTATGAATATGTAGATTTATACCTCATTAGTGTATGAATATGTAGATTTAT
Organism: Electrona antarctica; assembly: GCF_951216825.1. Lineage (NCBI taxonomy): Eukaryota > Metazoa > Chordata > Actinopteri > Myctophiformes > Myctophidae > Electrona > Electrona antarctica. Next base: position 46,431,556 of record NC_136799.1, read on the forward strand.
ACCTCACTAATGGATCCTCCCGTGATGTTTTTGGTTGTTTCTTTTGGTTACCTGAGGCATTGTAACAGTGTCTAATGAGTCGTGGGTAAAGCCATCTTTATAAATGTCCCGTCGGCCACCGGCCCACTTGGAACGATGCAAGTTGGGAACCTAGCATGCAGTACCCGCTGTCATTGTATACCCGTTTTAACAGTCTGTCCATGTGTCCATATATGGAGATATCTGTGTCTGTCTGTCTGTGTCCATATGTCTGTCTGTCTGAAGAGTGCAAACTGACTGTGAAAGGTGGACTGGTTAAGTAATCAAATGGCAGGTGTGGGGTTGCCATGGCAACCAATTGGCTGAGGCAGAGGCTGGGAACGGTACCGGTGAGGCTGAGTGGACTTTAGGCTCATTAGGTCCACTGGCAGAGCCTGACCAGAGGCCTTTTGTGGCGGTTCTGGACAACCGTGTGTCCGAACCGACTCAAGGCCGGACACTGCACTCAACCTGGAGGTCAGAGGTCAAACCCTATCTTGGGGTCTTGACAGATTGTCACTGTGCTTCTTATATACATCATCAGTATGATGTCACCATGTCATGATGAGTCACATCATGGACTCCAAATATGAAGTCCATGATGTCAGGCGTACTGGCGACGGTGGTAACCATGACAACCTGGACTCACTCAGACATGTGGAGTAACCATGGGGACCTGATGTGACCCTCGCTCGCATAGAGACTCTATACAATTTACAATTTAGGCATTTAGCAGACGCTCTTAATCCAGAGCGATTTACATTAGGCAGGAACAAAAGTATGGGAATACATCACATATATAAAATGCATTTATCAAGAAACATGCGTAAGCTAAGAACGTAACTAGAACATATCTATATAATGACACTATACATATTAACTATACATATATACTATACTATGCTATACATATGTAGGCTACTATGATGTGCTATGACTATATACAATGCAATTATTGTGCTGTCTACATGACATGCTATAAGTCTGTTTCAAATGCTATCTAAGTCTAAAAAGTGCTATCTAAGGGGGTAGGATAAGTGCTATGGGCCATGATGGAGTCTGAAAAGGTGGGTCTTCAGACTACGGCGGAAGATTGGGAGTGATGCCGCAGTTCTGACTGCAACGGGGAGTGCATTCCACAGTTTTGGGGCCAGAAGGGAGAAGAGTTTGGGACGTGTGGAGCGTTGGCCCGGCGTTTTTAGTGAGGGTACTTCCAGCTTTCCTGCGTTGGCTGATCTGAGTGCGCGGGAGGGTTTGTAGGGTTCAATCATGCTTGCAAGATATGGGGGAGCCATACCTTTGGTTGCTTTGAATGCCAGCATCAGAGTTTTGTATTCTGTGCGGGCAGCGACTGGGAGCCAGTGCAGGGAGCGGAGCAGGGGGGAGACATGCTTAAGTGCACATGCCGGTAGGCCAGTAAGGAGCGAATTACAATAGTCAAGTTTTGACAAGACTGTTGTCTGGATTAGGAGCTGGGCTGATTCCTGGGTGAGGAACGGTCTAATTCGTTGTATGTTATAGAGTGTGAACCTACAGGATCGAGTGACAGCTGTGATGTGAGTTTTAAACGAGAGCTGACTGTCCAGGACAACACCAAGGTTCCTGGCTGTTGGGACAGACGTTACCAGGGCGTTGTCTACGGAAATAGTTAGCTCCCGCATAGGGCAGGACTTAGCTGGGAAGACAAGAAGCTCAGTCTTGTCTGGGTTCAGCTTGAGGTGGTTGGAGGACATCCACTGTGAGATGTCAGCCAGGCATGCAGTGATGCGCTCTTCCACCTGAGTGGCAGAGGGGGGGAAGGATAGAAACAGTTGTGTGTCATCGGCATAGCAGTGATAGGATATATTGTGAGCAGAGATGATAGTGCCAAGGGATTTGGTGTATAGTGAGAAAAGGAGGGGACCAAGTACAGATCCCTATCTATCTCTGCTCACACAGAAACACTGAGGAGCCATACGACCACAACCTGAACCCAAGGCAGAGGGGTTCAGTGGACGGGTTCTGGAAGGTGTTTAGGTGGGTCAGAGTGTCCTCTGAGGACACGTCATAGAAGGACAGAGTCCCAGCGGGACGGTCCACGTACACTGCTACTCTGTAGACCCCGTCTATGGAGCTATTATTGCGCCAAAAGGTTTGATCGTTTAACAGAAACAGTTCCATCGAAAAAAATAAAATTGAAGTTGAAAAGTAAAAATTTAACCTGAAAGTCTCTTCTTTTTTTTCTTGAACTTGAAAAATACCAAGATGTATTCAAAAGTTTTTTTTTTTATTCAAAAGTTTTTTTCAGTTTAATATTTAACTTTAATATACATTTATATTTTTGAGTATATATATATTTTTTCAGTTTCAGACCTTTTTTTTCATTCAGATCTTTTTTTTTTCATTCAGATCTTTTTTTTACAGACTCAAATCATATTTTTTTCGGTTTCAGATGTGTTTTTTTTTCGCTTCTCACTTTGTTAACTTTCAGGTGCCAAAAAGTTTCAGGTTACTTTTGGCGCAGATCTTGCGTGGGGGCGCGGCCTCAACCGAGAGGGGCGTGGAATCATGAGTGACAGGTCTCCTAAGGTCTCCCCCCCGCCCCCCTGAACCGTGACGTCATCAACATGCGTGACAGGAACTAGTTCAAAACACGTTGCTGCTGTGTGACGCTAATAACAATGGCTCCGTCTTTTTGGCAAATCTAGAACTTCCTGTTTGAGAGCTAGCAAATTTAAGACATCCGGTTGCTTTCAGAATAAAAGAGTCGTTAATTAAATAATTATTACATTACATTATTAGTATTATTATTACATTACAGTTATTGTGAAGACACACATTATGTTTCTGTGTAAAAATAAGTAATTAAATAACGTAAAAATGTATCTATGTATCGACTAGTGTGACATATGCACATGTCCGGGGAGACCTCCTCTACAACACCACACCGTCTACTAAGCAGCAGAGGTGTAAAAAAAATAATTGCATGCCATACAGCGAGGTCAGAGGTAAAAAAACATCCCATTTCCAGACTAAAGTGGACGCTGGACAAAAATCCCTGCTATGTTTCGACTAGCGTGACATACACACGCGTCCGGGGAGACCTCCTCTACAACACCACACTGTCCGCTAAGCAGTAGAGGTGTAAAACAAAAATTGGCACCAGGTCAGATGTAAAAAAAACTTTAAAAAAACTTCCCATTTCCAGACTACAGTGGACTAAAGTGGACGCTGGACAAAAATCCCTGCTATGTTTCGACTAGTGTGACATACACACGCGTCCGGGGAGACCTCCTCTACAACACCACACTGTCCGCTAAGCAGCAGAGGTGTAAAACCTCTGCTGTCGAAACATAGCAGGGATTTTTGTCCAGTGTCCACTTTAGTCCACTGTAGTCTGGAAATGGGAAGTTTTTTGACGTTTTTGACCTGTGACCTGGTGCCAATTTTTGTTTTACACCTCTGCTGCTTAGCGGACAGTGTGGTGTTGTAGAGGAGGTCTCCCCGGACGCGTGCATATGTCACACTAGTCGAAACATAGCAGAGATTTTTGTCCAGTGTCCACTTTAGTCCACTGTAGTCTGGAAATGGGAGGTTTTTTTACATCTGACCTGGTGCCAATTTTTGTTTTACACCTCTGCTGCTTAGCGGACAGTGTGGTGTTGTAGAGGAGGTCTCCCCGGACGCGTGCATATGTCACACTAGTCGAAACATAGCAGGGATTTTTGTCCAGCGTCCACTTTAGTCCACTGTAGTCTGGAAATGGGAAGTTTTTTGACATTTTTGACCTGTGACCTGGTGCCAATTTTTGTTTTACACCTCTGCTGCTTAGCGGACAGTGTGGTGTTGTAGAGGAGGTCTCCCCGGACGCGTGCGTATGTCACACTAGTCGAAACATAGCAGGGATTTTTGTCCAGCGTCCACTTTATAAAGTCCATGCTCTCCAGTGAATAGCATTTATCCATTTAGATAACTTTTTAATTACTTATCTTTACACAGAAACATTACTTATTACTTATTTTTACACAGAAACATAATGTGTGTCCTATAGCATCGTTTAAATGCTTAATTAATCGTTTTAACGTATTTTTTTCAATACTCTAGAGGGTACTCTTATTTTGAAGAGATCGTCCCCCGGAAGTCTTATATTTGCTAGCTTAGATTTGCCAGAAAACAGTGCCAAAGACGGCGGCGCGTGTGATTTTTGAACAAAGGCGTGTGACTCTTGGTGAGAATGTCTCATAAAGGATCCTAACACTGCAGGTTAGTAAACATAAAACACATGTTTACATCACGTTGAACAACACCAGCTAGTAGCTTATTAGCTAGTAGTAGCTCATTGTAGCTACGTTACTAGCCTAGTGGCTTAAGCTACTGTACAAGCAGCTAATGCTAGCTAATATATTTGGCTACTAGCAGTGACTTAGCTACTTGTAGCTTCTACCCAACACTCCTCCGTGTGTGTGTGTGTGTGTGTGTGTGTGTGTGTGTGTGTGTGTGTGTGTGTGTGTGTGTGTGTGTGTGTGTGTGTGCGTGCGTGCGTGCGTGCGTGCGTGCGTGCGTGCGTGCGTGCGTGTGTGTTGCCAACTCTTGTGTCTTGTGAGATAAATATGCCAACCCACCTAAAGAAACAAGCCAAATAGGATTGGATATACAATTGGATATTGTAATACATGTGGGTTCTATTGTTCTACGAACAGTAGGAATAAATGTCAGAACCTGGAAGCACCACAGAGACAACAATGTACAAATGTACATGAGCGATATTTATTAATTATAATGCTCAAAGGTTACAAATAATAATATAATGTTAAAAGGTTGTAAATAGAATGATGCAAAATTCGTATTCAATACAGTGTATTCATCCCAACTAGTAAAACCAGTTATAAACTGCAGGCCTATATACATCAGTGAATCAATATGCAAAGCAATACAATAAAATGTATCTTCAAGGGTATACTTTAGCCCCTTTCGGGACCCTCGGCTACCTTTTCTGAATTTTGGACGGCGGCCCCTTACCCATTACAAAAATGGCAAGGGGCCAGTTGATAAAATTACGACATTAATGATACTTGATAATTTCTCTCTTTCAATTGCTTTATTTTTGCAAAATGTATCAAAGTACAATGTGCATGCACACTATGTAAATAAATAAACGTGTTACATTTGCTTGCATAAACACAAACAGCTGTTTCCATAACTGCACAAAGTATTGCACATGTAACATGAGTAGCTCTTTCCCTGCCTGCCTGTCTGTCCATGAGTACCTGCCTGCCTGCCTGTCCATGAGTAGCTATTTGTCTGTCTGCCTGCCTGCCAGCCAGCCAGCCAGCCAGCCAACCATCAAGTTAACAGAAAATAAATAATTATGGCTGAGTAAAATAAAATACAATAAACACAATCTGCCTGAAAATAGATTACCCAGCTATGACCTTTTTCATAAAATAAAATAAAATTAGTAGTTATATGGCTGACTGAGTAAAATAAAAACAATCTACCCTAAAATAGAGCTCCCCACCACACATATAAATGGTACTTTTTGGGCAGAAAGGGTTTTTTTTTCACAGGAGGAAAAATATTCTCTATGAGGCAATTCTCTGGCCAATATTGGTAGAAGGCGCAGTGGAGTAACAAAGTATTTTTTTCCCGGTGGAAACAAAATCCCCTTTTGGCCAAAAAGTACCGTTTATATGTGTGGTGGGGGGCTCAGAGTGCTCCCACTAAGGGAAGTAGGCATTTTAATGACACAACCGCCTTTGTTTTGGTGAGTAGGAAAAACATTATTTTTATTTATGCTAAAGACGAGAGGCTGGTCTGCATTCATGCAAGCAGCGGAAGTCGAGAGTAACAACATAGCTCTAAATGCAACGCATTAGAGCTATGGACCAGAGCTAGGACGCAGCTTTACCTACTGTCTGTTCACGGAGACCCGCACAGTAGCTTGAGCATTGATGAGATGTTTCAAAGACGCATACAACAGCTTTAGGAGACCACGGAAACGTGTGCGAAACGGCGCTAATCGGAGTTGCCGTTACACAATAATAATAATAATAATAACTAGAACTGCACTCTGTCGAGTGCCTTAAATCTCAGCCTCTCTGTAAAACATTGAAATGTAATACTAAAGTCGGGTTATAACTGGCTGTCAATGGTGACATAATTACGAACAGGTAACGTATAGATATATACATGTAAGTTTTAAGTTGAAAGTACTATACTGTGGTTGGCTGGCTTTTTTATGTGCGTACGCTCGGAGGTATATGTTTCAGTGTCGGGTGAATAAAAGGTAATGTCTTGTATACATCTGAAACCTATCTTGATTATGTAACCATTAAAAAAGCCAGTTATAACCCGGCATTGATACATGTCTTAATTACGTCACCATCAATACCTACCAAGCATACACGTGCATTCGTACCAGCACGACCACAATACTTGAGCACTCTGCTTGCGCAAGTAATCATACATTTTGATGAATAAAATAGTCAAAGATTATAATGGATAAACACAAACCAGTCAAGTTCATGAAATATTGGAAGATAGACCTACTGTTTTATCATAATTTTGAAACCTTTTGTATTGTCTTGAATAATAACAATGACACCCTTACTGCATGATAAGTACAAGTTGTTTCTACTGGTGATTTCCACAGAGCACCACAGGGAGAGGTCTACAGTATCTAGAGAGATGGCATCCAAAAGACATTCAACGTTGTCAGAGGAACAGCCAGAGAAGGACCAGGGATGTGGACTGTTTGATACAATGATGCAACCTGTTGTAAAGTTGTACCGTACAGGTATGTGCTGTTTTATTTACTTATTTACTTAAGGGCCACTTAAGGGCCACTTCACCCCTTTTGCAACCAGATCTTATTTAATGATGTTTGGGATTCAAGAAACACTTTTCTGGGGTTTTTATGTGGGTAATATGTGTTTTTAGATATTTTAGTATGTGTCCATGGGCTCCATGATGTCATGGCCACTGGGCTCACTTCCTTTCTGGACTACAATTCCTATAATGCTTTGGCCCACTGCTCCTCCTTGTGGATAGGGGGAGGGCTGTCTTACTGAGACAACATGTAGTCCAGGAAATAAGGGAGCCCAGTGTCCATGGCATCATGGAGCCCATTGACACTTTGAAATACTGAAATATCTAAAAACACATATTACCCACATAAAAACCCCAGTAAAGTGTTTCTTGTATCCCAAACATCACTAAAATTAGATCTGGTTGCAAAAGGGGTGAAGTGGCCCTTTAAAGAGAGATTTAACTTTCAAAATAATTTTGGGTAATTTTATCGTCTACTCAGGCTTTTGTGAACACCCTGGACAGTTTTTACGTTGCTCGATTAATTTAATTTATGGCCACACGGATAACTCAATAGTAACAATGGCCACACAGACAATTTCCCTTAGGGAGGGGAGAAATGGAGAGTCTGCACTGCGAGATTGAAAATCAGCATGAACTAAATGATCCCTCAAATTTGTACCTCCTTTTAAAAGAAAAGAGAGGAGGGTATTTAAACAGTTATAGAGCACTGAAGTCCTGACGTCACTGTCAGTAGAGGGCGTCAGTCCCCAGGTTTGTGTACTTTTTATTTGTATTGTAATCTCCATAGGGGGATTTTAGATCGCCTCATATAAGAACTGTGTTTAAAAAATAAACCGATCACCCCGGCCTTTTCACTCATATGGAAATGTACAAATATACCTAAAGAGTAACAAAATAAGCGTCGCACAACAGAAACTGAATGTTAATTACGTTTATTTTTATTTTATTGATATTTAATGTTTCGTGGTTAGTACGAGTCGAGTCACCACCAGCTGAGCTTACGTCAACGAGGAATCTCAGGAACGCAATGTGTTGACAGCTGGGCGTGACGTATATTAGCAGCGACATTGCCTTCATATGTAGTTTCAAGGCTTTTGCGGCCACATTAATTCCATTTTCTCCAGAAACTGGCTGTATCAAATATGAATGGACATCATTAACGACGCACAGCCACTCCCCTGACAGAAAGGGGTGGTCGGTTTATTTTTCAAACACAGTTCTTATATGAAGCGACCTAAAAGCGCCCTATGGAGATTTCACTGCAAATAAAAAAATACATGAACCTGTGTATTGGCGCCCTCTACTGAAAGTGACGTCAGACTTCGGTGCTATTGTGTCAATTCCAGGGTTTGTTTAGGGCCAATGTAAAGGCCTTTACATTGGCTCTAAACAAACCCCACTCTGAACTACTGCAAAAAGAGAAGACATTTTCTTTTACATGTGTCACCACTTATTCTGCCAACTCACATAAGATTCAATCTATCTTTAAGAAATTGGCACATCCTTAAAGGCCCACTTCACCCCTCTTGCAACCAGATCTTATTTTAATGATGTTTGGGAGAAAAGGAATACTTTCATGGGGTTTTTACATGGGTAATATGTGTTATTTTAGTATTTCAAAGTGTCCATGGGCTCCATGATGTCATGGACACTGGGCTCACTTCCTTCCTGGACTACAATTCCCATAATGCTTTGGTTCACTGCTCCTCCTTGTGGATAGGGGGAGGGCTGTCTTACTAACATGTAGTCCAGGAAATGTGTAAAAGAGGTACAATTTCGAGGGATCATTTGGTTCATGCTGATTTTCAATCTCGCAGCCCGGCTGCACGTGGGCGGACTCGCCTTTCTCCCCTACCTAGGGAAATTGTCTGTGTGGCCATTGTGCGCAATGTAACAATACGACCCAAACCTGATCCATCTGCACACAGGTGAACAGTTTAAGATCCAAGGGACTATTACCTGTGCGTCTACTAGTGTTGTGTACCGTTCACACTGTCCCTGTGGACTGGCCTATGTAGGCAAAACGTCCAGACAACTCAAACAGAGAATGAGTGAACACAAAAGTTCCATCCGTAGGAACGATCGGGATTATCCCGTCGCAGTCCACTTTAATGATTTGAAACATGATATCTCTGGTTTTTGTTTCATTGGGATTGAACAAGTGTGCCTCCCCAAGAGAGGTAGGTGGTAAAGGCTCATTCATAGTCTGGATTTTCGGTGGTGAGGTGACCACCGCTCCGGTGGTGAGGTGACCACCGGAGCAATAACATTGAGCGGTGGTGAGTAAAAACAGAGAGAATTAAAGTGTTCATATTGCAAGTGCAGACGGTGTGTGGGTCTTTTGCACTTTATTTGCATTTTTCATTTATTAGTTATATTTTTTGGGGGAAATAAACAAAAACACTGAGTACTTTGCTGCATGTCTGAAACACGGAGCAAACACACAACACGTGTCTCTGTGTCTGCCTGTGTGCCCGGGCATGCTCATACATGTGCCGCAGGCCCCAGAGCGCCTTGGACTCAGGCAGGCGGTCCTGCCTGAGTTCTGTGCCTTTTTTATTTACAAAAATGACTTTAGAGTTACCCTGTGGGGGCCCCAGGGCGGTCCATGGAACATCCAGACCCCCATGAACATGTTCAGGGGGGGCGGCCCGGTTCCTGCGAGCCTTCCCATGTCCAAAACGATCGAGAAATGACAGAGTTACCGCGTTCCAGCTTTCCGTGCTTTTTCTTTTTGACAGACACGGGGACACGCATAGCTGCGTGACTGGAGCGCATCTGTGTAACCTACATTAGCTTTGAACCATTTTAACCATTATTTTAACCATGAGCTGGTGAAAAAATGCTAGATCTACAAGGTCGTAGCGCGCACTGAGTGCCACACTACGAGCTTGTAGATCTGCTATTTTAGAAAACTTGTGAACATTTGTGCACATCTTTTTCACCCACCACTGATGCCGGGAGGCATACTTTGGTTAGACATAGCATTGGATAGACATAGCATTGGTCCGACTTGATTAAGGTTGGTGAGGGGGGGGTTCATACTTAGTTTAGACTAGTCATTGGTTAGACATGGGTTAAGGTTAGGTTTAGGTGTGCTGCCCCGTGGGAGGTTAGGTTTAGGTGTGCTGCCCCGTGGGAGGTTAGGGTGAGGGTAAGGGTTAGGAGAGGGTTAAGGTTAGGTTTAGGCGTGCTGCCCTGTGGGAGGTTAGGGTTAGGGTGAGGGTTTGAGATATCGGACCAATGGTATGTCTAACCAAAAGCATGCACCTGCTGCCATGCTCTTGACTTGTCTCCCAGTCAATAAAGTGTTGTTCATTGTTTATGCATGCATTCACTTTAGGTTTGTTCTTGACTCGTTTCTGACACCATACGATAAATATGTTATGTGTAATATCACTGAGATCCACGAGCATATCAGACGGCAGTTATTCGGCAGGCACAGAGGGACAGTCTTGAGGCGAAACATGACAATACATTACAATAGGGAAAGGGCGGGGCCATCTATGCTGATGACTAATTATTTGTAACTATTCCAATGCAACATTATATTCAATACAATACAAAAAAAATACATGAATACAATATTTACCCAGACAAGTGGCTCAAAAGTGTAATGTCAAGCCCTGAAACATGTCTTTGATAAATGGCGACTTGTGGTTTAGAAATGGAGAAGATGCTATAAAACAGAACACTGCATGGAGAACATGCAAAGTTCAAACATTAAATGTGTTTTCTCTCTTTGTGTCTTTTTGCTAGACGTCCCGTACCTCCTTGTGTGTAAAGAGGAGGTTTTCACTGAACAACAGGAGAGGAGTTCCAGTCTGGTCCAGGAGGAACCACAACCTCCACAGATTAAAGAGGAACATGATGAGCTACTTCCAAGACCAGAGGAGGCTGATGTGTCAATGTTGACATTGCTAGCAGTGGAAAGTGAAGATGATCATGATGATGGAAACCGAGAGACAGAGCCTGTAGCCGGCACCTCAACTCGACACATGAAAACACAAGCTGATGTAGAGGACTGTGGAACATCACACACAACTAGTGACAACCAGCTCCTCTCTTCACACTGTTCTAAATCTGACACTGAAGACAGTGAAGATTGGGAGGAGACCACTGAAGGTCAGTCAACTTTAAACACACTGACATTACACAAGACACAAAATGTGGAAGGACAAAGATTGTCTTTGGGCAACAAGCTGGCCCAGGACCTGGAATCATCAAAACAAACTCACTCCACGAGGAGTCACACAGGGAAGAAAAGCTTTAGTTGTATGTGTGGCAAAAGGTTTATTATGAAGGGAAATCTGTTGAGGCACACACAAGAGATTCATACAGAGGAAAAGCCCTTTACTTGCAAAGTTTGTGGCAAAGGATTTAGACGAAATGGTCATCTAAAAGAACACATGATGACTCATACAGGGGAAAAGCCCTTTACGTGTAACGTGTGTGGTAAAGGCTTTGCTCGGAGTGATATTCTAAAAAGACACATGATGACTCATACAGGGGAAATGCCCTTTACTTGTCACACAGGGATGAAAAGCTTTAGTTGTACAGAGTGTGGTAAAGGCTTTATTTGGAAGGAACAGCTGATGAGGCACACAAGGATGCATACAGGGGAAAAGTCCTTTACTTGTGAAGTTTGTGGCAAAGGATGTAGTGAAAGTGGTGGTCTGAAAAATCACATGAGGACTCATACAGGGGAAAAGCCGTTTACTTGCAAAGTTTGTAGTAAAGCCTGTAGTCGAAGTGATGAACTTAAAATACACATGAGGACTCATACAGGGGAAAAGCCCTTTACTTGCAAAGTGTGTAGTAAAGGCTGTAGTCGCAGTGATGTACTAAAAACACACATGAGGACTCATACAGGGGAAGCGCCCTTAACTTGTAACGTGTGTGGTAAAGGCTTCACTCAAAGTTGTAATCTAAAGACACACATGAGGACTCATACAGGGGAAAAGCCATTTACTTGTAACGTTTGTGGTAAAGGCTTTGCTCAGAGTAGTAATCTAAAAACACACGTGAGGACTCATACAGGGGAAAAGCCCTTTACTTGTTACGTGTGTGGTAAAGGCTGTGCTCAGAGTGGCTATCTAAAAACACACATGAGGACTCATACAGGGGAAGCGCCCTTTACTTGTAATGTGTGTGGTAAAGGCTGTAGTTTTAGTTGTAATCTAAAGACACACATGAGGACTCATACAGGGGAAAAGCCATTTACTTGTAGCGTGTGTGGTATAAGCTGTACTCAGAGTGGTGCTCTAAAACAACACATGAGGACTCACACAGAGGAAAAAATATTTACTTGTCACTTGTGTGGTAAAGGTTGTGCTGAGAGTGGTGCTCTAAAAAAACACATGAGGACTCATACAGGGGAAAAGCCCGGTAATCTACCCTTTACTTGTAACGTGTGCGGTAAAGGCTTCACTCAGAAAGTTAATCTAAAAACACACATGATGTCTCATACAGGGGAAAAGCCCAGTAATAAAAAAACACACATGAGGACGCATACAGGGGAGAAGCCGTTTACTTGTAATGTGTGTGGTAAAGGCTGTAGTCATAGTGGTCTTTTAAAAAACACATGAGGACTCACACGGGAAAAACCATTTACTTGTAAAGTGTGTGGTAAAGGCTGTGCTCAGAAAGTTAATCTAAAAACATGTCTCATACAGGGGAAAGGCCCTTTACATGTGAAGTTTGTGGCAAAGGCTGTACTCTAGATGTTCATCTAAAAGCACACATGAGGACTCACACAGGGGAAAAACCATTTACTTGTCACTTGTGTGGTAAAGGTTGTGCTGAGAGTGGTGCTCTACAAAAACACATGAGGACTCATACAGGGGAAAGGCTGTTTACTTGTAATGTGTGTGGTAAAGGCTGTAGTCGTAGTAGTCATCTAAAATCACACATGAGGATTCATACAGGGGAGAAGCCGTTTACTTGTAATGTGTGTGGTAAAGGCTGTAGTTTTAGTTGTGGTCTAAAAACACACATGAGGACTCACACAGGGGAAAAACCATTTACTTGTAAAGTGTGTGGTAAAGGCTGTGCTCAGAAAGGTACTCTAAATATACACATGAGTACTCATACTGGGGAAAGGCCATTTACTTGTAATGTGTGGTAAAGGCTGGTCTGAGAGTCGTGCTCTAAAAAAACACATGAGGACTCATACAGGGGAAAATCCCAGTAATAAACAAACACGCATGAGGACTCGTACAGGGGAGAAGCCGTTTACTTGTAATGTGTGTGGTAAAGGCTGTAGTCTTAGTAGTCGTCTAAAAACACACATGAGGAATCACACAGGGGAGAAGCCGTTTACTTGTAATGTGTGTGGTAAAGGCTGTAGTCTTAGTAGTCATCTAAAAACACACATGAGGACTCACACAGGGGAAAAAACATTTACTTGTCACTTGTGTGGTAAAGGCTTTGCTCAGAAAGGTACTCTAAAAAAACATGAGGACTCACACGGGAAAAAACATTTACTTGTCACTTGTGTGGTAAAGGCTTTGCTCAGAAAGGTACTCTAAAAAACACATGAGGATTCATACAGGGGAAAAGCCCAGTAATAAACAAACACGCATGAGGACTCATACAGGGGAAAGGCTGTTTACTTGTAATGTGTGTGGTAAAGGCTGTAGTTGTAGTAGTCATCTAAAATCACACATGAGGACTCACACAGGGGAAAAAACATTTACTTGTAAAGTGTGTGGTAAAGGCTGTGCTCAGAAAGGTACTCTGAAAAAACACATGAGGACTCATACAGGGGAAAGGCCATTTACTTGTAATGTGTGTGGTAAAGGCTGGTCTGAGAGTGGTACTCTAAAACAACACATGAGGACTCACACAGGGGAAAAACCATTTACTTGTCACTTGTGTGGTAAAGGCTGTGCTCAAAAAGGTACTCTGAAAAAACACATGAGGACTCATACAGGGGAAAATCCCATAGACACATGAGTCGTACAGGAGGAAACCCTTTAGTTGTAGTTAGGGGCAAATTATTGGGTCAAAATGCACGTCTGAAGATAATGAGGGATCATACAGGGAAGAAGTGGTTATTTGAATTGTAATACATGCACATTTCCCCCATTAATCCATTTGAGTTGACACATGATACACAGACACACACAGACAATTGAATGATCACACAGACACACATTTCCCCCATTAATCCATTTGAGTTGACACACGATACACAGACACACACAGACAATTGAATGATTAATCATTCTAATCCAGGATGACAATGACAAGTGGTAGATACTAAATCAGTGGAATCACATAACCTGAGTATCAACATGACTGATTAAAGTCCCCCACAATTTAGTTTCTTGATCTTCATTATCTTTTGCTATGTACAACTTGGTAGATTATTTCTCTGTTGTAACACTGTTTCAGGTATTAACCTGTTATACCGTTGGATGTTTGTCTAGTTTTTTTTATTTTTTATTCCCCAATAAAACAGTTGGGAGTGGCTACGGCCACCCCCATTACAGAGGATGGCCCCCCACCAATGAAGAGGGCATTACCTCCTTGTCAAAACGTTTTTTATTTCGGAAACATTTTCCCGACGTTATTTGACCTTGATTATGTTCTTATTGCTTGTTGTACTCTATTCTTCCTTGTATCATTACACTGTCCTGTTTTAATTTGATTGATTTTATTGTGTTCATTCTACAGCACTTTGTAACCTTGTTAATAAAGGTGCTTTATAAATAAAATGTACTTACTTACTTACTTGTCCTTCATCTGAAACAGAATCTGGTTCAAACATATATGGCTGAATGTCACCAATCTGCCATCCCGCTGCCATTTTGTAAACAATTGGGCAGAGCCATGGGCAGTCTTTTTGTAAGGAGGGGGAGGGACTAGGACAGGTGGGTGGTCTTAAAGTAGGAGGCGGAGGGACTGGATTAGGTGGGTGGTGCTAAGGTTAAACTCACGCATACTTAATGAACTGGTGGGCGTGTCCACATAAAACATAATTTTAACAAATACTGTACATTCCTGGGCGTCTGGATGTTCCAGGGACCCCCACACGGTAACTGTCATTTCTTGGCTGTTTCGGACGTGGGGCGGCTCGCCGGAAACGGACCGGCCCCCTTGCCGCATTCTTGAGCGTCTGGATGTTCCAGGGACCCCGGGGACCCCCACACGGTAACTCTGTCTTTTCTCGACCGTTTCGGACGCGGGGCGGCTCGCCGGAACCGGGCGAGCCCCCTGGGCATGTTCCTGGTGGTCTGGATGTTCCGGAGACCCCCCGGGGACCCCCACAAGGTAACTATCATTTCTCGACTCATAGGAATAGTCTGTTACAACCAGGTGTAGTCTGGTGACCACCGGAGAGACGGATGACAGCCGGTGTAGACGGCACCCCGGGAGCAGTATGGGTTAGCGCCCCAGCCTGCATCCTCCGTGAGGAGGAAGCACAAAAACCTTTGGTGAGGCCTTTAGGAGGGCCATTCAAGATTCAAGATCAAGATTGCTTTATTTGTCATTCTTTCCAACTGCAGCAGCAGAAAAAAACGAAATTACGTTTCTCCTAGTTAAAAGACAGCACAGGCTCATACAATAATAAATATATCAAGTGCAAGACAATAATGAATATAAATAAGTCCTAAAAAACTACAGGAGTCCATAAAAAAGATAAATAGAATAAGAAAAACATTTAAGAACTGAACATAGAGTTCATGTCATCAGTTCATGGCCTATCTGCCAGGGATACTAGAGTTCAAGAGTCTGATTGCCTGGGGAAAGAAGCTGCTCCGCATCCTTTCCGTCCTGGCACTAATGCTCCTGTACCGTTTCCCAGATGGCATAAGGGAGATCAGGCTGTGAGAGGGGTGGGTGGCATCCTCAATGATGCCAGTTGCTCTCCTCATGCACCTCTGCTTGTATATGTCTGCCAGGGAGGGCAGCGAGGCACCAATGATCTTACTAGCTGTTCTCACCGTCCTGTCCAGCTGTTTTCTCTCCTCAGCTGTGCTGTTTCCATACCAGGAGGTAAAACAGTAGGTGAGAATGCTTTCAATGGTGCCTCTATAGAACATGGTCAGGGCTGGGACAGGCAGGTCGACTCTCTTCAGCTGACGGAGGGGGTAGAGACGCTGCTGGGCCTTTTTAATGATGGCAGTGGTGTTGCTGCTCGGGGCCAGGTTGTCCGTCAGCAGCACTCCCAAGAATGTAGTGCTTGCTACCCTCTCTACGTCTGAGCCATCGATGGTCATAGGATGGTGTTGTGGCCTGGTTCTCGTCCTGAAGTCGACAATCATTTCCTTGGTCTTTTTGGTGTTGAGGGAAAGATTGTGCGCCTTGCACCAAGCTGCCAACTGTAGGCAGCTTCATCCCCCTTTGTTATGAGGCCGACCACGGTGGTGTCATCAGCAAACTTTATTATGTGGTTGCTTCTGAACCTGGCCCTGCAGTCATGTGTAAGCAGAGTGAACAATAGGGGGCTCAGTACGCACCCCTGAGGAGATCCTGTGTTCACTTCAATGGCCTTGGATGCTTTGTTGCCTACTCTGACTGTTTGCCTCCGCTGTGTCAGGAAATCCAGGATCCAGTTACAGGTACCAGTGTCCACCTTCAACACCCTCAGCTTCTCCACCAGCTGCTGTGGTATGATAGTGTTGAAGGCAGAGCTGAAGTCCAAAAAAAGGATCCTGGCATAGGCCGCAAGTGGAGCCTGCAGTGCTACCGTTGCCCAGGTGGAGCCTGCAGAACCATTGCGGCTCAAGAATCCACCACTGGTGCAACGCACAGGTCCTAGCTGTACTCCTGGTGAGAGCAGGAGTGGACCTGGTGAGACGTAGAAGGGGCCCGGACAGGAGTCAACCCACAGAGCCTAGTCCCTCCACATGCCAGAATTGTACCTCTCAGTCCCGTCATAGTAGTTCCGGAGTGGTTCCAACGGATTGTGTGGCCCTGGTCTTTCCCTAGTGGGTCTGATCGAGGGTAGCTACTGGGGTGTAAGTCAGTACCCCGAGTGAGGGGTATGATGTTCGCAAGACCCGAGACCCGATATATGACTGAGGATATACTGTATCCCAGTTGCATCCATGCGATGTATTTTCGTTCTTTCAAAAAGTGAAACTTTCATATATTCTCAATTCATTGTGTGAAGTATTGTGTTTTAATCTTGATGATTATGGCGTACAGCTCATGAAAATCAAAAAATCCTATCTCAATGAATTAGAATATTTTACAAGACCACTAAAAATATATATATTTTTAAACGAGAACTGTCGACCATCTGAAAAGTATATTAATGTATGCAGTTAATACTTGGTCTGGGCTGCTTTTGAACAAATCATTTCATCAATTGGGCGTGGCATGGAGGTGATCAGCCAGTGGCACTGTTGAGGTGCTATGGAAGCCCAGGTTTGCTTTCATAACAGCTGTAAATTAATTTGTATTGTTCACTCTTATGTCTCACACCTTCCTGTTTGTTTTTTTTAAGTTTTCTACTGTGCGTGTGCGTGCGTGCGTTTTTTTGTGTGTGACACAGCTGCGCCCTCTGGTAGCGGGCGGGTGGTGTCAGCGTGACAGACAGACAGACAGTTAAGCCCAGGTTACATAGTAATCGTTCACTGGGTTCGCAATCATTTATGCAAATCATGCATCAACTAAAGATAAGTGTCATTTTAAGATCTGGAGACACCACTGCCTCCACACTATGATGTATATGACACACTGTCAAATATCCGAATAAAAGCTTCCTGCAACCGGTGCCATAATAGACCCCTTTCTTGGCCCAGCCACGCTCCCACCCACCCACACACACACACACACACACACACACACACACACACACACACACACACACACACACACACACACACACACACACACACACACACACACACATTCTCACAGCAGGTTGGGTTAGGGAGATGAGCGAGAGAGAGATAGATCAATAATCTGCATGCCCAATGTACCTCTTACCTTACTACTACAGTATTATATAGGTATTTAATATTAACACATTGTTGCTACAATGTTAAGGAAAATGTAACACAAATGTAAAGTCAAGCCCTGACAACTGTCTTTGATAAATTATGACTTGTGGTTTAGAAATGGTGAAGATGAAGTTCCTCCAACTACCAAAGCTATACAACCGGAAACACTGCATGGAAAAATGCAAAGTTCAAACATGAAATGGTTTTCTCTCTTTGTGTATTTTTTCTAGATGTCCCGTACCTCCTTGTGTATGAAGAGGAGGTTTTCACTGAACAGGAAAGGAGTTCCAGTATGGTCCAGGAGGAACCACAACCTCCACAGATCCAACAAGAGGAGCTACGTCTAAGACCAGAAGAGGCTTGTGGGTCAATGTTGACATTACTAGCAGTGAAAAGTGAAGATGATGATGAAAACACAGAGACAGAACTTGTAGCCAGCACCTCAACTCAACACATGAAAACACAAGCTGATGTAGAGGACTGTGGAACATCACAACAAACTAGTGACGACCAGCTTCTCTCTTCACACAGTTCTGAATCTGACACTGAAGACACTGATAATTGGGAGGAGACCAGTGAAGGTCGGTCAACTTTAAACACAATGAAATCACACAAACAAAATGTGGAAGGAGAAAGATTGTCTTTTAGCAACAAGCTGTCCAAGGACCTGCAATCATCAAAACAAACTCACTCCATGAGGAGTCACACAGGGAAGAAAAGCTTTAGTTGTACAGAGTGTGGAAAATGTTTTAATAGCAATAGAGATATGACAATGCACACAAGGATTCATATGGGGGAAAAGCGCTTTACTTGCAAAGTCTGTGGCAAAGGATTTAGACAAATTTGTAGTCTAAAAACGCACATGATGACTCATACAGGGGAAAGGCCCTTTACTTGTGAAGTCTGTGGCAAAGGATTTTGTCAAATTGGTGCTCTAAAAAGGCACATGAGGACTCATACAGGGGAAAAGCCATTTACTTGTAGCGTGTGTGGTATAAGCTGTACTCAGAGTGGTGCTCTAAAACAACACATGAGGACTCACACAGGGGAAAAAACATTTACTTGTCACTTGTGTGGTAAAGGTTGTGCTGAGAGTGGTGCTCTAAAAAAACACATGAGGACTCATACAGGGGAAAAGCCCGGTAATCTACCCTTTACTTGTAACGTGTGCGGTAAAGGCTTCACTCAGAAAGTTAATCTAAAAACACACATGATGTCTCATACAGGGGAAAAGCCCAGTAATAAAAAAACACACATGAGGACGCATACAGGGGAGAAGCCGTTTACTTGTAATGTGTGTGGTAAAGGCTGTAGTCATAGTGGTCGTCTAAAAACACACATGAGGACTCACACAGGGGAAAAAACATTTACTTGTAAAGTGTGTGGTAAAGGCTGTGCTCAGAAAGTTAATCTAAAAACACACATGATGTCTCATACAGGGGAAAGGCCCTTTACATGTGGAGTTTGTGGCAAAGGCTGTACTCTAGATGTTCATCTAAAAGCACACATGAGGACTCACACAGGGGAAAAACCATTTACTTGTCACTTGTGTGGTAAAGGTTGTGCTGAGAGTTGTGCTCTACAAAAACACATGAGGACTCATACAGGGGAAAGGCTGTTTACTTGTAATGTGTGTGGTAAAGGCTGTAGTCATAGTAGTCATCTAAAATCACACATGAGGATTCATACAGGGGAGAAGCCGTTTACTTGTAATGTGTGTGGTAAAGGCTGGTCTGAGAGTGGTACTCTAAAACAACACATGAGGACTCACACAGGGGAAAAACCATTTACTTGTCACTTGTGTGGTAAAGGCTGTGCTCAGAAAGGTACTCTGAAAAAACACATGAGGACTCATACAGGGGAAAGGCCATTTACTTGTAATGTGTGTGGTATAAGCTGTACTCAGAGTGGTGCTCTAAAACAACACATGAGGACTCATACAGGGGAAAAGCCCGGTAATCTACCCTTTACTTGTAACGTGTGTGGTAAAGGCTTCACTCAGAAAGTTAATCTAAAAACACACATTATGTCTCATACAGGGGAAAGGCCCTTTACATGTGAAGTTTGTGGCAAAGGCTGTACTCTAGATGTTAATCTAAAAGCACACATGAGGACTCACACAGGGGAAAAACCATTTACTTGTCACTTGTGTGGTAAAGGTTGTGCTGAGAGTGGTGCTCTAAAAAAACACATGAGGACTCATACAGGGGAAAGGCCGTTTACTTGTAATGTGTGTGGTAAAGGCTGTAGTAGTAGTAGTCATCTAAAATCACACATGAGGATTCATACAGGGGAGAAGCCGTTTACTTGTAATGTGTGTGGTAAAGGCTGTAGTTTTAGTAGTGGACTAAAAACACACATGAGGACTCACACAGGGGAAAAGCCATTTACTTGCAACGTGTGTGGTAAAAGCTGTGCTCAGAAAGGTACTCTAAATATACACATGAGGACTCATACAGGGGAAAGGCCATTTACTTGTAATGTGTGTGGTAAAGGCTGGTCTGAGAGTGGTACTCTAAAACAACACATGAGGACTCACACAGGGGAAAAACCATTTACTTGTCACTTGTGTGGTAAAGGCTTTGCTCAGAAATGTACTCTAAAAAAACACATGAAGACTCATACAGGGGAAAATCCCATAGACACATGAGTCGTACAGGAGGAAACCCTTTAGTGGTAGTTAGGGGCAAATTATTGGGTCAAAATGCACGTCTGAAGATAATGAGGAATCATACAGGGAAGAAGTGGTTATTTGAATTGTAATAAATGCACATTTCCCACATTAATCCATTTGAGTTGACTCACGATATAACACACAGACAATTGAATGATCAATCATTCTAATCCAGGATGACAATGACAAGTGGTAGATACTAAATAGTACTATAACTGCTGTCACTCTAGTTACAAATAACATTTTAACTGCTTTGGACAACAAATTACATTGCGCCGCCCTCTTTGTGGACTTATCGAAAGCGTTCGACACTGTACATCACACTTTACTCTTACAAAAATTACACAACATTGGTTTTAGTAATACATCTTCTGAATGGTTTCACAGTTATTTACATGACAGACATCAATCAGTGAAGTCCGGGAGCTCCCAATCTGAGTTTCGTCCAGTCTCCATGGGGGTCCCCCAGGGCTCAATCTTAGGTCCTGTGCTCTTCACATTATATATTAACAACATTATGTCTTCTTTAAATTACTGTCATGCCCACCTTTATGCAGACGACACAGTCTTATATTGTGTTGCTGACACAGCCCAGCTTGCCACCAGTAAGCTGCAGCTGGCATTTAATACTCTCCAGGTTGCCCTGTTTGAGCTCAGGCTTGTCCTAAATACAAGCAAAACTAAGTTCATGCTTTTCACCAGGGCTAGAACCACCAGACCTGAAAATG
This sequence comes from Electrona antarctica, assembly GCF_951216825.1. NCBI lineage: Eukaryota > Metazoa > Chordata > Actinopteri > Myctophiformes > Myctophidae > Electrona > Electrona antarctica. Next base: position 46,452,744 of record NC_136799.1, read on the forward strand.
TATTTTTAATATCTTCCAATGGCTCTTCAATTGAAAGAGTATCAGAATACAAGTACCTTGGCATCTGGCTGGATGAGAAATTGTCTTTTAAATTCCACATTGAAAATCTTGTCACCAAACTGAGACAAAAAATGTTTTTTTCTATAGGAACAAAGCATGTTTTCCGGCATCCTGTAAAAAAACAATCATTGAAGCCACATTTCTCTCGGTTCTGGACTATGGAGACATTATTTTGAGTGACTTCCTGACCTTCAAGGTTCCTTTTGCTAACTCAGAGCTAGGTAAATCAGCTTTTTCTGTCAGTGCTCCCATTTGATTGGAACGAACTCCAAAAATCCCTAAAAATCAGATCACTGCCTTCCCTAGGTCAATTCAGGGAAATGATTTCTAGCACTTTTACTCAACAATGTAACTGTTTTAATTGATTCTCATCTATCTATTATAGTTATTTTAGCTTTGGACACTTTCTGTTTTACAATTCATATATTTGATATTGCTGTATTTAGTGTATGTTGTTGATTTTGTGTTTTGTATTTCGGCTACATTGAAAATGAGGGCCTGCCCCTCAATTGTACTCCGAGTTTAAATAAAGGTTATTATGATGATGAAATCAGTGGAATCACATAACCTGAGTATCAACATGACTGATTAAAGTCCCCCACAATTTAGTTTCTTGATCTTCATTATCTTTTGCTATGTAAAACTTATATAAACATGGCACAAAAAGTCTGGACATTTGTCTTTGGTAGATTATTTCTCTGTTGTATAACACTGTTTCAGGTATTAACCTGTTATACCGTGTTTCAGACATTAACCTTTATATGTTTGGAAGGCCTGTTTATTAAGGGACCAAGAAGTCACAAAGTGACTTTGGTCATGATGAATTCCTGTTCTGTTCTTTGTCTATATAGTAGTGTCTATTTGTATGTCTCTAAATGTTTTGATGAATTGAACATGGTGGACCCTGTTGTAAACAAGTGTAATGCTTAATTGGGTCGTCCACTCACAGTTAACAGCCTTTGTATTGAGTTTGAGCTTGAAATGTACTGTAATTCTGCAAACTGTTAATAACATTTTCAATCAATCAATCAATCAATGGTCACTTATTGTTTTTGTGTTTTTTTCTTCACCTCCTTCTTCTTCTCCTCCTCCTTCCGCCAAAAATCGTTTTTCACGAAACACGGGAATCTGGTAGAGGGCCATGCCAAACGGTGACCATGCGAAGCCCATGGCCATTGGCCAAAGGGTGGCGCTATAGCACTCAATTTAAAATGCAAACTTTGAATGTGCATAGCTCATGAAGCGCTTGACCGTTGGCAATGCAACTTTGATACACATATGTCTCCTCATGCCGAACAACTTTCGAGTTCTGACTTTTGACCTCTGACCTTTACATCACCCACCATTTTGAATTATATGAAAAACTCTAATATACTATAGCTTCCATTTCCAAGTAAGGGGATGTAAGCTATATAAATTATACATAGCCTAGTTTAATGGGAATGTCAGGTTGAAGGAATACACACACATTGTAGTAAAATGTGTGCAGTGATGCTAAATGAATGTCATTGTCTTGCAAGCAGCCAAGCAATTATACCATTTGCAACTAATCCCTATTTAATAATAGCTCACAACGCGACGCAGAGCTTGTAGATCAGCAATTTTCAGCATGCAGCCAAGTGTAAAATTACTTATAGGCCCTACTGGATCTCTTATCCACTAGTCCCTAACATTTCTATTTATATGTTCTTATGTTAACTTTATGAACTTAAATGCAAATACATTGGACATAAAAAAACTAGTATTAGTCATTAAGCTACTAATATAGACTGAAGTAATTAAAGAAGGTCATGCTTGCATGATTGTAAACAGCTGAAATCAATAATATATCAGTATTCTGATATTAACCTGCGGGCCGCATTAAGTGGCCCTATAATAGATATTGATGGATAAGGGTTGGGGTGGTGATGGTTTCATTGATGGATAAGGGTTGGGGTGGTGATGGTTTCATTGATGGATAAGGGTTGGGGTGGTGATGGTTTCATTGATGGATAAGGGTTGGGGTGGTGATGGTTTCATTGATGGATAAGGGGTGGGGTGGTGATGGTTTCGCGTTGTGCATGTACTGTACAGTGTACATGGGGCGACTGTGGCTCAAGAGGTAGAGCAGGTCGTCCAATGATCCATGGGTCGGCGGTTCGAATCCCGGCTCCTCCTGTCTACATGTCGAAGTGTCCTTGGGCAAGACACTGAACCCCAAAATTGCTCCCGATGTGCTGGTTGGTACCTTGCATGGCTTCCGCCGCAATCGGTGTATGTATGTGTGTGTGAATGGGTGAATGTAATGCACAATCTATGTAAAGCGCCTTGGATAAAGGCGCTATATAAATGCACCATTTACCATTTACCATTTATTTCTGTCTAGTTTCTTTTTGTTATTTTGAGGCGGAGGGACTGGATTAGGTGGGTGGTGCTAAGGTTAAACTCACGCATACTTAATGAACTGGTGGGCGTGTCCACATAAAACATAATTTTAACAAATACTGTACACTTTTTTGAAAAAGTTCTTCCTCCTTATATTACAGTGTTGTTTTTGGCAGGCATTTTTTAGATTTACTTCTTTCTCTGTGGTCCTGCTCCCTCTTCTCTCTCCTCTCGCTCCTCATCCTCAGGCTCCTCCTTTATTACAGGTGGCACCAAATGAGCAATGTAATCTGCTTTGCTTAGAAGCTCCTGAATTTCGTCGTCATCGTTTTCAAGGAGTGCTTCTGGGGTCGACCGTCGGGTCAAGGAAGCATGCAGCAACAGCGAGGGGTGAGAACTTGGAGTTGGTGTGATCAAGAAAGCAGCTGAACCGCTGGTCCATGTTTGCCTTCATCTTCTTTGCCAGGGAGGCAAGGTCCTTGAAGCCAGAACCCTCAGCATGGGGGAAGTCAGACAGGTGAGCCTGCAGGTCCAGGAGGGCAGGCACCACAAGCGACAAAGACTGTGTGATGCTCTGGAGCATCTTGGTGTGGTCAGCGAAGGGGAGGAGTAATTATTTAATAGCAGTCAGCTTCTGCAACTCACTTGGCTGTAGATAGTCCCAACTCATCCCCTCAGCAACCCTAGCAACTGAGTCCTTGATTTGGAGAAAGCGGGATATCATCAGGTATGTGCTGGACCATCTTGTTGGGCAGTCTTTGACCAGAGTTAGTTGACACTCCATCAGCAGCTTCTCTGTTGCCACCGATGACTTGCGGAAGAGCTTGACAACCACTTTGACTTTGTCCAGTAGTCGTTTGACACTTGCTTCTTTCTGGATCATGTTCACCACAAGTTGCAGTGTGTGCACAACGCAGGGGGTCCTCTCGATGGCTCAATACCTAGATAGAAAAGACAAGAACACAGAAAAAGAAATAATGTATTACTATTCTGTAGTAAATTCAGTAAAATTTGAAAATTAGAAACACTGTGTAATACAATAAACAAAGTATGCACACACATGTATTGCTAAAAGTGAATATAAACAATCATAGCTGAATGTGACAATCTAATCTGCTTCTTCTAAACTGAAATAATTTACCTCTGCTCTTCTCCAACCACCTCAGAGACTTCTCTGGTGTCACTCTCCATGGATTCATCCTCTGAGCTGCTGCTGCTGTTGCAACTGGCCTCCTGCTGTTCAATAGTTTTGAACGCTGCAACCATGTTGCTTCCGTTGTCAGTTATGACTGTCATAATCTTGTTTTGAGGTATTCCCCAGTCTTCGGTGTATCTGTCAACACATGTTTGTATGGACACTGCAGTGTGTGGGTGGCTGATCTGAGCTAGTCTTAGCATTATGTGCCGTGCTTTCTTTTCCTGAGTGCAATAAAAGCACGCACGAATTGCAAGGAATGATGCGGTTAGCCCTTTTTTGGACCATATGTCCAGCCCAATTGTTACTTTTTGTGCTGTCGCAAGTCTCCCTTTGTATTTTATTTTCTCCTCATTGTAAATCTTCTCAACCAAATTGTTAATTTTTGTACGTTTTGGAACGGTCACCTTCTTATCAACAGTCTGCATCATAATCACGAAATCTTCAATCGTTGATGCAGGTAGGCCTGTGCGTCCTGTCCAGAGGGCGAGAGCTTGTTCTTTCACAAGCTGTTCCTTTGAGTCCATGGCATATTTTGAGCCTGCAGCGAAGGCTGCTTGGATGGACTGTGCTCCATCTCTTGTTGCACGACCAGGTTTGAGTTTGGGTGCTCTGGTTTCTGGGAAACATACAACGAAGAGTACATTAATCTAGAGTACAGTAGATCTCCTGTAAATGCCTACAGATGGTGAAGACAGATAGGACTGTGCTCAGATATGATTGTGCTAACAGTATTAGTATTATGATGATTGTGTCATCATATCTTAAATTATATATGTTATGATGACTGTGCAGCTTAGTATCATCATACAATATATAATTTTATTTAAGATATGATTGTGCTAACAGTTATCCTAAACTATCTCAGTTTAAAGATTCAAATTATTGATAATAACAATACAACTAGCCTATTCATATACACATAATGTTAAATTGTTTTGACGCGAGATATAGACGCCAACACACAGTCAACTGGATTTGAACGTCACCTTGATACGGAAGACAGTCTACAGTTTGACTGCATGGGGCTGTGTGATGTCACTGACCTGCCCTTGTGGCTTTGGCTTTAGCCTAAAAGCTGGCAGACTCTACTAATAATTCAATAATTAACAAAGTGAAGCTGATGATGTTCATAATCATAAGCATAACATATCGCAACGTGGCGATTTAACATGAACACAAATAGACGACCGCTAAACATATGCTGCTAATGTTACAGCAGACACGTGTGCTGCTGCTGTTTATCCAGATTCCAGAGACACATTAGGGAAGGGAACCGAACGTAACAGCAACAGGTCTTTCCCAGTCAAGAAGTCACACAAGCATGAACGTTTTATTCATAATATTAACATGCTAGCATTGTGCATGCATACAGCTATGCTTCGTTAACAGGACGTGTTGCAAAGTTTGCAAACTTACCGTCGCATATATCTCTTTGTGGAGAGCCTTGAGGTGTCGCTTTAAGTTGGTGGTATTCTTCCCAACTAACTTGAAGCCACATGGTTTGTCCCCGTCTCCCGGTACGAGGCACTCTGTTTTATTCTCTGTGACATTATATTTAAAATATGCCCACAATCTTGTCGTTTTCGACGACCAAGCCCCGGCATTGAGGCTGTGGGCGCCGCCATGATGGCGGCGCCCACAGCCTCAATGCCATGATGGTCAACTGACTCTGTGTGTGGATTTGTGGAAGTTAGTGGAAGTCGGCTTGTGTGTGTGTTCCTGACTGTGTGAGAGTGTGTGTGTGTGTGTGTGTGTGTGTGTGTGTGTGTGTGTGTGTGTGTGTGTGTGTGTGTGTGTGTGTGTGTGTGTGTGTGTGTGTGTGTGCGCGTGCATGCATGCATGTAAGGTGATGGTCGTGACCAACAAGGAAAGGAGAGGAGGATAGCAGTGAGAGCAGCATTTGTGACATTATTGGCGGTTCATGCATTTAAAACTTTGTTAGTCAATCCACTAACATTTTCGTCTAGCCTCGTCTCGTCAACGATAACACACACACATCGTCATATTTTAGTCATCAAACAGAGCTGATTCAGCTCGTCAGCGTCAGTCTTGTCCCGAATAATTTTAGTGCCGTTCGTCAACGTCACGTCTTAGTCCTGGAAAAAAGGGCGTTGACGTCGTCATTTACATTATCATCATGCCTGACGAAAACATATTATATTATAATAATACCTGATGATCATGTTTTAGAGTGGAGAAAATTGCGGCACTCCATCTTTAAGGATGGCCTTTTCAGAGAAGTGTTCACACTGATCACATCCATAGGGTTTCTCTCCAGTGTGAATTCGCTGGTGCCTTTTATATTAAGACTGGACATTTCAGAGAAGTGTTGTCCACAATGATCACACCCATAGGGTTTCTCTCCAGTGTGAATTATCTGGTGTTTTTTAAGGCTGGGCATTTCAGAGAAGTGTTGTCCACACTGATCACATCCATAGGGTTTCTCCCCAGTGTGAATTCTCTGGTGGCTTTTAAGGTGGGTCATACGAGAGAAGTGCTGTCCACACTGATCACATCCAAATGGTTTCTCTCCTGTGTGAATTATCTGGTGTCTTTTAAGACACATAATGGTAGCGTTGTCCACACTTTTCACCGATGTGCTGTTTTGGTTTAGCCAAACTTCTATGTTAATTTACTGTTGGTAAGACAGGGATGTCAGACTGATGATGCAACACTGGATTTAAAAAAAAGAAAAAAAGGAAAAAAAACAATGAGATGTTGAACTTTGTGAGCTGAAATTTACATCAAGTGAATGAATACCTATATATTAATTCCAAATGTGTTGTGTATAAGAAAGAAACAATTGCCCTGTGCATTTTATGAAATGCATATACAAAATGCATATACAAATGCAAGTGTGTCAATTAGATAAAATAACAATGACAAATAATGATATAATACATTCAATACATAATTGTCTGAGCTATGTTCATTGTTTCAATATTATTAAAGGACCAAGCAGTTCTGAAAGAACTTGGTCCTTTTTTGAAATTACTATTTCTTTTCTTCCGCCAAAAATAGCAGTTCTGGCTGAACCGTGCAGTCGGTTTTCGCGAAATTTAGAGATATGGTAGAGGGCCATGCCAAACGGTGAGGATGCGAAGCCCACAACCATTGGCCAAAGGGTGGCGCTATATTGAAAATGCAAACTTTGACCAGGCTCATGAACCGTTTGACCGTCGGCAATGAAACCTCGACACACATATGCGTCTCCTCATGCCGAACAAGTTCTGTGCTGTTACTTTTGACCTCTGACCTCTAGATCACCCGCCATTTTGAATTATATGAAAATCAATTAAAATGCATCTCCTCCCAGGATCTTTGATCAAAATGCACGAAAACTTCTACACGTGAACTTTGGACCTATACGGACATGGGAAAGTATAGTACGTTTTTTTAAGTGAAGAAATGAAGGTTTTATGAGCCAATGAAAATTGCCGGAATTGTAATTTATTTTCTTCCTCCAAAAATAGCAGTTCTGGCTGAACCGTGCAGTCGGTTTTCGCGAAATTTGGAGATATGGTAGAGAGCCATGCCAAACGGTGAGGATGCGAAGCCCACAACCATTGGCCAAAGGGTGGCGCTATATTGAAAATGCAAACTTTGACCACGCATAGCTCATGAACCGTTTGACCGTCGGCAATGAAACCTCGACACACATATGCGTCTCCTCATGCCGAACAAGTTCCGTGCTGTTACTTTTGACCTCTGACCTCTAGATCACCCGCCATTTTGAATTATATGAAAATCAATTAAAATACATCTCCTCCCAGGATCTTTGATCAAAATGCACGAAAACTTCTACACGTGAACTTTGGACCTATACGGACATGGGAAAGTATAGTACGTTAAGTGAATAAATGAAGGTTTTATGAGCCAATGAAAATTGCCGTTTTGTGAAATTTTGTCTTTACTTTGTTCTGTTGTAGTGCCTGTGGCTTTGCTGACCTCTGCTGGTCTAAAGTGCCTCACCTGTCAATCACCTGAGATTTCTGGCTGCCACACCCTTAGTCAGCTGTTCTTGATTAGTTGCAGGCTATATAAGTGGACCTGTAGCCAGCAGCTCATTGTCTCCCAAACACCCAAACTGAACAGTTGTGTTCCCTTTTTGTTGCTGTTATTAGTTAAGTTTCAGATGGGCTGGTCGTAAGTATTCTTGTCAATCAGTCCCTGTTTTGCAATGCAGGATTTTAAATAAATGTGTAATATCTTTGTAAATTTTTGATCTGACTTTGTGTCCTTTTATGTTAGCCCTTGGTTGAGCCAAGTTTAAAGGGCCATAACAATGCTAGAAACTGATTTGTTTAGTGAGAAATATGTATAAAGAACTTGATCCTGATCAAATCAGGTTCTTTACTCATGAATTGATAGATTATTTGATGTTGTACAACAGTGATTTTGAAACAAAGACTGATTTGGACACCTGGCCTTTCAGTTCAGGTTTTTTGTGTCCTGAAAGGATTCCCTTGCATGGTTCTGGTACCAGATGGTACCCAGACCTGGCGAGCCGACCCGGAACTCTGAACCTCCCTTCACCCACATGTGGTAATCTGGTTCTCCAAATTGGAGAAAGAGACTGCTTTCCCTGAACTGAATAGGAACTGAACTGGGACTTTTCAAGTCAACAACTTAAAGTGTGCCCCATTTGTTTGTTTTTCATGAATAAAGCTGTTTATTTTCTCTGAAGTTTAATAATAATTTTTCAGTTAAGCTTTAATCCCTGTTTCAGACTCATTTCATTGGTTTTCACTCATTGAGCTCCTCATCCGAATCTGGTATATTTTCTGGTTTATACGCAGTCAATTCATAAATCTTTATACCCACCTTATTAGTTATCCTTGTGCAACTTGCTACAAAAACACTGAATGATTTTGCATGTTAGCTCGGTAGGTAGAGCTCTTGCCTTTGCAACACACAGTCATGGGTTCAAATCTGGGCACCGCCAACTCTGTATGAGTCTTCAAGAACCTGTACCTGCCCCCCACTATAAAAAACCGACTGTCACAATTCCATGGTCTTTTTCTCAAGTTTAGTCTTCCATGTTTCTTGTGCATATTATTCTTATTGCCTTCCTGCTTCGTCCGGCCTTATCGCTGCCTGCAGCGATCCTTTTCTAGTTATTAGTTTGACATGCATTGGTCTACAGACCCCCATGTAATGGCATTTCATCTCTGGGACCCCAAATTTATATTGTAAAATCAATCTTAATTAATTTAGACTAGAGTGTACAAATGGACCCGTTAGGGTTCATTCGGTTCCATTTGTACACACTCAGTTACAGATAAAGGTCCATTTGGTTCCTAATTATTATTTAGCTGGGGACCCCCTGTAACTCTCAAGGACCCCTAGGGGTCCCTGGACCCCACTTTGGGAACCAATGACTTAATTTACTAGAAGTCTACACAATTACAGAATGTAGAATTTTTTTTATTTTGATCGTTTGCCTGTTCTCTCTTATGGTACCCAATAAATCAGCCTTGATATGAAAAGTGTTGAAAACCATTGCTTCATTGTAGCAATGATTACCATCATAAATAATGTAGTGATGTTTTAACCAACAAATATCACTTCCTGATGTACTAGTTTTAAAATGAGGGAACTGAGTTGTTTTCTTATCTTGGACCTAATAAAATGCATGCAACAATAACATGTCAATTCTTCATGAATTACATTTGTTAATTCCCTGCCTAAACTGACACTTAGTCGTGCTTGTGTTCAGTGGTACATTGAGAATTGCATTTACTTCTCCAGATGTTTGGTACTGTAATTATATTTTTCATATATATTTTTATACTAGGAAATAGTAATGCAGGGCATTTATGTCATTGGTACTTCAAAAGCTACATTCATTGTATGAATTAATTGGTTGTCAGTCAAAATTAAAACAGATTTATTTTTATCCAAACAATGTATTTATTATGCACAGCACTAGTCATTGTGTGAAAATATTACCAGCCTCACAATTCAGCAGCAAGTAACTTATTTACAATTGAGGTATTTTTTCTACTTTAAGTATTTCCAATACTTTCAGTTTTACTCCACTACATCTTGGCAAATATTGTACTCTTTAGTTATTTTGCAGATTGATTATTTTTACAAAAACATTTACCACTTCAGCCCTATATACATTTTGTCCATTTAAAAACAGCCGATCTACAAGCTCATGTACATCTTGTAGATATATTTTCAAACAATGTTTATACATTTGAACACTTGAAATGGGACATTCTGCAAAATTAGTAGTTATTGGTGGTACATTACGTACATTGTAATGCCAACACTTTGTACTTTAACTCAATACATTTTGAATTACTGACTATTAGTTGTAACAGAGTAGTTCTACATTGCAGTATTGATACGTTTACTTAAAGGGGCCCCACCATGAATTTGACATTTTTCAAGAATTTTTGTGTTTTTAGCTTCCCCAGTGTATTTTCACACCCAAAAAAGGTATTTTTGTTGACACTCAGACCTTCATTGAGAAATCTGTGATTTTCTAAATGGGCGTGTCTGAATGGGCCCTCTCAGATTCTTTCCAAATGTGACGTCAGATTCGGAGACCAATTTGAATAGTCCTCCCCCTTTAAAGGACAACTTTAGTTTTTTTCAACCAAGGTTCATGTTTTAGGTTGTAATTAGAGAAAGTAAAAGATGTGCTGCTTGCTTTCGGTTTAGGGATTTTAGCAGTTTTTCACAGGGGGGCGGGGGCATTCGAGCATGGGGCTAAATATGTTTTTTTTTTACACAATTTTATAGCGATTATTTACTATAGTCCTACTAGACCCCAAGAAATTACATCTGGCCACAAAAGATCACAGGATCTACTGAATGTGAAGGAGGCCTACTGGGGGGATGCGACACTGTGTGTCATAGGCTCAATATGTCAGTTTGTCACATTCAGTAGATCCCGTGATCTTTTGTGGCCAGATGTAATTTCTTGGGGTCTAGTAGGACTATAGTAAATAATAAAAAAATAAATCGCTATACAATTTTGTAAAAAAATACATATTTAGCCCCCCTGTGAAAAACAGCTACAATCCCTAAAACGAAAGAAAGCAGCAAATGAAAAAAAATGAACACTCATATTTTACTTTCTCTAATAACAACCTATAACATGAACCTTGGTTGAAAAAAACTAAAGTTGTCCTTTAACTCGGTCTCCACCCTTTAAGTCATTGGTATGCAAACTATGCAGGTACACCCACCCCCTCTCAAAGAAGCCACTCATCAAGCCAGTGTTTATGTTTACATAGGCCGCCATTGCTTCCAGTCGCACACACTGAATTGTCAGTATGGCCAAAACTTCGCAAAAGCACATTAATGTCGGCAGTGTTTTCGGCTGTAAAGACCAACACAGATCTCTGCAACACATCTCTACACACCAACTAAGGACGTAGTGATTAGAAATAAGTGGATGGACTTTGTTAACGAGGGTCGCGACGTTCCGTTGAACAAAAAGACCATCTATGTTTGTGCAAACCACTTTTTGCCGGAATGTTTCCAGAACTTGGGAATATACAACTCTGGTCTAGCAAAAAGACTGCTTACTGTACCCGGAGAAATACCAACAATATGTCTCTCAACTGTAAGTATATCATAACTGTCTTTCATTCGTGTGCCTTTTTGTAGTGAAATGCGACAGACCGAGTTTGAGCTTTCTTTCCATCTAACCTATCATTGCAAGTAAACATTAGAGGCCTTCTACGTAATAGATATTGTAGTGGCATCGCACCTTTGTTTTGATTCAAGCAATACTAAGAAGTGGGAGAAAACTTGTTTCATTTTATTTTTTTATGTATTCATAACATTCTGGTGCAGTTGAATAAAGTTCGCCGCTTAATTGCACTGGGTATATCTAGAACTATATGTAGGACGTTAATTCTACCATTGAATTACATTAACACATCCTGTAGATTTATTCAAACACGTTGTGCAGTTTCGCTTTGTGCGAGGCAAGCTGAGCCTGTGTCATGTGGGGCCAGTGGGGGGCGAGCGACACATGTTGCATGTAAACATAAGAAAGTTGTTACTTATCCGCGTAGGCCTATGTTCTGTCGCTCGCCGAGGACGGCCACCCACAAGTCCATTACGAGGTGGTCGTACTGTATATCAATGGTTCTCAAACCTTTTCATGTCAAGGACTGATTGACTAATTAGCCAGAAGACCCCCGTTTGAAAATATAAACCACGGACCTCAATAAGAAGATGTTTACGATTTATATTGTAAAATCAATGTTAATTTAACTCTGAAAGTGGACAAATGGAACCAAATGCGTACACTCTCAGTTATAGACCCTTAAGGGTCTATTTGGTTCTATTTCTACACTCTCAGAGTTAAAGACCCAATAAGGGTTCATTTGGTTCCAAACTATAATTTAGCTGGGGTCCTGGGGAGACCCTGGAACTGCCCTAGGTGTCCCCAATTTGAGAACCACTTCTTTATATTACCCCCATTTATTGTTTATTAGGCCACAACCCCTATCCATTTTGCATTTCACTGTACCATCTCACCATGTTATTTTCTAGCATAGATATTTTTTTTGCAACAACACCTTCCTACGGCATGCAAAAGCTTTCATTGAGCCAACCATACTGCGCACATGGAACAGCTCACAGATGGAGATGCTGGCGCAGCCACAACCAGAGACCGGCATCATACTCGGCGGAGACATGAGAGCTGACAGCCCTGGTAATATTTTTTGTCAGGTTAAAATATGCAATACTATAAACGTTATATATTTTTTCCTCTCAAGCGGATAGAGATAGAGCATAAAAATGATCCAATTTTACAATTTCCTTTCAAAGGCCACTCTGCAAAATATGGTAGTTACACAATGATGGACTTGGGGAAAACAAGATCATTGATCTACAATTGATTCAGTTGAGTGTTACTACGAGTGTTACTGCAGATGTTTTTGTTGTGTTTGTGTATATAATATAGATTCCTTAGCAAAACTGTAACAGTGTTATTTTTTGAACAGAGCAATGAAGCTGGTGGCAGTTACCACATGGAGAAGGCCGGACTGGAGAAAAGTCTGGAGTTCTTGAAAGCCAACAATGCGACTATCGACTGCATTGTGACAGATCGTCACACGCAGATCCAAAAATTCCCGAAGGACATCAAGATCACTCAATTCTATGATGTCTGGCATGTCGAGAAAAGTATGTTTCACTAAGAATGATTTTGTATGAACAAAATGAGAACACTATGCCTTTACACACACACACACACACACACACACACACACACACACACACACACACACACACACACATGTATATATATATATATATATATATATATACACACACACACACACACACACACACACACACACACACACACACACACACAAATATGCTTGTTTTTCTTTTTCTACATTTAGGCATTACAAAGAAGCTTGAGGCCCTGGCCAAGAGATAAACACAGACATAAACAAAGAGAACACCCCGTCGCGCGTCAGCCAACTTGCCGATTGCTTCTTACATGCGCTTGACATGGTCAGCAGTGGAAAGAGGAAGGTGCTGGAGCAATCAGTGTTATTCTAAAACAGTATTAACTAGAAAAAGTGCCCTTCTGGGCACAGGTCTCCACCAGGAGGATGTTGTGTGTGTGTGTGTGTGTGTGTGTGTGTGTGTGTGTGTGTGTGTGTGTGTGTGTGTGTGTGTGTGTGTGTGTGTGTGTGTGTGTGTGTGTGTGTGTGTCGTAGCGCCACCATGAGGCTGATTTGAAAACTGTCAAGTGGCATTTCTTCCTCAGCCTAGTGGGAATATGCATGCACAGTTTCACCGCAATCGTACGCTGCGTTGAGTAATTGTGGCAATTTGTACAAAACGGGTACAAAGCGGGCTACTCCTGAAAGGTTTAGAAGCCAGTCGTAGGCAATGAAGGTGGATTATGAGAAATCAAACAAATGCGTCTTGATCACATGACTATGGAGAGCATGTGTACCGATTTGCGTGAAATTTGGATACAATCTGAAGGAGTAATATTAGAAAATGTGTTTTACATATGTCGGCCTCCTGGTGGCGCTATAAAGAGCAGATGTGAAAAATTCCAGGCAAAGGTTTTTCCTTGGCCTCTAGGGAGTTGGCATACAAAGTTATCCACAGATCCGTGCAGTTAGAGGTAAAAACACTTTTCGGAGAGTTATAGCACCACCATGAGGCTGAGTTGAAAATGTTCACGTGGCATTTCTTCCTCGGCCTAGTGGGAATGTGCGTGCACAATTTCACGGAAATCACACGATGTGTCCATGATTTGCAGCATTTTGTTTGAAACTGAGCACTCCTGCAAACTTTGGAAGCCAATCTTAGCCAATCAGGATAGAGTCTGAGAAATCTGAAAGACGCGTTTCGTTGAATGGCTCTAGAGATACTGTGTACCAATTTGCGTGATGTTTGGACAAAATCTGTAGGTGTACTGTCCAAAAACTTGTTTTGCACAAAGCAGCATCCTGGTGGCGCTATAACAGGCCGTTCTGGAAATTCTGGGGCATAGGTTCATCGTTGGCATCCAGGGAGTGTGTGTGCAAAATTTGACATCGACCGGGTTAACGGTGCCGGAGATTAGCTGTTCACAGACGGACGGACACACACGGACGGACGGACGGACGGACGGACGGAGTGCAAAACATACTCTCTCCCCATGCCTTCGGCCTGGTGGAGACAATAAACATGGTTATTATGACATATGAGTTTAGTGTTATCTTTTCATTCAGAGCATGCAAAACACATTACACAGCAGTGGAAAGAAAAAGGTGATGGAGCAATCAGTGTAAATGTATGACAGTTTCTTTCAATAAACATGGTTATGATGGCATTATTTTTATTATTATTTTCGTTGTCTGAGTAGGCCTACGCCAAACACATTACACAGATGTGTCCATGTGGGCCAACAAATTGGCTGATCTAATACAGGTGGCCAAAATGACTCACATGTATTCAGTGGTCGAAACTACCTGGCAGTGGGCCCCGGTGCAAATATTTTGTGTGGGGGGGTGCGATGCAATGCGATGCTATGTGAAATGATGCGTAGCGCTTCATTGTACCAAATGCGACTTTGAACTGTACCAAAGCGATCTGATAGTAAAATATTCAATCAATTTGCATGTTTCACTTTCAATCATTCTGTATCTGTGTATCTGTAGGACTGCATGGCTGCAGCCTGCAGGCTATCAGAAATGACTTTGGACAGATGGAAAAAACTTTAGTTAAACTTGCAGAGTGACAGATTACTTTACCTGGGTTACATCTTCTGATAGTGCTGACATGCCATAATAATCCCATCTAGTGTTTCATTAGTGCTACAGAACATGACAGAATAGGCTACAGCTGAGCTATGTTGTGCTGCTGACAGGCAGCGCATGAACACAAACACACACGTTGAAACAAGGTGGTAAAAAATACCAAGGAGTGGACAGTGATGTCACTGTTATGCAACACGGAAGTAGTATGGACTTGAAGCTGTTTATAAACCAGCAGTCAGTGACATCACTGACAAATCCTTGGTGTTACTCTTCCTGCGACCGATAGCCCCTGAAACCAGGCTTTCACGGTCGTCCTGACTCTTTTTTTTCTCTTTTTCTTCCCCTTCATGGGCCCCTTGGGGGC
This sequence comes from Electrona antarctica, assembly GCF_951216825.1. Classification (NCBI taxonomy): domain Eukaryota; kingdom Metazoa; phylum Chordata; class Actinopteri; order Myctophiformes; family Myctophidae; genus Electrona; species Electrona antarctica. Next base: position 46,467,979 of record NC_136799.1, read on the forward strand.
GCTGGGCCCCGGTGCATCGCACCGGTTGCACCGTCGATATTTACGCCACTGCATGTATTGCATTTATCAATCAAGCCCAAAGCATATATGGCCTATACAAACACATTCAGACATGCAAGAGAGGAGCTGTATGCCCTTGACGACAAGGTGATTTCAGAAGAGGAGTTAATTTTATTGTACGATCTAAACACCTCGGGTAATTTAGATCTGCCCTGCACAACACCACGGTTCTGTCTGGATGACATGACATGACAGATGACGAGTGTCTGTCAGAATTCAGGGTCAGAAAGGCTGACCTACCAGTGCTGGCTGATGCACTTAAGATTCCTGGGAAGTTCACCTGTGCTCAGCGAAGCGTAGTGGATGGGATGGAGGGCCTATGCATGCTGCTGAAGAGGTTGGTATACCCTTGTCGCTACAGTGACATGATGTCACGATTTGGTGGGCGTCAGGTCCCTGTGCTGAGTATGGCAACCAATACTGTACTTGAGTACATTTATGAAAAACACCACCCTAAAATCACAGAGTGGAACCCCTCGATCCTGAACCCTGCCGCTCTTCAGGCATATGCTGACCGGATCCATGGGATGGGGGCCCCACTCAATAAGGATCCATGGGATGGGGGCCCCACTCAATAAGGATCCATGGGATGGGGGCCCCACTCAATCATTGTTTTGGGTTCATTGATGGAACTGTGAGAGCCATCTCCAGACCAGGCCGGTACCAGCGCGTCCTCTACAACGGGCACAAGTGGGTCCATAGCCTGAAGTTCCAGTCAACGGTCATACCAAACGGGCTGATAGCCAACTTATATGGTCCAGTTGGTAAGTCTGCATACATAACTATTTGTATTCACACAGTATATTTACATATTCTCAGCATATTCACATATTTACAGTTGGCTATAGGCCAACATGGATAGCCTTGCCAGCCAGGTTGGTGACCTAAGAGGGGCTGGCTGGCTGGCCAGGCTACAATATGGACATCTTGGAGCAAATGTTCATTATGATCATCACCAATATACTTTGCTAATGTTATTCCTTTGGATCTTTTCAGAGGGAAAGAAACATGATGCTGGGATGCTGGCAGATTCTGGCTGGTTACCTGTCCTGGAGCAGTATGCAGTCTCCCCTAGTAAGAAACAAACAAAGGCCTACTACAATAATTCATTACATAGCTGAATCTCATAGACTCGTACACAGTAACATACCTGCATTCACAACCTTTATATGTAACATAGGCACTGAATAGGTCACTATAAGGATGTGGTATATGGTGGTGGTATATGTTTTATTAAAAAAAAGTATAGCTAACTGTAACCTTTGTTCTATTCAGCAGGTCAGAGGATGTGCATCTACGGGGACCCGGCCTACCCTCTGCGCACAAATCTCCAGGCCCCTTTCCGCAATGCACAGCTCACCCCTGACATGATGCAATTCAACAGGGCCATGAGTGAAGTCTGTGGAGTGGATTTTCGGGGACATTGCAAATTATTTTAAGTTTATAGATTTCAAAAAGAACATGAAAATTGGCCTCAGTTATGTTGGAAAGCAGTACATGGTGGCGACTCTACTCCGAAATGGCCTTACCTAAATCAGACGTCTCAGTTTTTCGGCCTTGACCCACCAAATGTCAAGGATTATTTTGCATAGGCTGTTTCTTTTTTACCCTGCCTTCTTTGTTCAATTTTGTTTCATTTAACATATGCCACAATAAAATATATTGAATGTGAGCATCAACATGTTGTCATGAACCTGTTTTTTACTTGACTGGAATGACTCAACAGGTTACATTGTAGCAATGACTTTTTATTGGACCATTCATGCCCATCGAATAAATAAAATGTTTAACAAAAACATAGCAGAAAAATTAAAATCACTTACGGGATAAAATAAATATTCACAAAACATTCTGCAGTAAGAGTACAAAAATAAAGATAAATAAATAATATTTCAGTCATTACAAGGCCTACAACGGGCGCTATTTTTTCATGATCTGGCTCATGAGGTTCAGCATGGTCTGCCCTTGCTGCTGCTGTTGCTGCAGCAACATGGTCATCATCTGCTGTTGCTGTTGCATATTTGTGAGGACAGTCGTTATCTGACCTTGCTCGGTCCTCCTGAGCTCCACCTCTGCCCTCCTTATCTCCATCTCCTCCCTCTTCAGCTCAAATTCCCTTTCTTTTACTTGCATCTCCCTCTCACTTTTTTCTCTTAAATAATTGATCGTTTCATTTCCATTTCGACGCCTTCTCTTCCTCACTCGTCCCATCCTCGTCTTCACATGTCCTCTTACGGGTCTCCCCCAACGTCTCCATGGCCCTCTTCCTCACTTCCTCGGCTGTGGAATAGATTAATGAAAAGAAACATTAAAAACATAATTTATATATTGTACTCGTGTATAAATTGTGTGTGTCTCAGTATGCCATGTTCACATTTCTGGAGTAGGCCTACAATTTGTAAATCAGTCTACTAGCAGTGATGCAGCATCTGGGTGAGATCTAGGTGGAGTACCTGCTGCTCTGTCGACCAGGGTCTTCCTCTTCTCCGACTCTGGAGCCTGTACCCGAGCCTCCTCCATGTCCTTCTCCTTCTCTGTCATCTCCTCCAGGAGCACGTCTGTTTCTGTCAGGACAGACGACGTCCCACTGCTCCTCTCATCTGCAGAGTTTTTCTTTTTATATTTTGTTTGTATAAGGACAAACCTCTCCCTCACACCCCGCTGGGTGACCTTAAACACGACTTCTGTGGAACTGTTCAGAGAGGTGGCGATTTCTGACCATGTTTTGCCCCTCTCTGAACTCCCCTTTCGGTGCATATACGGCTCCCTAAATCTCACCTCCCTGCAGAGGATTGCATCATGGGCATCATCTGTCCACTCCATTATAGGTTTCTGAAAGAAGATGGAGTAACATTAATGAACCGCAACATTAAGGTGCAGTTGTAACAGTGGAAACAGCTATCAGGCCAAGGTCTGTAGGCTTAGCCCAATATCATGCAATAAAGGTTACAGTAACATAGCCTAACTGTACAAGTGGGGTATGGGTATTGGAATTTATTGTGTGTGTGTGTGTGTGTGTGTGTGTGTGTGTGTGTGTGTGAATGAATTATTTTATTACAGTTTATCCAGTGCCAACAGTCAGGGGCGGCAGGTTCCTATAACTGCAGTGGGTGCCCCCCGGCCCCGCCTCCCTGCCCCCCCCCCCCCCCCCCGCGCCGCAGCGGGGGAAAAAAACATTTTTTTGGTACTTTATAGTACAGTACAGTGGTGCGCGCTTTCAGTTAATCACAACAATTAACGAACACATTAAATTGTTTCAGCATCTTGTTTCAACATTTCAGCATGATCAACAGTAAATAATTAAATTGTATTTTGGCTGAGATGGCTCTGTTTGTCAAGTCTCAAGTCATGGCTCTTTACAGACGGGCCGACGGTACACAGACAGCAGCCTCTCCGCTGACTGTGTTAGTGTTGTGTTGCTGCAGGAGACGGAGTGTGAATGAACCGTGCAGTCACTGGAACAAAGCCACCGTATTAGCATTTGAATACCTGTTCTGTGAACACCGTAAGGTGTGTGCCTACGTGACAAAATGACCAGGGGGAGGGGATCTTCAGCCTTAATCTCAGTTGGTGCTATTTGGTTTATTATTTTTTCAGTGAGTGCCCAAGCCCTCAGGCACTCCCAAAGTTGACGCCGCTGCCAACAGTTGACACAAAAATAATAAACAAAATAAAGTAATACCGCATACTGTATTGAACGAGACTGTGGACCGCATACTGAGAGTGTGGAGACAAGAGTGAGTGTGTGTGTGTGTGTGTGTGTGTGTGTGTGTGTGTGTGCGCGTGTGTGCGTGCGTGCATGTTCACTATAATAAACGTTACCAAACCGTTATGATGGCGATATCTGTGGCACACCTATAGCTACGTAGCCTACTCAAACTATGCTGGTAACAAGCCAAAAATAAACAGTTGATCAACTGATGTTGACGAGAACGCTATATGTTTTGAAAGCAAAAGCTTGCTGAAAGTTGTCGCTTCTCTTAAAGGGCAGAGCTCGCGGCAGAGCTTGTGTGGCAGGATGGATGTGCAATGACACGGCCCATATCCCACCCTTGTTGGTGGATGGATCAGTGTCACAGCCATCCTCCACCCACTGATTAGTGGGTTAATTAGTAGAGTATAAAGGCAGCTGGTCTCCTGTCAGCTGGTTGTCTCTCTCTCTGCTGTTCGTGGTGGCTGCCACACCAGGCTCTGTTAGCCGGTGTGTCCACACAGACTACGGCGTGTGTGTGCTGTTCATATTTGGTGCAGGTATGTTAATCTCTCTGGCTGTTTGACATAATTATCTGCACTTATTCATTGGTCTCAAACTTGACTGTGACTACACTCCATTTGTTCCCTCCTTCTGGAGTCCTGCGTGCGGTGACGTCACCATCCAAGTATGTTGACGGCTTCCTTATCCGCAGTACATGTTAGTTAGTTAGTTTGGGTGTCTTTGATGCCACAGGAATAAACACGGGCTCTTGTGTTGTTACAGTTGTCCTCTTGTCTGCTCCGCCGCGGTGGGCATCACGACGGTGCGTGTCGCCCTCATTAAAGCGGTAGGTCTCTTTGTCCTCTCTGAACTCTCTCTGTTCTTGCCTCAGTGGATTTAGTATTTAAGTATTAGTTTAACACGGCCGCTTGTGCTTTGCAGGGCCAGCATCACCACTGCTGCTTTGCTGTGGTTTGTTGTGGTGCATTCACCCAACCTCCTCTCCTTCGGGGGTCCACCCATTCCTCCCAGTTGTTCACAACGACCGGTGGGACACGACCACGTCACCACACGGAGACTGGCTCTAGTACGATAGGGTCCCTAACCCTGGGGTGGTCATGTTTTATCCTTTATTATTTCTGTGTTTGCTTGTTTTGCATTCATGGTTTGTTTTGTTTCTTGAGTTTGACACCACCAGTATCTATTTCCCCATAGGGGAGGAACTTTAGTGTACTGCTTTTATATTGCCCTTAAGAAGCAGTGGCCTATATGTATTATATATAGTGTGCTGCTACTCATGATGATATTAACCCATTTTATCCTGTTGATGCATCTACTCTTATTCTGCTGATTTGAAATGTCTTAAATATTGACTTCATAATAATGAATTGATGTTGGTTAATGACATAATTGCTGCTGCTATCGAGTTTAATAAAACCTTTTGTAATTTTGATACACACGTCTCTGCCTGCCTTCATCAATGTAAAACAAATCTGTGTTGGGGAGTCATTAAGTGCTCCGGGTGTTCAGTCAGTGTTATGTTAATAAATATCTCCTGGGGTGCAATTCCCCAGGTGGCGTAGTAGGCTATAGGTCAATCCGTATCACACTTGCATTCAACAACATTGTGAGATCTTACTTTTGGACAGTTTGTGAACTGTTCAGTGAATTAGTTTAGACTAAAGTGTAATTAGCAGAGCTCATACATACACACAACGCGTCCACAGTACTAAAATCACTCCCCTATTCGAGCCGTTGTAGACACTACGTGTAAGTGTAGGTTTCGCCGTAGTAGAAAGGGCTGCGACGGAGAGCAGGTTTATGTATCGAGCACGGCTCCATTTCCGGTTGTCGTATCCGACAGCCGTAGCCGTCATTGCTTAAAGTCGCTATTTATTGGACGGCAGCTACATCTACCACCGGTGCGCTGAGAGCAGCAAAATGGAGAGCCATAATGAACCATAGTCTGCAATAACCACAAACACCGTGGAGAACCAGAATTCCCCAAGTGCTTGCACCCAAAGCAGAAAACAACAGACCCAAAAAAATGGATGAAACCAGGTGTGTTTCCAGTATTTACAGCAAAACATGCCCATAATTACATATTCTTGTATTAAAAGAAGTCGCTATGACTGATTTCAGTCATTTGGATTCCATGGAAGCCAGCGTGTCTTCCATGAAAGCATGCAGCGCACCGAAAATAGCAGATCTACAAGCTCACGACACGTCGCAGTACGACGTGTTGTAGCTTGTAGATTGGCTATTTTAAGTCATTAGTTATTTTAGGGGAAAACCTCATATCTAAAAAGTATATTATCCTATTCACAATAATCAGATGTAAAAGCAGTGCGTTCCTTTGAAACACATTTTGGCCTAGTCTGTCTTTCTACTTTTGTGTGACATTGCAGCATAAGAGGCAAGAATATATTCTTTCAATCAGTTAGGGAGTGAAACCTATGTAATATAAATAAACATGTATTTCTCCACTCCACAAGCTTCACTACCCAAAAGCCAGGAAGGGAGAGGCAAGAGTGAAATAAGTGAAGACAGATCCCACGTTTGGTAGTTTTTTTTTAAATTATACATTTTAAATATAAAACACACGTACAAGTATTGCACTCCAGTCTAGCAGCACTTAGAATTAGAAAATAAATTTTAAATATAAAACACATGTAATGGTAGTGCAGTCTAGCATGGGCTCATATTAAAATCGTTTCATATAAGCATTGTTGTCTAACAATAAACAAGCTGTCTCTGCGTTATTGTCAGGGAGGTGTCGCTATCGTTTACGACAGTCAGTCACTCATATATGATAGTCTGTTTCTAGCGAAAATGTAACCAATTCAGTAGCAGTAATAATAGCGTTTTCTCTCAGTCAGTTGATTCTTCATATCCATGAGTGAAGTGGCCGGGGTGACATGGTGGATGGAACCCTCGTCCCTCTCCTTAACCCAGACCTGGTGGCCCCGTGCTGGGTGTGAAGAAGCACTATGAATGCCATGAATGTGCAGGTGGTGGTGGACCACAACGGGCTTATCATGGACATCGTGGTCAGATGGCCAGGAGCCACCCATGATGCCTTTATGTGGCGGAATTCTGCAGTGGGAGAGAAGGCAGCCAGGGCAGACTTTGGCGACAGTTTTTTCTTGGGTGACAGTGGTTACCCCCTCCGCACCTACCTCATCACACCGGTGGACGATCCGGCCTCACCAGCGGAGCAGGCGTTTAACGACAGCCACAAAACCACCAGGACCCACATCGAGCGGGTATTTGGCAGGTGGAAAGCCCGGTTCTGCTGCATCCACCGCTCCGCGGGCGGCCTGCGTATAGGTGATTGTGGTGACAGCGATGTTGCGCAACATAGCTGTGCGGGCTGGGTTACCCGATGTGGAGGATGATGATGATGAGCCAGCACCACCACCACCAGCAGCAGCAGCACCAGCATCACCCCCCGTCCCACGTTGTGAACCTCGAGCAGCACTCCACCGGGCTGGTGTCCGGGCCAGACAGGAGATCATCGACCTGTTCCGACTTCCCCACCCGTCCACCTTGCAGTCACCAAGCACTTCCCAGAGCACCTGAACAGTGAACACCTCTCCCCACATGACGTTTGTGACATTAGCTGTCCATCTCTCCTCCGCTCTGCTTGGGAACGCTCTCCACGGTTGGGAGATATTCCTCTTCAATTGAGGCGGTCATTCTAAAACGGCTGTTCTGTCGGGGAACAGCACGTTTAGTTGACACATCTGTGAAGGTACGTTTCTCCACATTGCTGTGTATTCTAGCGCCTGCCTTAAAAGTTTGAATGTGACTGTGACCGCTTGTTTTGTTTCTAGCCTCGGGGCTACACATTGAATATCTCCTTCTGGAGCTCTGTGTGGTGAACTGGCACAACGCCACCCCGGTACGTTATTGGTGGTTCTCCTTCTCATATATATTAATTTGGTGTCGTTGATGCCAGGGAATATAAACACAGGCTTTTGTTGTTTACAGTTCCTCTTATCTACCTGGCTACAGCTGCGGTGAAGCACAACGGCAGTACGCGTTGGCCTCATTACAGCTGGTGAGTCCCATTGTGTTCTTGCCTCTGCGAACTAAGTAGTATCTTAATACGGCTGTTTACGTTTCAGGGCCAGCACTACACCTGCTGCTTTGCTGATATTTACCATTCCACCCACTCTCATGTGCCACAGAGTCTGAGAACGATCACACAGCCACGAATGGTCCCAGTGGTTGGATTGCTGCTCGCCTGAGTCTGGGCCTGGTTCATTGTAACCCTTCTTGTTGAATTCCATTTCTCTATTATATTGTATTCCCGCAGTGTCTGGGCTTATATAAATATATAAGTATATTGTGTATTATATCATTTATATTTATATCGTATACTATAGTATACTATACCATTGTGATTTAGATATGACCGGCTGAAGAGAATACTGTCATTGTAGAATACCTCCCACTGTGATGTGCTGATATATATATTTATCCTCCTTATAGGTCCGGTGCTGGGGATACGCTACGCTGGAGCAGGCCGTCCAGTGCTGGTGGTAATGCCCTTTTCCCTTAGTTTACTTTTCCTTTGTGGTTTATTTTGAGTTGCCGTGTTGTGTTTTGTTTTGTGTATTGCCACCACCCTGTACAGGTGAGCCTGCCCAGCCCCCCCCCCCCCCCCCCCCCACCCCACACTTTAGGCACTTTATAGTCACTTGCACTTTAACCCTGTTGGATATTGCTATTGTTGCACAGTCATATTGATTAATGAAATGTCTTCTTGCTTGATGCCATGTTTTAATTAATTATATATATTGCTGACCAATTCTTTAAAGTATTTTGTATATTGGTTACACACGTTTCTGCCTTGCCTCTATTGTTACTGAATCTGTGTTGGGGAGTCATTACGTGCTCCGGGTGTTTAGTATTCTTAGTAAAATATCTCCTGGGGTGCAATTCCCCAGGTGGCGTAGTTGGCTACCTTAATCAATACCACCCCGCCACACTTTCATACAAAGGGGACAGGGTCTTGAAAACAAACAAACAAACTATAATGCTGGGGGTCATCCACATCACCTGCAATGGAGAGAGGTTGATTAGTGAAATGGATAGATTCTCAATTGTGGAGAAATATATCTAGACATGTCACCTACCCTTCATCTGGGGGAAACACAGTGGGGAGTGGGACTGGAACCGGGAGGGCTCCTCCGGCCCCGCCCTGGATGAACTGGGCCTCAGCCAGGAGCAGCCGTTTCTCCTCTATCTCCAGCTTCCGCTTCTTGATGGCTCCTCCTGGAGAGCATTGGACCTCTCCAGGTGGCTGTTGGTCCGTTGCAGCTGGGCTTCGATGCCCTGCAGCAGCACCAGCTTCTTCTCCTCTCCCATAAGGAGCGTCTCACTGCACTTGCAGGTGGGTGCACCTGCAGTGAGTGCCTGCAGTGGACGCATCCTTATGCCACCCCTCATCCGGACAAAGCGGCCTCGGCTGGGTGCGGAGGGTGGGTTGATGGCCTCAGGCATGGCCTGTTGGGTCCCACTCCCAGATGATTCGTCCTCAGGCGACAACCTCTCCTCCCCCAACATATCGAGCCCCTCCTAACCCCCTCCACGGCAGTCTTTGAAATTATCTGGAGGATCCTCTCCTCTTCCGGGGTGAGCTCAGATATCCCTTCTGGCTCACCACCAGTGGCCCGGGCCTCTCGATTTATGGCTGCTCACTTTTTTTTGGCCCACTGCTCATATCGTGCCATTTTTTGCGGACTGAGGTCCACTCCCGCAGACCACACCTGCTCGAAGGCGCCATGTCCCGGGCAATTGCCTTGATTGAAATTGATTGAAAAATGTATTAACAGTTTGTGTACATTTGAAACAAACGGGGTCCATTCCAGGATGCAATGTCATGCATTCTGGTATGGGGTCTCCAAGCTCATCTGTGCTCTGACCTAGGGGACATTTCATAATTATGGTAAGTTTTATATACTCATAAAAATGTTTAGAAGGCCTAAAAGTACTGTAAGTATAAATGATTACCTTCGGATGTTCTTGGCAGCATACGTTTTCCTCCTCTTCTTTCATAGTTCAACAGCGACCACCACATTGGCACCTAAAAATAAATAAAGGCCTACAGTATATGATTAATAAAGGTTAAAAGGCAAAAAACCCAAATCTAATGATTAGGAGTAAAATAAAAAGTGTCTCGCAAAATATGCCAAAGAGTGTGAATTTACATGACTGTCCAGAAATTTGGAACAGTAGACTAATGTAAAGCTTATAGCCTATACAAACATACACAGCGTTAGATACCAAAGAAAAAGTTTGCATTAGCAAACGCAGCTACACGTTTGTCACAGAAGCTAAACTCATAACGTTACATTACCAGGTTGTTATGGAGCCGACTGGCTGACTCACTCTCCGCATGTTGGTGGCTGAAAACGGGCAGGTGATTGGCAATGTAGTCAAAGTTAAATATATGTGGACAGTTGTTCAAAACAGCATCAATTAGCTCTGTGCTAAATCCAGTACAGGCTGCCTGAGTAGTGTAGAGGTATGGCTTGTTAACCAATTCCTTATTGTAGTCCTCCAACATACTCTTGATTAAGGTTTTATCCTCATGCCAAATTTCTCTTGATTGCACAGGTGCACACACATCTTGTTTGATCTCATAAATGGGCATAGGCTCAGCACCTGGTCCACCGCATGAGCATGACTTATGGCAATGGGTACAGCAGAGATGACCTGGCTCTAGACTTTGAGCATTGTTTTCAAATGTACCGTACAGGGCTATTCTGAAGTTTCTTTTCCTGATTTGAGTACTTTGTTCACTGCCTCATCCATTTTCAGTGACTGTTTTGTGTTGTACAAAATTGCATGTGATTGAAGACCATTTCTACCAGCTCTGCCAACCTCTTGTATTATTGCTTCAGTGTCATTTGGTGGCCCATACATGTACATTACTACATGGGAGATATTTGGGAAGTTCAGTCCCATTCCGAGTGCTGTTGTGGCAACCACAACTCTGCAGTTTCCCTGACCATTCAGGGAAGAAATCACTCTTTCCTTGTTGTGTGAGTGCGTCTTTGAATGGTAAATGCCAATGAGCTGAGTGTTTGCCTTGTGGTCTGGATCTCTGGCAACCCAAGCATCGTCAGCCAGTTCTGCTTTCAGGTAGCAGAAGACTTGTCCCACTGCCTTTATTGACCGACAGTAGGAGCCATTGTTGTAGCCTTGGCTCTAACCTGATCCACAATCCAGTCCAGGCACTGTAGTTTCTCTACAAGTGGAGGGGAGACCAGTCCTAGTCTGATGTTGTTTCTGTTTGGGCTCACGATTACTTGCATTGCATTCTCCATTTGCAGAAGTCTGCAGACTTCCTTTCTGGATTCCATGTCTGCAGATGCTGTCAAAGCCAAAACTGGTATAGCCTACCTGGACATATAATATTACAAATAAAAATGACTCAAATGAACATTATTAGAACAAACTATTAACAATAAATAAACATTACTCTTTGTAGCTTAAAATGACTAGATCATAAACTACACTACTTAACAACTATAGTATTTACATCACACTGTCTGTTATAGCAAGTTCACTCACCTTCTCTCACAATGGATCTGAGCTGGTCTAGCTTTCCAAAGCTCTCTCTGAAAGCAGGCTTTCCATTTGCACCCTGTCCCCTGTTAGAAGGGAGAAAAACAGTATTAACATATGTGGACATGCATGTGACTTTGTCTTTTACTCCACTACATTTCAAAGACAAATATTGTACTTTTGACTCCATACATTTGTAGGAAGGGAAAAAAGTACACTTACAATAAACAATAATTTGACAAATCTACAAGCTCACAACTGGTCACATTGTAACAAAAAGCTTTCATTTGGATTTGAGTAGCCTAATATTTGACCAGGACCACTTTAACTCAAGTGCTGAGGTTGTAGGCTATACTAACCCTACTCTATCAAAAGGAGGACATGGCTGCACCAGCAAAACCCAGACCGGGATCATGACCAGTATGGAACAGGGCCTGTTCCATGCAACTATGAGACAGGTGACAGTGTTAATACAACATGCACCAGTCCACGACATGCAGAGTGGGATCCATGAAGGTTCATGTCCTTATGTCCTAAACGGCTTAATGTAAGTCGCTCTGGATTAAGAGCGTCTGCTAAATGCCTAAATTGTAAATTGTTTGATTTGCTTTATAAGTTATATTCATTGTCATACAAAAAAGATAGGTTAATAGTGATCATATGAGTATTTTAGATAACTTCATTAAATATCACAGTGAAATGCAATCAAAAATGAGAATTATATTCTAATTAGTAATACAAATGTTTAATTGTTAGTTAAAATGGGCCTAAACTAGAACTGCACTCTGTCGAGTGCCTACTTGCTTGTTGCACACAAATAGGCCATAAATGGCCTACTAGAGCGCAAGCAGAGCGCGCAAGTACTGTCGACCGCTACAAACTGTCAAATCTCAGCTTCTCTTTGAAAGAACGATTGAAATATTGAATTATCAGGTTTAGCTATTTGCTACGTACCTACTTTTTGCATGTAAAAAAGTAGTATTATGAAGTAGTGTAGAACTTTCTATCTATAAAAAATACAGTTCTATCGATTTAGAACTGTCCTGGATCTCTTTTTAGTTTCTCAAAGAAAAATAAATCATAACAGATATCCGATGAAAAAAAAAAAGGTATATAAACTGAAATAAAATATGTTATCACGTATACAGTATAATTAATTAATAATTACATTTACTTAATCTTGGACTGTAGTGATATTAATACTAAATCATGGTCAGAGTAATAGGTGTCTCTAATTTCAATTTCTGTAATAATATTTTCACATTTGTTAAAATATTCATGATCTAAAATACTTCCATAATCTGTAGTTGGATTTATGATCAATTGTTTAAAGCCTAATCTGGACATGAAGGTCTTTATACTTCCATCTTTCTCGCTATGCAGGTCATCATTTAAATCTCCTAGTATCATAATAGAAGAAGTTGAAGCGGGTAGATACTTTATCAAGTTTTCGAGAAATGTCTTTAATTTTGAAAGGTCAGTTTTAGGTGATCTGTACATAAGAATGATATATAGATCTTTATCTTTTACATACGTGTTCTACTCTTTCTAATATCTTGATTTCATTTTGAATTATTTTAATGGAAATGTCTTCTTTTATAACAAACATCACTCCCCCACCTGTATCATATTCTTTGTCATTCCTGAATATATTGTAATTCATGTTAATTTTTCCTAATTTAAAAGTAAGGTTATTATGTTTCTTTAAGTGTGTTTCAGTAAAAGCTATTAGATCCAACATTTCAAGTTGGGAATCTGAGTTTATATCTTCTAAATGTGCTAAATAACGTTCAACAATCCAATTTTTAATGAATTATTGAATGGTAATTGAAGTATCTTCCGTATAGCCGTTGTTTCTAAAGGTGATTGACGTAATCTTATCATTTCTCTCTCTCATTCTTATCCACCTTGATCTTTTTAGGATTGAAGTCAAGTATATATAGATCTCTTATCCTTTTCACTCTACTGAATGCTGCATAGGCTTGTCCTGGGTTAAAATGTGAGCCCTTCATAGATACAACAATTTATTGTATAGTTAAACCTTGAACCTTATGAATAGTTAATCCCCAAGCTAATGTCAATGGGAATTGAAACCTATTTGTTGATCCTGTTCTTCTGCCTCCATGCATGGTAAATGATGGTTTCGTGTCTATAGATTGGAACTGCTTCGGGGTAATGTGTTTTGTAGTTACTATTAGACTTTGCATTAAGACCAACATCTTTGTCTTGGAATTTAACGAGTATTACTGTAACATAGTCACTGTTGTTCCGAAAGTCAATATACTCAACAGAGCCTCTGATATCGTTGACTAATCCATCAGATACCATTACATTAGTAGTCAACATCACTTGTGCACCAATTGCTATATTAAGTATACTTCGTAAACCTCCTGTTTGTGATACTTTCCTTTTTGTGTAATCCAGATCGAATAGTCGTGTGTCTTTATCATTTCTACTATCTTCTGCCTTTATATGATAAATAATAATATTTAATTTACCAAGTTTGTAGTTATTGTGTTCATCGACAGATGTATTCTCTGCAAAGACATGAAGTGCCTCTTCTGGGTAATTATCATTAGGATTTATTTATCTTGATTGTAACTGTTGGATATCCTCATCTGTTATTTTTCCTTCTCTGACTCGATTCAACATTCCAGCAAAGTTCAAATCATCTTTCTGTCACATAACTTCATCAAGTTCCAACAATTTAAATAAATCCCATCCATTACCACATATATTAGCCATTTCATTAGTTGTAGATGTATTTTTGCATTACTGGGGGTAGTTGGAATAGATCTCCAACGGCTAAAATAGACACATTGCCAAAGGGTTCATGTATTTTTGATCCATTTTCAATAACATGTGTGCCTTTAATTTGACTCAATCGTTTGTGTACTTGGAGAAGAATCATAGAAATGTCATCTATGATTAATAATTGCAGATTTTGTAAGGAATTTTCTAGTAATGCTACCTTTTCTTGATTCAGTGGTAAGAAACTATTTCCGAATCTCGATGATTTCAACGATAAAGCTTTAATATTAAAAGCCGCTATTCCCATTGATGCCGTAATTATAGAAATAGTTTTTATCAGGTTTGATGTAGTTAACTGATTTGAATAATCTCATGGAGTCGTAATGGATCAGTTTAATAAGATGACTCTTTCCTACCCCACCTGATCCACTAAGGAAGATATGATATGGGACACTTTTTGTTCCTTCTTTTAAAGCAAGAACTGTATTTTTACACCATTGACGATGGAAATCGTCGTTCAATGACCTCATCATTTTACAATATTCTTGATGAGATAATATATCTTTCCTAACTTCTTGTCTGTATATAGATCCCCTGTGTAGTTCCCATGATTTCTAGATAGAAGATTTGTATTAGCATCCAGGTCTTCTTGACTTATTTCTCGTTCCGTCTCTTCACCCTCGTTTAGTAGAAGTATTTCTTCGTGTTCCGTACAAGGAGCAATATTTTCCCAAGCATGTTCCGGTGGACCATTCGTTTCAAGGTTCGTTATAGCTGCATCTATTGCTTTCGGATTTATACTGTATCTCTTCTCATTTTTGCAAATGACATCAATTTTGGCATTATAATGGCAAAATTGATGTCAGGGTATAACTGGTATAACTAGCTCTCAATGATGACGTAATAAAGATGTGGATTAAAGGACCCAATGCCAGGGTGTCGTCAGGGTATAACTGGTATAGCTAGCTATCAATGATAACTAGCCAATGCCAGAATGTAATTGGTTTTCGATGGTGACGTAATGACGATATGTTTTAGTGTCGGGAGGATTAGAGGTAATGTTCCTATGTATATGTATATGTAATTTGTAAGTTTATTAGCGGTATACTGTGGTTACTCTTGATGCTTATGCACCGTCCCAGCAAATGACGTCAGGGTATAACTGGTATAGGTAGCTCTCAATGATCACTAGCTCTCAATGATGACGTAATAAAGATATGGATTAAAGGACCCAATGCCAGAATGTAATTGGTTTTTGATGGTGACGTAATGACGATATGTTTTAGTGTCGGGAAGATTGGAGGTAATGTTCCTATGTATATGTAATTTGTAAGTTGATTAGCGGTATACTGTGGTTACTCTTGATGCGTATGCACCGTCCCAGCAAATTACGTCAGGGTATATCTGATATAGCTAGCTCAGTAGTCAGTAGTCATTACGTAATTTGCTTGGACGGTGCATACGCATCGTCGGGCGAAACTAGTACTTGCACGCTCTGCTTGCACAAGTAATTAGGATAATAAGTTAACGTCAGAAAATGTGAGTAAGTTGGTATTGGAACCTGTATATCCACACACATACACTAAATAGATAAACAAATTGACTCATCTGTCTGGGGTGGCAGGGTTCACAGGGGTCGCCTGTGTGTGCCTGTGTTATATGGGTGGAACAGACCAAAGTACTGAACATTACCAAATACTAAAACATTTCACTCTCAAATCCTCTCATATTTGCGGACACCCTTGATGGCATCTGCTCCGCGTTTCTGTTCGGCTTCAACCTCGGCCTCCAGGTCACGCACCTTCACAATTAAAAGATACACATTGACATTTTGTTCTTCTGATTTAATTGTGTATAGCAGGGGCGCCTAACTTTGTTTCCAGGTGGGGGAGCACAGATTTGGACTCATGCGCGCGCAAAGCGCGCGCGCAAAAATGCGCGTGCATGTGCCTCGTGCACGCGCGTTTTTGCGCATTTTCACACGGAAAAGTGGCTTTTACTTTCCCTCTCCACACGCAAGTTATATGAACAAACTGACAAAATGCATCATAAAAAGGCGTAGGCCTATTTAGGCTACACATGACATTGGCAAGGCGCCGATATCAAAACAAAACATATAAATTATAGCCCTATTATACAACAGACGAGCTGACAGCGCAGCGCGCTTGGGCTCGGCGACCCCGGTGTTGTATCGTCATCATTCATCATAGATCCCTCCCCGTCAGAATCTAATATCTAACATTAAATTGCAGCAGCATTCAGCAGTTCAGTTGGCACGGCGGCCATAGTAATTAGTAAATACTATATTATTTCTCACTGCAATAGTGACTATTAGAGAAATAATATAGTTAAATTGTAAATGCTTTACCTTAAACCCCAAATGTGCTCTTGCGCTCCGGGGTGGTTAATTCCCTCATCATGGCATTTACTGTATATCCAACGTGAGTTACGTGTCAGAATGTCATTATGTAGGCTACGTGAGATGGACACTGCTGCTTGTGCTGCTGCTGCTGCTGTTGTTGTTGTTTTTATTATTGTCCTCCTTCTCCGACGACAACGGACTCAACCTCAACGTTAGCACTCGTTCCCTGCTGAACACTGCTGCTGGTGCTCATGAAGGCCAAGGGTTCATGAACTAGACTTGATTTGGGCTTGGACCCACCAAATAAATCATTCTCTTCTGAGCCATGTTGACAACAACAACACACACATTCAGGCTGACCGGAGAAATTCAAATCCGTGCGCCCCGTGCGTAAAGGTAACCGGAAATAGCATCAGCAGCAGAGCAGTAGCCTCGGAAACCCAGATGTTTTTATTTCCAGGGAGAAAAAGCAGAGCAGAGACGATGATAAAAAAAAAAAAACCCAAAAAGTCACACAAATGTAGTTTAAGGATACTATTTATTTTATCCTCCAACCAGTCCACTTTTTATTTATATAAATAATAACGTGACATTATATATATTTTTAAATTTCCTTTTTTTTGGTAGGCTACTGCACATTCATGTCATGAATAATAATTTAAGAAATCATAGCAGATTATATGAGTTAAAAAAAAACCCTCAATTCCACAACTGTGGAAAAAACTTCCAGCTGTAGTACAGTCATGGCCGGCCTGTAGATGGCCACCAAAAAAAAAAAGAAGCTTATTCTGGTGTTGCCAAATAACTAATTATGTTGCCAGTCAGATGCGGATGCGCATATGACATATCTAGGTCATATCAATTTAATCAGCAGAGCAGTGCTGCTTCTCTCTCTGTCATATGATTGCTTGAACCCAGATACAGACAGGAGACAGACAAGTTGGAGTCTTTTAGAATATAGATTTATTATACTTCTGACATGAGGAGCAGAGCTGAGTGAGCAGAGGCAGGTGAGGCAGGCAAGCGTCCAGTTCCAGGGTGGTTCAAGGTTACTGTGAAGACAGGAGAATAGATGTAAGTATAACAGAATAGCACACTGAGATAGAATGATGCTGCTAGCCCGGGTAGAACAGGACTGACTAGGTCCAACAGAGACGGATGATCTGGCAGGGCATGAAGGGTTGAACCTGGCTTTATAGTTGTGCTGATTGGTTGCCTCCGCCTCCTCTCCTGCACCTCTGTCTGCACTCCTATAAATAGAGGATAGGTTTAGAAAGAAGGGGAGGAAGACCGGGTAGGTGTGGCAGACGTGACAGTACCCCTCCTTCTACGGGCGCCACCTGGCGCACGTCTGGGCTGGTCCGGATGGTCATCATGAAACTGCCGAATAAGGGAGGGATCCAATATTAGTCTTCGAGGGACCCAAGAACGTTCCTCAGGGCCATAACCCTCCCAATCCACTAGATACTGCAGCCCTCGACCACGGCGGCGAACGTCCAGCAGTCTTCGAACCGTATAGGCCGGGTGGTCGTCGATCAACCTCGGAGGAGGCGGGGCTGGCGTTGGAGGGGCCAGTGGGCTGGTGGAAACAGGTTTAAGCTGGGAAACATGGAATGTAGGATGCACGCGAAGAGAAGCCGGGAGCTTGAGACGAACAGCACAAGGGTTGATGATGGACTCGACCTCGAAAGGACCCACATAACGAGGAGCCATCTTCTTGGAGGTGACCTTGAGTGGTAGATCCTTTGCAAAAAGCCACACCATCTGACCAGGCACGTACTGAGGCGCTGGAGTCCGATGACGATCAGCCTGGTGCCGAATCCTCTCCCCAGCCTTGAGAAGAGCAGCACGGGCACGCTTCCAGGTCTTACGGCAGCGTCGTATGAGGGCCTGGACAGAAGGAACTCCAACCTCGATCTCTTGAGCAGGAAACAAAGGAGATATCCAAGGGAACAGAGGAAAGGAGACATACCAGTGGACGCACTGGACAAGGAATTGTGGGCATATTCTACCCAAGCCAGTTGAGAACTCAAGGTGGATGGGTTAGCAGACGCCATACAGCGTAAAGCAGCCTCGACCTCTTGATTTGCTCGTTCAGTCTGGCCGTTCGTCTGAGGATGATAGCCTGAGGAGAGGCTGGCAGTAGCACCCAGAGCTGTACAGAAGGCTTTCCAGACATGAGAGGTGAACTGGGGGCCTCTGTCGGAAACAATGTCAGTACATAGGCCATGCAGGCGGAACACGTTGTCGACCAGGAGGTCAGCAGTCTCTCTAGCAGAAGGACGTTTCGGCAGAGCAAGTAGATGGACAGCCTTGGAAAAACGGTCAATGATGGTCAGTATAACAGTCTTTCCTCCTGAAGGTGGCAGGCCAGTGACAAAGTCTACAGCGATGTGTGACCAAGGACGATTCGGAACAGGCAGGGGTCGAAGGAGGCCGGAACTGGGTCTCGTAGAAGTCTTATTACGGGCACAAGTGGGACAGGCAGCAATGAAGGACTGGGTATCATCCACCATAGAAGGCCACCAAAACCTCTGACGAAGGAAGGACAATGTCCGATTGATGCCTGGATGACATGTCAGATGGGTAGAATGCCCCCATTCAAGGACCTGTGAGCGCACAGCATCAGGGACAAACAGACGATTTTGAGGACCGGTACCAGGATCAGGCTGTTGTTTGAGCCTGCAGGACCCTCGACTCCACCTCCCAAGTGTCGGCGGCAAGGATACACGTAGGTGGCAAGATGGGGTCCGGATCCGTACCACTCTCCTCCACAGTGTGTAGACGGGACAGAGCATCAGCTCTAGCATTCTGGGAGCCTGGACGAAAAGTGAGGGAAAAATTAAATCTGCCAAAAAACAAGGCCCATCTTGCTTGACGTGAATTCAGCCGCTTTGCTGACTGAATGTAGGACAAATTTTTATGGTCAGTCCAGACAATGAAGGGGTGGACAGCACCCTCCAGCCAATGGCGCCACTCTTCCAGTGCCTCTTTTACTGCCAAAAGCTCCCTGATGCCAACACCATAATTTCTTTCTGCTGAATCAAGTTTGCGTGAGAGAAAAGCACAAGGATGCAATTTATTGTCAGTAGGGGAGCGTTGAGAAAGAACAGCGCCCAACCCTGTGTCCGAGGCGTCCACCTCCACGATGAACTGCAGGTCTGGGTCTGGGTGTATAAGAACAGGAGCAGAGACAAAACGCTTTTTAAGCTCAAAAGCTGCTTCTGCTTCAGAGCTCCAACGGAAGGGGATGGAAGTTGACGTGAGGGCTGTAAGCGGGGCTGCAATAGAGCTGTAGTTCTTAATAAACACTCTATAGAAATTGGCAAAACCCAAAAAACGCTGCAGCTGTTTGAGGTTAGTGGGGGCTGGCCACTCAGCAACAGCAGAGACCTTGGCAGCATCCATCTGCAACTGACCTGGAGCAATCACATAACCTAGGAATGACATAGAAGTGGCATGAAATTCACACTTTTCAGCCTTGACAAATAGTTTGTTTTCCAGGAGGCGTTGGAGAACCTGGGAAACATGCAGCTCGTGCTCGGCCTGGTTCTTAGAAAAAATCAAAATGTCATCCAAAAAGACAAAAACAAATCGATTCAACATGTCCCGGAGCACATCATTAACCAGAGCCTGAAAAACAGCAGGTGCATTAGTTAATCCAAATGGCATGACCAGATATTCAAAGTGTCCAAGAGTAGTATTGAAAGCTGTTTTCCATTCATCACCTTCCCGTATGCGCACAAGGTGGTAGGCATTACGCAGATCTAATTTGGTGAAAATGGTAGCTCCATCAAGGTGAGAAAAAGCAGAACTGATTAACGGCAGAGGGTATTTGTTTTTAACAGTGATATTGTTCAGACCACGGTAATCAATGCAAGGTCTTAATGAGCCGTCTTTTTTACCCACAAAAAAAAACCCAGCACCCACCGGAGATGAAGAGGGTCGGATGATTCCAGCCGCCAACGAGTCCCTGATGTATCTCTCCATCGCCTCTCGTTCAGGCCGAGATATGTTATACAGCCGACTGCTTGGGAGAGGAGCGCCATCTAGGAGGTTGATGGAACAATCATAGGGCCGGTGAGGTGGTAACGACAGAGCTTGATCCTTGCTAAATACTTGAGCAAGACTGTGATAAGTTTCAGGTACAGAGGATAAATCAGGAGGATCTGCAGGAGGCTGAGGTTCAGAGGAGGAGGGAGTCTGAGCAGAGTGTAAACAGTTTAAATGGCAAGCTGTACTCCAGGAACGTATCCTCCCTGTAGACCAATCAATTTGAGGATTATGCATTTGGAGCCAAGGAAAACCAAGAACCAATGGTGTCTGAGGGCAGTCAATAATATGCAACTGAATCTCTTCATGGTGATTTCCAGACAAAATAACAGTAACTGGTACAGTCTTTCTATCCACCCGGGCTAGGGGTAAACCATTTAGTGCTTTAGCTTGCAAAGGACAATCAAGAGGCATCAAATCAATCTTCATTTGTATAGCTACCTGGCGATCTATGAAGCTCTCGTCAGCTCCGGAGTCAATCAATGCTGAGAGGGGCACCGACTGGGATCGCCACACGAGGGCAGCATTGACCCGAGGCCTTGAAGTTGAGAAGGATGATGTACACTCTGCTCGGCTCGTCAGTATCTCCCCCTTTACTGGCGAGCCAAATCTTTTACTGGGCGGATAGGACAGGAGGAAATAAAGTGGCCCGCCTGGCCACAATACAAGCATGATTTAGACTGAAAACGGCGAGTCTTCTCCTCCGGAGACAGGTGAGCCCGACCCAACTCCATAGGCTCGGACTGACTAGAGTCATTCGTTGACTCTCGGCGGGGCTCGGGGCCTCTCTGGGACGGAGCGCTGGACGGAGGTGAAAGCTGGAACGGAGTTGGAGATGGAACACCGGAAGAGGAGCCTGCTCGATGAGAACGGAAACTTTTCTCTCTTCGGCGCTCACGGAGGCGGTTGTCGAGACGAATGGAGCAGCTGATCAACTCGTCGAGATCCGTACTCGTCACGGAATGCCAACTCGTCCTTGATGTCTTCATTCACCGCTCTATGGAACGCACCTTGAAGAGCCTCATTATTCCAGCCACTCTCCGCAGCAAGAGTGCGGAACTCCACTGCAAACTCTGCAACACTACGGGCTCCCTGGCGGAGGGACATGAGCCGCCTAGTAGCCTCCTTGCCTCGTACGGGATGATCAAACACCTTCATTTCACCGGTGAACGCAGCATATGACTGGCATACCTGCGATTGCTCCTCCCAGACAGCGGCGCCCCAGGTGAGAGCGGATCCTTTCAACAGGCCAAGCAGGTAACAAATACAAGATCGATCAGCAGCATAGGTTCGTGGCTGCTGTTCAAAAACGAGAGAGCATTGCATTAGAAAGGCTAGACACGCTCCTAGATCACCAGCATAATGTTCAGGAGTAGGGACAGGTATCTCACGGGCAGGAGGAATATCAGGGACAGGAGCATTGTTAGCTGCGGCAGCCGCGGCAGCAGCAGCTGCTGCGTTGTTATTCTCAGCGACAGCCTGGTTGGTGAGGTGTCCCTGAATATTAGTAACACTGGCACTAAGTGCCTCCAAACGAGAAATTATCTGTTTCAAAGCTTGATCATGTTGACCAATAACGGTGTCCTGGTTAGCAATAGCTTGCGAAACTGCCTCCATGTCTGCAGGGTTCAGTTTGGCCAGATCATACTGTCATATGATTGCTTGAACCCAGATACAGACAGGAGACAGACAAGTTGGAGTCTTTTAGAATATAGATTTATTATACTTCTGACATGAGGAGCAGAGCTGAGTGAGCAGAGGCAGGTGAGGCAGGCAAGCGTCCAGTTCCAGGGTGGTTCAAGGTTACTGTGAAGACAGGAGAATAGATGTAAGTATAACAGAATAGCACACTGAGATAGAATGATGCTGCTAGCCCGGGTAGAACAGGACTGACTAGGTCCAACAGAGACGGATAATCTGGCAGGGCATGAAGGGTTGAACCTGGCTTTATAGTTGTGCTGATTGGTTGCCTCCGCCTCCTCTCCTGCACCTCTGTCTGCACTCCTATAATTAGAGGATAGGTTTAGAAAGAAGGGGAGGAAGACCGGGTAGGTGTGGCAGACGTGACACTCTCTGAGTCTGCACACACTGACTGACCAGCTAAAATGTATGCCTACTTTAAAACATAATATGACAAACCTTGGATTAATTCTTCTGAAAACTAGCAGCAAGCACAAGTGATTCACACAGGTGGGCAAGCCGGGCATTATTGGATGCAATGCGCAAATTAGTAGCCTATTTATTTTTTAACACGCAGCATCCCTCTCCCTCTGCCTCTCCGCGCGTGCCGCGCTCACACACACATAGACAAACACCCTCTCCTCCTCTCTCTCTCTCTCTCTCTCTCTCTCTCGCAGTCGCGCACCATGCGCTTCGAGCGTGGCGGTGGCGGCGGGGGGGGGGGGGGGGGGGGGGGAAAGTGGGGTCGCAATATCGACCCCTCATTTTAATCTGGTGTCGCAGCTGCTCCGTTTGCTCCATGGCTCAGGCGCGCCTGGTGTATAGACTATAACCCATGTTGGTATAAACCAGTGTTTATTGACAAAAAATGCCGACAATTTTTTTTCACTGTCGAAAACTAAATAAAAACTAAGCTATGATGACTAAAACTGAGTAAATATTGTCAATTTTAGTCAATAAACTAGAAAAAGTGCCCTTCTGGGCACAGGTCTCCACCAGGAGGATAGGACTGTGTGAGATGTTTGGCAAAATGTTTAGGAGTAATATAAACATGTTTGCCTTTGATGGCAATTGGATGACTTGAGGCATTTTGTTCCAAAAATGTGTTTTGCAAAAATCAACCTGTTGGTGGCGCTATAACAGGCCAATGTGAAAAGGGTGGGATATATTCCTCAGCCTAGTAAGAAAATGCGTGAAAGATTTCACGTAAATTGCATGCTGCGTTCATGATTTGAGGCTTTTGTTGCAAACTGTGAAAGCCAATTATAGACAATTAGGATGGAATATGAAATATCGGACAGATCCGACTTGAGCACATGACCATAGAGATACTGTGTAACGATTTGTGAGATTTTTGGACAGAATCTGGAGGAGTAATATCAAAAAATGTGTTTTACAAAAGTCGGCCTCCTGGTGGCGCTATAAAAGGCAGATGCGGAAAATGCAGGTCAAAGGTTTGTCCTTGGCCTCTAGGGAGTGTGCATGCAATGTTTCACGCAGATCGGTGCAGTTTTAGGTAATAAATGTGAAAAGCTGCCTCATGGTGGCGCTATAACAGGCCGCTCTGGAAAATGTGGGGCAGAGGTTCATCGTTGGCATCCAGGGAGTGTGTGTGCAAAGTTTGGCATCGACCGGGTTAACGGTGCCGGAGATTAGCTGTTCACAGACGGACGGAAGGACGGACGGACGGACACACACACACACGGACGGAGTGCAAAACATACTCTCTCCCCATGCCTTTGGCCTGGTGGAGACAATAAAAACTAGACTAAAGTGATAGGAAGGGACTAGTGGAGAAATGATCCAGTGGAACTAAAATAAGTCATGTTGCATGGTTGTGCGTGGGTGTCAAACTCCGAAAATAGACGATCTACAAGAGCTTGTAGATGGATCGAGCGACCCCTTAGCGGGTCGGAAGATAGACTGTTGACGTATGTTATGAACAAAGTCTAACATCCCAAGGGCCATGTCCACTGCACACTGGCCCAGTACATCACGGACACTGACTGGAGGCCCTCAACATTATGTTGTGGCGCCTCTGGGGTTCGAGGCCCAGAAATTATAGACAAAACATGTAAAAGGGTGCAATGAAAGCAGCCCTAGAGAAGCAACTGTCTATGTCGCTTCGGTGTGCCCAACAACCAGAGGGACTGGCTGGCAGCACTGTACTCGTCCAAGACGAGACAGGTCAGAGGAAGCTGTCCGGCAGCCCCCCCCATTAACTCTAAGAGTTAAGCAAGGCCATGCTTGCAGACCATTCTCAATCTGACACCGCCTGGAGCACCACTGTGCCCAGCATACATGACCAGAGGCAGCTGGTCGGTCTGAGATCGAGGATCAGGCGAAAACCACCACCGTCATCAGTCACAACATGAATCAAGGAGAAACCTTCAGATGAACCAAACTGCTCGTTCACCGTGCACTATGCTGCAAGGTCTGTTCGGCAGGCCCAAACATCCGGCCTGGAACGACAGGCAGAGTGTTAAGTGTCCCACTGTACTTCCCTGAAAGTGGGGCCTGTTAGAATGATGAGTCTATAATCGATGTGCGAGCTAGTTCAGCTGTACAGTTACACATACGCAAAATGTGTCCCCTACATTTATCCATCTTATTGCTACTAGGATCAATGACCCTAACCCTAACCCTAACCCCATAAGAAATGTAACAAAATAAATAATATATATATGTACACACACGCACACATGCACACACACGCATACGCACACACATATCCACAGTGCACATTTAAAGAAAAGAAAAGATTGTAAAAATATATTTTTGTACATGTGCATGCACACACACACGCCCGTATTGCACATTTATGAAGTAAAAAATATATATATATTAATATATTTGGTCTGGATAAAGAGCCGGGACGGGTAGAGGAGCGAGGGCCTGAATCCTTGCTGGTACAAAGCGCCCATGGCATCTCGATAGGAAGAACGTTGTTCCATGACCTCGGGGGGGTAGTCCTCGAAGATAAGGACCGGTTTGCCTTTGTAGGACAGCTGTCCTCTCTTTTTACGGGCCTCCCGGATTATAGCCTCTTTTATTCTGTAGCGGTGTAGACGAGCAATCACTGCTCTAGGCCTGGATCCGCGGGTTGGCTTAGCGGTCAGCGCTCAGTGACAGCGATCCAATTCAAAGAAGTCAGTGCTGGTCACTTTGGATCGATTCGTCGAGCCCAATAATTCTTATGTTATTTCTACGGCTACGCGAGGATAAATCTATCATTTAGGACTTTAGCTTAGCATAGCTCTCCTCCATTGCCGCACATCTGGCTTCAACCTCATCCAGCTTGTCGCTATAATGGTTTAAGCCGTCTTCCAATGAGGTCAGACGCTGACCCTGGTCAGCAACGGTTATCTGAAGGTTGTCGAGTTTGGACTCAAGCGAGGAAAAGCCGGTTCTGAACTCGAGAGTAAGGGAAGCTTTCATTTCTCCTCAATTAGCTTAGCAACAGTAGCCATTTCGGTGGCAGCTACAGAGTCTTCCCTCTTGTCCTTTCTTCTTGTAGACATTTTGGCTCGTTCAGCCAGAAACAAAAACGCAAATATATAAGGAAACAAATCAATGCAGTCTGGATAGTCTGAGTGTATAAAAATGAGGCTTATATCGTAAATTATAAAAGTTCGGGAGCTTTGGCGTGGCAAAGCGCGTCTACTCCATCTTGCGACCCGGAAGCACTCCCATGAAGCTGTATTATTAACAATGGTATGCATGTAGGCAATGACTATAAGTAGATGATTTGATACAAGAGAGCACTATGGTATTGAATGAGCTGTGACTAGATCGGTAAAATGGAGCATAAATTCATATCATGTATGTTGGTGAAATATAACTTGAAGAAGAAAGAAAAAGCAAGCACTCGGTTGAGTATTTCCACGTCATAATGTCACGGGTGCACGGTTCTGGAAGATACAGTCTATAGACTAGAAAAAGTGCCCTTCTGGGCACAGGTCTCCACCAGGAGGATAGGACATGTGTGTGTGTGATGTTTGGCAAAATGTTTAAGAGCAATATAAACGTGTGTGTGTGTGTGTGTGTGTGTGTGTGTGTGTGTGTGTGTGTGTGTGACGCGGCTTGGCCTGTTGTAGCGCCGCCATGAGGCTGATTTGAAAACTGTCAAGTGGCATTTCTTCCAAAGCCTAGTGGGAATATGCATGCACAGTTTCACCACAATCGGACGCTGCGTTGAGTAGTTGTGGCGATTTGTACAAAACGGGTACAAAGCAGGCTACTCCTGAAAAGTTTAGAAGCCAATCGTAGCCAATGAGGGTGGATTATGAGAAATCAAACAAACCCGTCTTGATCACATGACTATGGAGAGCATGTGTACCGATTCGCGTGAAATTTGGATACAATCTGAAGGAGTAATATTAGAAAATGTGTTTTACATATGTCGGCCTCCTGGTGGCGCTATAAAGAGCAGGCAATTCCAGGCAAAGGTTTTTCCTTGGCGTCTAGGGAGTTGGCATACAAAGTTATCCACAGATCCGTGCAGTTAGAGGTAAAAACACTTTTCGGCCAGTTATAGCGCCACCATTAGGCTGAGTTGAAAATGTTCATGTGGCATTTCTTCCTCGGCCTAGTGGGAATGTGCGTGCACAATTTCACGGAAATCACACGATGTGTTCATGATTTGCAGCATTTTGTTTGAAACTGAGCACTCCTGTAAACTTTGGAAGCCAATCTTAGCCAATCAGGATGGAGTCTGAGAAATCTGAAAGACCCGTTTCGTTGAATGGCTCTAGAGAGACTGTGTACCAATTTGCGTGATGTTTGGACAACATCTGTAGGTGTACTGTCCAAAAACTTGTTTTGAACAAAGCGGCCTCCTGGTGGTGCTATAACAGGCCGTTCTGGAAATTTTGGGGCAGAGGTACATCGTTGGCATCCAGGGAGTGTGTGTGCAACATTTGGCATCGACCGGGTTAACGGTGCCGGAGATTTAGCCTGGCTAATAAGCCAGACCGAATCAGCCGTTGGCAAAAAAAAAATTGCCTGCCGGCGGATTACGGTCTGGAGAGGCTCAATTGTACGCCCATTTCCTACACCAGATAACTGGTGTGGCCAATCGGGACACAGTATGCAATATGGGCAGGCTTTGGTACAGTGACGTTCAATGCTTGAGACCTTTGACTGACAGTAGCTCTGACCAATTGTGTCAAAGAGAAAATGTTTGAACCCGCCCCCCGGGAAACAAGATCCATACACAGCATCGCCAGACTCAAATACCACACGACAGTGTGATTTGAGTCTGGCTTATTAGCCAGGCTACCGGAGATTAGCTGTTCACAGATGGACGGACGGACACACGGACGGACGGACGGACGGACGGACGGACGGACGGAGTGCAAAACATACTCTCTCCCCATGCCTTCGGCCTGGTGGAGACAATGAGTTGCCTATTTCTTTACTTGTTGGGTGGATGTGAGACTGTGTCATCGATTGGTCTAGCTTTACCATGCACATAAGGATCGATGGTGTTCCATCATGGTCATCATTAAAGTTCAGTCATTGTTTTGTCTGAAAAGTCTAATTGGTCAATTATTAGTCTACTATAATTTTACATTCGAGATATTTTCATGTGTGAAACAAATGTGAACGAATGACGAATTCAATGGTAATAATGTGTTAAAAATGATATTTTATGTCCAGACAAATTATTGTTCACATTATGAAAGTTAAAACATATTGGATATAATATATTGATATACAACCTGTTCTCAGAAAATAGCTGATCTGCAAGCTCACTATAGGCCAGTGGTTCCCAAACCTTTTCATGTCAAGGACCCCCAAATTGACACTAATTAGCCCGCAGACCCCCATTTGAAAAGATATGACAGGGACCCCATAGATTTTTACGGCTCTAGCAGTGTCAAGGACCGCCAGTGTGACATGCATTAGTCCATGGACCCCCATTTGATGGCATTTCTGTCTCTGGGACCCCCAATTTATATTGTAAAAGCAATGTTAATTAACTCTGAGAGTGTACAAATGGACCCTTATGGGTCCATTTGTTTCCAAACTATCATTTAGCTGGGGACCCCCTAGAACTCTCTCAAGGACCCCTTTCGCCTTTCGCCTTTATTTTATATTTTTTTATGGAGGCTTGACAGGAAATGGGGAGAGAGATGGGGGGAAGACATGCAGTAAAGGCCATCGGGATCGGGAGTCGAACCCGCGGCACACTGCCAGACTGGATTACCAACCAAGGTGCCTGGACCGCTGAGCCACGGCCCAGGCCAAATGTGTTTTGATCCACTCTGTTTCTGAATCTGGCAACCATCTTGGGTATGGGCACTGATGACGTGGAGGAGGGAACACCCCCCCCCCCCCCCCCAGCGGGAATCGAACCCAGGACCTTCTAGCTGTGCGCTTAATTCATTCTTTATGCAAAGTTATTTGGCTACAGTCAAATACTTATTTTATTTTTATCTTTAGAATTTTCTTCAAACCACACTTTTTGCTCCTCCTCCTACAGATTTTGTCCAAATCTCACAGAAATCGGCACACATGATCTCCGGACATATCCAATTAAAACACCACAGGCAGAATTTTGATAGTGCGTATCGTTCAGCCCTAATCGGCTTCCAAAGTTGCCTGGCCGGCTGAACGCCTCTGAAGATGTTGGTCATCAGCTCCGAGGTGGAGTCGCCAACATGGTCGATCTGCAGAGGAGACATCACATCACTTCATCAACTATACGGCAGTAGCCTGAGCTAATGTGTTAGGTCTCTGGTCTAGAGGGGCGGGTCGTGCTACGTCACATCATTTGGAGCGATGCCCACCCGGAAGGGTTGACTCCCACTTCTAGCCCAGAGCGGCCAATGCGTTCCCATGCATATATGCATTAATCCCGAGACCCAAAAGAGGTCTCTCCGGTACCCAAAATCTATAGTGAAAATCTAAGATCACAATGCATCGCATTATATCAATCTGCTTTTTTTCCACTGCTCCTTAAAAGTGTTTTAAGATATGTAATTGTTACATTCTTTTCAATGTGACATTTCTTTTAATTTCTCATATGTTCATGTTATCTTATAATAATATTTATTTTTAAAATGGGGTCTGTGTCCCAAAGATGGCTCCCGACCCATTATTTGAGGGAAAAGTGAAATACAGAACCTCATGTCATGATTTCAAAACGGTTGCATGTATTCATGTCAAATCAAACTCACCAGATCTTTGCTGACTTTGATTGAATCCTTGAACACGGTCCAAACCACAGCTTCGTTACACGAGGGGGTGGTCAACGAGCCGAGGTAGCGGTAGTACTTGGTACGATCCACTCCACTCAACAGATCATCCAGGGAAACGCCGGCAGCAATTTCTACACTCTGGTCTGTAGACAAAATGCACATGGACTGGTGAAGGAACTGCAGCTGATCCTTCACTGAATTCATTACAAGGTCAAATTTGAAGAGAAATGATGAAGAACGAATGCTTACCTTTCTGTGTGATGTTGGCCAAGTAGGAGGTCAAGGTCTTCCAGCTTGAGTTTGAGAAGTTTGAGAACCACTGATATAGGAATATTATGCGCAATTGACTTACTGCAATCTGGAAGATGGTAACACCAAGCTGCAGGAGAAAATTACAAAAACAAAATACTCATTATAGCCTACATATGGCCATGTATAATATACAAGTAAAATTACTTCAAAATCAAACCAAACACTTAACCTACCGACTGAGGTCGAAGCTCCGCTGCTGCCATGCCAGGCATTAAAACCAGCTTCTGCCTTGCCTACAGCCCATGTGAGCAAGAGAGCGCAAGCAACAGACACAAGAATCCACTTCATCTAAATAAGAAAACGGACAGAAAGAGGTTAGTGTCAGCAACTCAAGTCACTCAAATCAACAACTGTGAAATTAAAAGATCAACAGATCAGCAGTCAAGTGATTCAGTTGTCTGTGCACTTCTTTCCTTAATTGCAAGAACACCATTGCTTCCCCCAATGTTATCCCACTGACCATATTATGCTCTAATAGGCTATCCCTCAATATGTGGGCATGTGTAGTCAAATTTTTTATGAAAACATTTACCCATGGTGCAGCTATAGCACATTAACTTAGCCTACATGTAATGGAAAAAACACAAATAACGACCCCCATGACCAAAAAAAAATTCTTACCTTCACAAAACAGATGTTGTCACCTTAAGTTCTCCCTGTGGAAGATCAGCTCCTCTCTTTTATTAGGTTCAGCAGATACTGTAGCTTGAGCACGCCCGTTCCTCCCACCACCCCTTGGCCTAAACCCTAAAGTATTTCTTCAGGTTAAAAAACTAGTTTGGCAAACACGTTTTTCAAGTATACTGTTGGGGGACCCCGTTTGGATTTTTTTTTAACCAGCTGACTGTAGCTGTCTAAATTAAAATTGTGAGAGACCACTGAATTTGTTTTGACAAAACCCTGGTCATAATATTAAAATGACAAATGTGGGCCTACAAATGAAAACAGATTGTGTATCTCAGAAGTCAGTCACGTTTCCAATGTTGTGAAACAGGTAGGCAAATCCGTTACAATTAAATATTTAATTCGACCAATTATCAGATCATGCTGTGGTTCTCAAAGTGGTGTCCGTGGACCCCCAGGGGTCATCAAATCCTACTAATATTGGCCAGAGGCACTCAATGCCATCAATGCCTCTTCTTCCTGTGCAAGACCCTCTATAATCCAGTTTAAAGTACTACATTGGGCTCATTACAGCAAAGCTAGGCTCGCTAAATTGTTCCCAGAACTGGCAGACTTGTGATGTGACATCTAGAAAGAAATGGAATATGTGGAAGTGGAATATGTTTTAAACATTTTTAACAACAAAAACCTTGTACGGGGTCCCTGGCACCAAATATTTTCAGATGGGGGTCAGATGGGGGTCCACAGCTAAGACTCTTATGTCCAGCTCTGAGGGTTTGTGTAAACACAAACATTGTCCACTCCTAACACATACATTGAATGCCATAAGCCGTTTCGCAGATACTGACATCTTAAATCTATCGAGATGCATTCTGGGTGGCCGCAAAGCAGTCTGGGATAAAAAGGGACCACGAAGCGACTCTAGCCCTGTAGCCCATTAGCCTAGTACAACGGCATTTCTGAACTTTCTGCACTTCTCCGTGATTTCCAAATATAGAAAAGTCGTTTTTGATAAACATAAAAATGGGTAACCAGATCGATGTGCTGTTGTGTTTACATGTGCAACAATAATCGGCGATATAAAGCCAAGTAAGTGGAAATTCATATCTGTAGAATTCTCGCTAGATGCTCTTATCTTAGTCCCTTAGTTTATGGTGCATGCAAACGAAATACATATAAAAACTAAGGGAAAAACAACAACAAACTAGAAAAAGTGCCCTTCTGGGCACAGGTCTCCACCAGGAGGATAGGACTGTGTGAGATGTAATATAGTAATATAAACATGTTTGCCTTTGATGGCAATTGGATGACTTGAGGCATTTTGTTCCAAAAATGTGTTTTGCAAAAATCAACCTGTTGGTGGCGCTATAACAGGCCAATGTGAAAAGGGTGGGATATATTCCTCAGCCTAGTAAGAACATGTGTGAAAGATTTCACGTAAATTGCATGCTGCGTTCATGATTTGAGGCTTTTGTTCAAAACGGGGCAATCTTGCAAACTGTGAAAGCCAATTATAGCCAATTAGGATGGAATATGAAATATCGTACAGATCCGACTTGAGCACATGACCATAGAGATACTGTGTAACGATTTGTGATGATTTTTGGACAGAATCTGGAGGAGTAATATCAAAAAATGTGTTTTACAAAAGTCGGCCTCCTGGTGGCGCTATAAAAGGCAGATGCGGAAAATGCAGGTCAAAGGTTTGTCCTTGGCCTCTAGGGAGTGTGCATGCAACGTTTCACGCAGATCGGTGCAGTTTTAGGTAAAAAATGTGAAAAGCTGCCTCATGGTGGCGCTATAACAGGCCGTTCTGGAAAATGCGGGGCAGAGGTTCATCGTTGGCATCCAGGGAGTGTGTGTGCAAAGTTTGGCATCGACCAGGTTAACGGTGCCGGAGATTAGCTGGTAACAGACGGACGGAAGGACGGACGGACACACACACACACGGACGGACGGACACACACACACACACACGGACGGAGTGCAAAACATACTCTCTCCCCATGCCTTCGGCCTGGTGGAGACAAAAAGAATACCAGCACTCACGTAGTCTCCTGGAATGATTCAAGCTTTATTTTGTTTCCCCCCAGCAGCAAACAACAGTAAGGACGTTTCGGCCCGAGAGCCTTCTTCAGCGTAAATCTAGAGAACACTGTGTAGGTGTCACTTATAAAGAGGACCTAGGTGTCACACACATAGCGGTCCGGGTGCACCTCAAGTTATCTCAGTTTACCTCATACAAGACATCATCATTTTGCTGTTACAAAGTTTTGTTTCCACTACAAGAAGCATGGTACTTATTAAACAAGAAACTGTAAACCAAAAAACCTAACCTGTGCAGGTCTCTAGGACCCCTCTAAAAAGACAGACTCAGATTTTTAACATTCTAAGAAAGATAATAGAAAAAGTTAATAAAGCACACATCAAAGTAGCTGCTCATTAAACCCTATCGGGTGTTCAATTCATAGGGTCAGAAACCAGTTCATTATTTAGTCTATAGCTATATTACCTGTAGAGGTTTATAAAGCCAAAATAAGAGTCTTATTAGAAACATGGATAAAAATTCTAGACTTTCTAATGAGGTGGGACTTAAAGTGTGCTTTCTGAGGTTCCTGGGTAGTGAGGCTGTTCAGCCCTTAAAAAGAGATGGGGATCGTGAAAGAATTAACTGGTTTCTGACCGTATAAACTTGGACTCCCCCTCTCGCGTACCAGTGACACGTGTCCCGCGGACACGTGGTTGGGAACCTCTGATGTAAAGCACCTTGGATAAAGGTGCTATATAAATGGACCATTTTAGTTTTACTGGATCTCCACTAATCCCTCTCTTCGTAGTCCATTTTTTATTTGTTGACAAAAACAAAATTCTTTTAGTAGTATTAGTTTACTACACGATAATCAACACTGCAGGCAGGCAGGTACGCACACACACACACACACACACACACACACACACACACACACACACACACACACACACACACACACACACACACACAGGAGCCAATACTGAGCCCCCCCCCCCACCCAATACCAGCATCGCAGGTCCAGAATGTTAAAGTTTCTGATGTCAACCGCACCAACCCCACCCTTGACACTCCTCTCTGAAACCATGCAAGGTACCAACCTGCACATCTGGAGCAATTAGGGGTTCAGAGTCTTGCTCAAGGACACTTCGACACTAGCTCTGGGTGCAAACGTTTATCCAACAAATCAAGCTGTATTTATATAGCACCAAAGTGCTTTACGCAATAAAATCTAAAAACAGTTTGCACCCACATGGCAACAAGAAATGAAACAGTTCAACGACAAATCAGGAATGATCAAAAGCCATAGACAAAAGATGAGTCTTAAGAAGAGACTTGAACAGTTCAATGGACAGGGCACTTTTGATATAAAAAGGGAGGCTTTTCCAGTCTTCCAGAGCATGGGTGCTGCAACAGCAAAGGCACGGTCACCTCTAGATCTTAAATTAGATGGGGGAACAGTCAAACTCAGCTGGCCGGCAGACCTCAAAGGTCTGGCTGGAGTATAATCCTCCAAGAGGGCAGATAAGTATGAGGATTAGTTTAGTGTTTGGTGTTGTTCAGACTTTTGGTATGTCGGACCAAAAGAAAAGCCTGCACCCTCACTAACTCGGGAGGCATACTTTGGTTAGACATAGCATTGGTCCGACTGGATTAAGGTTGGTGAGGGGTGCGTTAAGGGTTGGGAGCAGTGTTGGGTATATTACTTTATATTTGGAATATATTTCGTATTACTTATTACCTTAATTTGTCAAGTAATATATTGTATTACATATTACTGTCTGAGCAAGAGTAATATATTAATATTACTATTACATATTACTTTTTTTTAAATGCTCAAATCGAACAATTAAATATTTAGTATAATTATAAATTATACATTACGTAGACCAGTGGCGTATCTACAATAAGGCGAGGCCAAACGGCCGCCTAGCCAAATCCATTTGAAAACACGACAAAAAGAGGACAAACACCAGACCTGAGAACTATTAGTGGGGAGCGGAAATACGTAATTTTTTAACTTCTGCAGTTGTCACATAATGTCACAAGACAGAGCCACGGGCAACGAGACAGACAGACAGAAAGTAATACAGAAAGTAATGCAGTAATACAGAAAGATTTTTAGAATATATTACAATTTTTTTGTTAAGTAATGTATTATATTACAAGTTACCGTATTCCGGTAATATATTACGTAATATATTAAGTTACGTAGTGTTAGTTACCCAACACTGGTTGGGAGAGGGTTATGGTTAGGTCCTTTCCCCAAGGTAGGGTTTATCCAGTTAAACGGGTTATTCCTGCATAATATGAGTGGCTGGATGCATGCATTGGCCACACCCTGCCATTGTTACAGTATAAAGGCTGCAGTTCCAAGTCAATGCTGACACTATACTGGACTGTCCTGGACCATAGTGGGCTGTCCTGGACCATACTGGACTGTCCTGGACCATAGTGGGCTGTCCTGGACCATAGCTGCAGCTCACCACTACAACCCTTTTCAGACTGACTGCACCCACAAACCCAACAGGTAATTAACCCTTGGTTTTCTATGGAGACAATGGAGGGAATCGTGAAATAATATGGATCAGCAGCTCAGATACTAGAGTAGAACTTCTCTATTACTGTACAGCACATTCTGAGACACAGACAGAGTCAGACAAAGGTGTGTGTGTGTGTGTGTGTGTGTGTGTGTGTGTGTGTGTGTGTGTGTGTGTGTGTGTGTGTGTGTGTGTGTGTGTGTGTCCTGGTAGGCCGAGGAAGAACCTCTTCCACACATTTGTCAATTAGGCCTCATAGCACATATTGGCCTCTAAGTCAAACTGTGGGTTGTCAAATCTAAAATCTAAGACCATTGTGTCTGACTAGATTTTCCACCATTTTGTGTGTTTTCTTCCAAACACACTTTTTGCTAAAACTCCAAAAAACTCTCCCACATCTGTAGACATATGTGGAGTCGTGCAGTGATGCAAACAGCCTGCATCCTTAGACTCACTACATTGAGAAAGGACGCAATCATGTGTCACCCTCCGGGGGTCCTGGGATGCAATACTGTACTCTGTACTGTACTCTAACGTTGTTGAAGTAGAACTGTCCCTGCTGGGACCCATCTAAAAGACTTGTGAGCTTGTAGATCTGCTACTTTCTAAACAGTCAATGCATAATGATGATATAAACAGCTGATGCTCATGTGGCCTATTCAGCCTGTGTAGCCATGTCTGATTATAATAAGCGACTTTGGTCTTGTTTATTTGGTCTTGTAAAGTGTAGATGTTTATTTGCTCGTGTTTCTAAATTGTAGTTGATTATTTGGTCTTGTCTCTAAAGTGTAGTTTATTTGGCCTTGTTTCTAAAGTGTAGTTGATTATTGTCTCCACCAGGCCGAAGGCATGGGGAGAGAGTATGTTTTGCACTCCGTCCGTGTGTGTGTGTGTCCGTCCGCCCTTCCTTCCGTCCGTCTGTGTACAGCTAATCTCCGGCACCGTTAATCCGGTCGATGCCAAACTTTGCACACACACTCCTTGGATGCCAACGATGAACCTCTGCCCCGCATTTTCCAGAACGGCCTGTTATAGCGCCACCATGAGGCAGCTTTTCACATTTTTTACCTAAAACTGCACCGATCTGCATGAAACGTTGCAAGAGGCCAAGGACAAACCTTTGACTTGCATTTTCCGCATCTGCCTTTTATAGCGCCACCAGAAGGCCGACTTTTGTAAAACACATTTTTTGATATTACTCCTCCAGATTCTGTCCAAAAATCTCACCAATCCTTACACAGTATCTCTATGGTCATGTGCTCAAGTCGGATCTGTCCGATATTTCATATTCCATCCTAATTGGCTATAATTGGCTTTCACAGTTTGCAAGATTGCCCCGTTTGGAACAAAAGCCTCAAATCATGAACGCAGCATGCAATTTACGTGAAATCTTTCACACATTTTCTTACTAGGCTGAGGAATATATCCCACCCTTTTCACATTGGCCTGTTATAGCGCCACCAACAGGTTGATTTTTGCAAAACACATTTTTGGAACAAAATGCCTCAAATCATCCAATTGCCATCAAAGGCAAACATGTTTATATTACTCCTAAACATTTTGCCAAACATCTCACACAGTCCTATCTGTCCTATTTTATTTTCACGATTTTTCAAAAATAGCAGACCTACAAGCTCATAGCGCGCCACTCGGTGGCGCGCT
The DNA here is from genome assembly GCF_951216825.1 of Electrona antarctica. NCBI lineage: Eukaryota > Metazoa > Chordata > Actinopteri > Myctophiformes > Myctophidae > Electrona > Electrona antarctica. The sequence goes on from NC_136799.1 coordinate 46,504,532, forward strand.
ATGAGCTTGTAGATCTGCTATTTTTCAATAGCTAAATTATAACAATGCTTAAAACACCAAAAGGGGTTCCCGCCCAAAATGGTTTAAGGTTATTGTAGCAGTCAATTTATATTGGGGGTCGGGAGGGGGCGGGGCGGGGGTCCCGAGACATTGCCAAAGCATTTCCGGGGGTCCCCGGCCAAAAACGTTGAGAACCCCTGGGCTACACCATCACCCTGTGGGTTTATTTGGAAATGGACTGAATTTAATTCGGAACTCCAATACCTGCTTAGATTATTTATTTTACTTTTCAGTAAAACATATAGGGCTCTGTGTTCGTCCATGCTAAATCCCTTATCCCTAAACTATTTTGCTCGGTTTTTTTTCGTTTTTTTTTAACTATTTTTAAAAATATTTTTGAATATAGTTAAAATATCCAATCTACATCGGCACGTTGTGAGCTTGTATATTGGCTATTATAACTATTCCAAAATGTTTTAAAAAAATAGTAAAACAAGGCAAAGTAGTTTAGAGATAAGGGGCCCTATTATGCGTGTCTTAAGTACCAGGTCTTATTACTTAATTTAAGACCTGGAGGCGTGATCAATGCCATTTGGCTATTCTGAGTGGCCAAACAGCATTGACCACGCCTCCAGGTCTTAAGTTAAGTCATAAGACCTGGTACTTAAGACACGCAAAATAGGGCCCAAGGGGTTTAGCATGGACGAAAATAGAGCCCATAGTCTGTGGTGTCAGTGAGATGCGGTCACACAGACATCTTGATAACTGACAGTCTGATATAGAAGTAGACAAAATAGTGGAAATGCTGTCTTTACGCACGCTTTGTAATGTATGCTTTGTAGGCCTATTGCTGTTAATAAAGTAGGCTATTCAATCATCTCACCGTCAGTGCACCAGTGCAGTGGCGGAAGTACCTGATGGTGGGCCCCGGTGCGAGAATATTTTGTGGGCCCCCCACCACCGCCATAAACAAGTGTGCGTGCGTGCGCACGCACGCACACACGCACACACACACACACACAATAGGTATAGACTAACATTACAGGTGAGGTGACCGGCCACACAATTAAATTATTCAATTCAATTCAAAGGGGCTTTATTGGCATGAGAACATATGGTACAGCATTGAGTAAACAGAGCCACACACACTCATCATTTAAACCAGCCTTTCAGCACCAGCTGCCAAACTCAGTGTCCATATAATCAATAAACAACCTGCCCTGACCAAACAAAACTACCACAGCCTGATGTCTCCAAACTATCAAACATTCAAATATAGCATACACTAACAAAGCTTGTACAAAGATTATATATTCCACTTCCACAGTATGTCCATAGCATAACCATCAAGAACAACACAGCTCATTATATGCCTTACAAAACCACAGCATTAATGAATGGAATGGATGTGGCTGTTGCCAGAGTACTCACTCATTAGAAGCCTAGAAGGTCACCTTACGGGCCTTGTACTCAGCAAAGTCATTGATGAGGCTGCTCAGGTCCAAAGCCCTCGCTCTGCAGTTCTCAATAGAAAGCGTAGTCAGTCCACTGAGTCTCTCTTGTCCCATGCTGCTCCTTAAATAAGTCTTTATCAACTTGAGCTTGGAGAATGAGCGCTCTGCACTCGCTACAGTGACAGGTATGGTGAGATATAACATTAACGCAGTGCAAACATCAGTAAATGATGCTGCCATGGTGCTGTTTTCCACAATAAGCATCTTAGCCATATCCTTCACAGTTGGCTCTTTTGCTATTTCAGACTTGAAGCAGGCTCTGAATGCAAGGAGTTGATCAGGGAAACTTGAGGATAAATCCCTGCTGTAGTGGTCCGCGAGGCGCCGTGCGTCCTCGTGAAGTGCGTCATCCTGCGCTTTGTTCAGTGTGCCCGGGTGGATAGCGTGGAACACCTCGTTAGTTTCACGCATAGAAATGAACCTCTGTGAAAGCTGGCTGATAATGATGTCCAGGCTGGCGTTGAAGACATGTATTCTGAAGCAGCTTTCACCATCAGCAAGCCTTTCGTCTTCACATAGTTCATCAAAGTGGCGTTTCACTCTTCTATTGCGTGTATTCACGAACTCGCTCTGTGCTCCCCATTTTGCTGCAACATTTTGAGCGGTGCGCTTGACCTCGTCAAAGCCCTCTCGGTATTCAGAGAGGGTCTGAATTATTTTGGAGAGGTGTACAACTGCTTTATGCAGGTCTACATCTTTTGCTTGCAACATTTGAGACACTGCATTCACATTTTCCAGTATTTTGGTTTGCTGTATGACTAGGAAAATAAAGCTGAAATTTTCCATTTTCTTTTTCAAGGCTGTAGCTTCATCACGTTCCTCTTTTTTTGTGCCCACGAGGTTGATTTTAGCTAAAGCTTTCATGATATCTACATAACGGTACCTCAGGGCATTAAGGGCATCATGCCTTGAGGACCACCTAGTGGGGCAGAGACGTTTTAGAGTAACATTAGCATGCTCTGAGCGTTCAGATGAAATTAGACCAGTAAGGAGCGACCATCTCTTAATACTTTGGCCAAAAAATACATAAATACACTCCACAGTGTCATAGAATTGACGCATCTCTGGTACATTTTTAACAGAGTCATTTAGAGTCAGATTCAAGTTGTGTGCAGCACAGTGCACATATTTGGCAAGCGGCTCCATCTCCATGATCCTGGCCTGCACACCGGAATATACTCCACTCATGTTAGCCGCGCCGTCGTATCCTTGGCCCCTGCATTTGCTCAAGTCAAATCCGTTACGCTGTATGGCACCCACAATTTTCTTCTGCAGCTCATGGGCTGATGTTTCCTCTGTTGTCTCGAAACCTAGAAAAGCCTCCTTTATCAGGATATCTTTAGCGTTGTTGTTTTCATCCTGCTCGATAATCACATACCTATAAAGCTGGCTCATCTGGTCTATTTTAGAAATGTCCTGGGTTGTGTCCATAATAACAGAGAAAAATTGAGCACTTTTTATTTCCTCTTGAATATCGCACTGCACCCGTTTTGCAATAATGTAGATTATTTCGTTTTGAATGCCATGACTCAAGTATTTAAGAGAACCTTGTGGTCGCGCAATAAGTTCTTTTAGAACTGGATCATAACATGCTAAAAGCTGTATTATACTGAGAAAGTTCCCGCTGTTAGGCTGTCCAATTTTCTCCCTGTGTCCTCTAAAAGACAAGCTACAAGTGGCCAGAGTGATTGTAACATTGATAATACGCTCAAGTACCTGTCTCCAGTAATTGGCAGCATTTCTCACGTCTTTCTCCATATCTGCATCAATTCTCTCGTTTCTCTTCCAATTTTCATATATGATACACGCTCCGGTATGAATCTGAGATTGTGCATGTGAGTCAATCCTGTCAGATAAATGTTGCCAGTCCCGTACTCCTTTGACCCACGCATCACTGTAGAAAGGTGCACTCCGGTCAGCAAACAACCAGCACGGCTCACAATAGGCACAGTCCAACGTGGGCGAATAACAGAGCCATGATCTCGGTATTTTGATACCTGCCTTGGTAGTGGTGGTGTAGTATTTTTCAGAGAAACACCTTTTTTTTTCGTCTCTGGGAAATGGTCCGGTAGGCCTACATGAACCCGTTGCTATTATATAGCTTTTTGTCTTGGCGTCGGGAGGCCGGCGAGTGATGTCGTAGAGTCCTCGATCTGTGCTGGGCATTCGGGGGGGATCAATAGGCTCTGCTGCAACAGGTTCACTGGTGGCGGGTACACTGGGCACAGTGACAGTCACAGAGTCCGCCGACTCTGTCTCCTTCTGACCGCCTGGAGAAGTGGGACGGGGCACGGGGGTGATAAAATAAATTAATATGATAAATACCTTTTATATAATCAGAATTATGTTTGTTATTTACAGCTAGGCGACGTGACGTCCGTACCTGTTACCGGACGGGGCGGTTGGGTCGAACTCGTTGGCCACTCCGACCGCTGAGGCTGGGGTGGTGGCGCCGGCGGGGAAGAAGAACGAGCAGAGCCCGGGGGGGGAGTCTCCTCCTGGCCGCCTGGAGAGGCGGGAGCCGCGGGAAGTTGGGCAGCTTCTGGTGGGGCTGGCGCTTCATTTGTAGAGGCACCGCTGCTAGCGTTTGCCTGGGGCTGGGTAGGCTGCTGTGTTGTAAAAAACTTGTCTAATTTTGTCATTTTAGCTATACGCTCATCGCGCTCCTCTTTTTGCTTCCTCTTTTCATTACCACTTTTATGCTTTTTTGACTGTGTTGGAATCTTGTTGTTGTTCTTGTCGTTCTTCTTAGACATGATGATGATGCTAGGCGCTAGCTTTACTAGCTAAGCTAAGAAGCACAGTATACACTAGCCAGCCTAGCCTAGGCTGCACTTTTTGTGTCAACATTAACTTCCACATCCATTCCATTCGCGCTTTGTTTTTTTTTAAAGGGGAACTGACTGACATCATTCATTTCCACGACTCGTGATTGACAGTTCAGGTATCAAGGTGATTGGACAAATTATCATTACTCCTCCCACTGCTAAACGGGCCCAGACACTCTCTCAGCGTTTAACCCCTTACCGACCGGCCACAGCTATTTCATTCACAAAACAGGGGCCCGGCGTCAGCTGTTTCTTTTCTTTTTTTTCCTTCCCCTTCATGGGCCCCTTGGGGGGCTGGGCCCCGGTGCAATGCACCTGTTGCACCGTCGATAAAATCGCCACTGCACCAGTGAGTGCCCACCAAGGGGGCAGGCAGACTTTCCAACGTTGAAGCTCTCCTCCCTAGTGGTAGGAGGAGGGACTACAGGCGGACCCGTGGATTCATGACCGGGAAACCCCGTGCAGCTGGGCTTTAACATTGAGCGCTCGGTTGCACTTCCGCATTTGACCACCAAAATTTGGTGGTCAAATGCGGAAGTAGACGTTCTGAGACGGTACTTCCGGCAGTCTTCCGGGTGCTTCAAAACGCCACTGAGCAACTTCCACTGACATGAATAGCTGGGGGGGCGGAGCTTCGCGCCAGTTCAGTCTCTATTATATATATACTCTATGGTGCCCACTCTTCCGGGTGGGTGCTCATATTTCCCTAGTGCCCAGAGTCCAGTTTTGCCTACCTTTCCTCGTGCCCAGATTTCCCTAATGGCCACTACCCAGTCTTCTCCAGCCCCAACGTGCCCATTCTCCCGCCTCCCAGGTGCCACTGCCACATTTTGCTGCTGTAAAAGATTGTACGGATACCGGTACTTTGTTTTTAAACGGTTGCCTAAATGGGCTAGTTAGTTATATGTCCAGTTGTCACAGAGGGGGTGGAGTTAGACCAATAAGGGATCATACCACACATTCTTCAGCAAGGTTAGGTATGATGAGAGACGTCTTTCTTCACTGCAGATCTGAAAGGGGTGAATGAATAGTGAACTTTATGTTTCCCATCATTTTAAGGAAATAAAACCTTGTATTTTTTAAACGATGCAATACTGCCTCATCAAAGTTGGTGTTGTGACTTTAGATATTGTCAATTACTTGCATGAGAAGGAGAGAGGTGGTGGAGTTCGCTGTTTTAGCAGACAGTTTGAGGGTCCAATGGAGTTAAGAGGTTTTGTCCAATGCAGACATAAAGGGTGTTCAATAGCACTGATTTATGGAATAAAATCAAAAACCTCAAATGGAGTTATGAGGTTTCCTCCGGACCGCAACGATGCTTGTTTGTTTCTACAGTCATGCTTGTATGATGTTTATCTTGTGACACAGGAGATGGTGAAATGAGATGCCATGCACAAAGACCAATATGGTAGCTAGTAGCTACACATAGTATGGTGTTTCCTTGGGCCTCCTGGCTTGTTTCTTGTATGAAACAAAATTACTTACAAGATGTATTTATATCGGCCACATGCGTCATAACTGCTATAAAACAAACAAACCAAAAAAAAATCCCATAGATTGGATGCCATATGACATCATCTTCAAAAGCCATGTATTGGACGGGCTAGCGTCCCTCAAAAAAGGTTTAAGAAAAAATATTTTTCATTCACAATGTCATTGAGAAATACTACACTGCCCACAATCCTAAGGATACGGTCACACATCGGTGTCTGCCAGTGCTTAGTAGTAATAATAATATACCAACAACACCCACTTACATACAAATTGCTTTACATGTGGTGTAATTCACAGAATGGAATTCTGGAAGTTTTGGTAGGGCATTCCACAATTAAAGCTATGAGGCATTGAACCAGAATAAGAAACGGCTATACCACCTTCTAGAAACTCGGGATTACAATGATACAGTATGACTGTATGCACAGAGCCCGATAGGCTGACCTAGCCTATCGGGCTATACTTGGGTATAGCCCGATAGGCTATACCCAAGTATTCATCATAGATGCATCACAGGCGATTGGTGTACGACCACCAAGTCCGAGGTCCACGGAGCCACGCCCTAGTCAGACGCAATTTTATTTTACCATAACTCATAACGTCTAGAGTGACATTGAGTAATAGACGGGGTTATCCAAGTCTAGGGCTAAGTGCTGTAATTATTTTTATACCATTTAAAACACGCCCTTCACCTAGGAATTTCCAAGTAGTTACATTGACAACATGGCCTTGGACTCCAATAAATAAACAAGCCTTTGGGGGAGACGGCTAGCTTTTAGAGGCGGGATGAGCAGGGAGTGCCAGAGTAGACTGTATATCAGTTTACAGATCTTGGCATACATTGTTGGGTTATTTATTTTCTTCAACTGTCAGACGCTTCAAAACGATAATAAGCATGAAACATCGACACATCTGGTAAGCAGTTGGCACGCAGTATTATCTTATTTTTGTTTGAACCTATCCTGTACTATTCTACATGGCTTTCTCTCTCTCCCTCTCCACAGTCTTTGACTGGGACTACACCAAAATGCACTCCAGCGGTGACGTGCCCCCGAACGTCACTAGAAACGAGGGCTCCCGGAACAACAACAACAACAATAGTGACAGCGGAAACTCAGGTTCCCAGTACGCACTATGTGCGCTGGGGGTGGGAGTAGTGGCCCTTGGCATCATTATGATCGTGTGGAGTGTGGCCAACCATACCGAGGGGCCTGGGAACGAAGGCGGCAAGCCTGGAGGAGGTGGAGGTGGTCCTGTCAACCGCATGAAAACCTCCTACATGTACGTGGCCTTCGTGTTGATGGGCTCGGGGGTGGTCATGCTGCTGATGTCAATGTGTTTTCGTATGAGGAACAAACAGCGGGAGCAGGAGTGGTTGCAGAGTCAGGGAAGACCCGGAGTGGCGGCTGAGGAGCAGGCGGATGTAGAAACGTGAGTTAACTGTCTAATGGCATGTTATTTATGTGAACATTTGGTATCGGTGAGTTAACTGTATAACAGCAGCATGTTATGTGGTATCAGTTCTGGTCTATATGTGGCATCTAAAGCTTTGTTTGCATTAGTTAGTTTTCAAACCTTGATAGATGGCATCGTCAGTTTCACATATCGTTGGGTAGAAACCTTTTATCTCCATACTTCAGCTTGTCATGTTTCTAAATAAATAAATTAATCATAAATTAATGCTGTAATCATTTCATCATGCAAGCGTGACGTGTAAAAGTAGCAAAAACAGTTTTGAACATGAAAGGTTTTACCACCCAACAGCGACGATATGCATTTGACTTAGAATTGATGAGGAATCGATCTCTTGGTTACTTGGGTCACCGTCATGCGCACTTAAGCCTCTCCAACTGATCCAAAATGCTGCAGCTCGCTTGGTCTTCAACCAGCCTAAATTCTCACATGTCTCCCCCCTTCTCCGCTCCCTCCATTGGCTCCCGGTCGCTGCCCGCACAGAATACAAAACTCTGATGCTGGCATTCAAAGCAACCAAAGGTATGGCTCCCCCATATCTTGCAAGTCTGATCGAACCGTACAAACCTTCCCGCGCACTCGGATCAGCCAACGCAGGGAAGCTGGAAGTACCTTCACTTAAAAACGCTGGGACAAAGCTCATCCCTAACTCTTCTCCCTTCTGGCTCCAAAAGTATGGAATGCACTTCCCATTACAATCAGAACTGCAGCCTCACTCCCAACCTTCCGCCGTAGTCTGAAAACCCACCTATTCAGACTCCATCATGGCCCGTAGCACTTGCCCTAGCTCCGACATTTTTATGTAGACTTAGATAGCATTTTATGTAGACATGGCACTATAAAGTATACATGCATAGTTCCATTATATAGATATTCCACTGTTCTTAGCTTACCTATGAGTATGATAACTACTTTTTATGTATGTGATGATGTATGCTTTTTGTTCTTGCTTAATGTAAGTCGCTCTGGATTAAGAGCGTCTGCTAAATGCCTAAATTGTAAATTGGGTACTGCCAATATTCATGCGTCTCTACTATATCTCTTTCTATGATCAGTCCTGAGGAACGGGCTCAGCGCTACGCTGTGCCCAGCTATGATGAAGCAGTGGGCACCCAGTACCCAGTTCGACAGAGCAACCCGCACACCTCTGTCCAGCTGCCCTCCCATGAGCATGTGGTCATGCTGCTGCTGTCAATGCGTATGAGGAACAAACAGCAGGAGCAGGAGTGGTTGCAGAGTCAGGGAAGACCCGGAGTGGCGGCTGAGGAGCAGGCGGCCTCTACTATATCTCTTTCTATGATCAGTCCTGAGGAACGGGCTCAGCGCTACGCTCTGCCCAGCTATGATGAAGCAGTGGGCACCCAGTACCCAGTTCGACAGAGCAACCCGCACACCTCTGTCCAGCTGCCCTCCTATGACGACCTGTTCACAGTAGACGGGGTACCCGTACGAGACCGAAGGGCCAGAAGGTCAGTCAATATAGAGCCACTGACTCCACCACCACAGACAAGGTGGTGCCTCTCTGAAGTGTCGCAACCCGGTGCTGCCTCAGCTGCTGCATCCGTGTCCCATCACAGGTCTGCGAAAGCAGGCCGCAGCAAACTCCTGCCCCTCAAGATCCACTGACTCCACCACCACAGACAAGGTGGTGCCTCTCTGAAGTCTTGTAGAGCAAACATGTTTTGTGAGACTTTTGTTTTCCTTTTGGATCTCACTGGATATCTTGGATAACGCCAGCATTGCTGGACGAACATAGCTACTGGATAGTGGATACTCACTAACTGTGTTTGTATGTACAGTACTTGTCTGTTGCAGAAGAAAGCACATTGGATAATAGCAAGAACCAAATCTAGTCATATCCTACTGTATGTCTAAGGGTACATGCCTGTCAGCCTTTGTTGTGTGCTGTCAACATGATGTGCAAAGATGGGTTTAATGGTCCTCATTCATAACGGCGTTTACGCTCATAAAGTGACGTTACGTGAGCGGAGCGTGAGCGGACAGGCATTTACGTGGATTCCCACATTACGTGGGAATTCATGAACTTGAACGTGAACTTGACGGTGACGTGGGTTGGTCGGAAATTCCGCTGAAAGCTGCGCCACCTCTCATGGTCGTGTACGGCTTGCGTAGATTTATTAAGAAGGCTTTAGTCTTCATGCTGAATCAATTAAAAGTCCCCAAATCTCAGATAAAATATGTAGGCATGTGTCCCCAACATTGGTCGCACATTAAAAAAATATAGCCTATATAAAAGCCAAGTATCACTTGTATGCCTAAATGCATGCATTCTAGAGGCAGGTTAGCCTAGAGTGCCATACAGAAACTGCCCCTGCAAGCCCGACACCTTTTTTATTTATTTATTAGGATATTTCTAGCATGCGCGATTGCGCTGCTCACTTGACAGCTTTCTACTCGCAGTGCAACGCGCTGTGAGCTTGTAGATCGGCTCTCGCAGTCTCGCGGACTCGCGCTGCATGTTAAAAAACAAACTCACAATTATAATAAGAACATACACTTATCTGCATTCTGCACTGTACGAATCCAACGTTGTTTAGTGTAGTAATGTCTGCAGTATAGGCCTATTTAAATTGTTTCGTTATGGAGCTCCTTTGAGTCAGTCTGACTGTCGGTGCGTGTGTGTGTGTGTGTGGGGGGGGATTAGCCCTATATAAAAAATAGAAGACCACATTAGCCTATTTGAATGAATGGCATCAGCGTGTTTGAAAGTCGGCCAGTCATATCATAGTTTTAAGCCAGCTCACCTCCACTCGCGCTTGTTCACAAACATGACGGACAGACAGACAAGAAAGGCTGTTGATGATGATTATTATTACCACTGTAACTCGCTGATCAGCATGTTGACAGAGACTCAGCCAATTAAAGTTTCACGTAGGCCTAAATGCATTTGCTGCAAGCACCTATCTGCCTCCATTTGCGTCGTGGTATTAATTTATAATATGTATATTGATCACATGCGGACGCCACACAGAATAGCCAACTCTTACCTGCAGCTGAGGAAACATACAACGTAGTTGGGTCGGATGAAATATAGCCTTAAGTCCAAATCCCACAAGAAAAAAAAGAAAGAAAATATGTCCTGTGTCCATGCATGTCCATATATTTGCTTTCCAAATCCGACAGTGCAGGGCAGGGAATCAATCACCGCAGTAGACTAATCAATAGGGCCTTTTATCATTGCCGAGTTTTAATATAGCATTTGGTTGTGTGGTGAACAATACAAATTAACTTCTTTCTCATTATGTGAAAGTAACTGTAACATCAGTTAACTTATTAACGTTCTGACATTTAACAAGGAGTGAAGCAATGCGTGCCAAGTTGGCAAGTTTCGTTTATAATTATATACAAAACTTGCGCTGTTTGCTTGAAGATCTGTCCATGCAGAGACCCGCCTGTCAAAATTAACTGCTCTACAAGCTCATCGCGGCTGTTGTATATAATTTAAAGCCCGGTGCAGGCTATGATGACGTATTTCGATATTTCCTGTTGCCTTATATGGTGTGGGATGGGCGTTCTAACCAGGCGACACCAGGCGAATCGCTTGGGAAAAATGCGGAAAGGCTACACTCTGCGATCCGCACAAATTAAGTGATTACACCAGCTTCCCTGAATACGACGGGAGCAAATCGCAGCGTGATCGGACAGAGAAATACGATGATATTTAGTATCTGTTTACGCATACGTTACACTGCGGTGCATTTCTCCTTTGTGAATGAGGACCATAGTGAGAATATCTGCTTGTGTGTGTGTGGATGTAGTGCTGTGCAAATGCATACAGCATGTGTGCGCCAATAGTTCCATGAAGGGACGAAACCAACATTGTGTGTGTGTGTGTGTGTGTGTGTGTGTGTGTGTGTGTCTGTCTAAGAGGGTTCCCTGCAACTTGATAATGTAACGGTGATGAAGACTTGGGTGGTCATGTCATGATGAGTTCGAGGACAATAATGGCAATACCCTTCGTGGTTTTCAATTTTCACCTTATGCTGCTTGTTCAAGACGGTTCATAACCCTAAAGATTGCATTGTATTGAATGGCAGTTAAGTCTAAATCCAAAGTTTAGGACAGAAATGCTGTCCGCTCTGATTTCTTCAACCTGATCATGATGATTGCAACAAACACATGGTGGAAACGTCTCCTTCGTGGTTGGTGGAATTTTTTTTAAAATATTTTAACACAGAGGATCTGTAATTATTATGTAATGTTTAAGGAAGGTTTCCTACAGGCCTTCATGTTATGTTTTGATCACTTGAAAGCAATCGCTTCCATCGTGAAACCAAAAAGCTCTGTGTCTTGAACGCAGCATTAGTGTTTTAGTTGTCAACAAACTGTAGTGATACATTACGTTACAAAAAAATAATTTCTTATCAGCAACACGTTGCCGTGCCAGAGTTCGTTCTCTGTGTTTTGGATTGGGTCAACATAGGAAGTTTAAGGGAGCCTGAAGGACGTTGCTAGCAAACAAGGGGGCTCAAGAACAGTGCGAGGCCTTTGCCCTGCAGTAGTGAGAGGGAGCTTGGATGTGAAGGCAGCAGTGTAGTCTGTGCTCTTCTCTCGTGTTAATGCTTTTGTACTGGTGTGAGATGAGCCACAGAAAGACTCTTTGACTGAGCAGCTGGGCTTGAATGAGGAGGGCAACCATTACTCACTCACTCGTCACCGTTCTCTGAACCACACAGGCTGACTCACACAGTACTATGCACTCTGAGTATGCAGAGAAGACTGCCTTAAGGGCATTCCCAGGAAGTTTTCCTGTAAAACACACAGGGTGCCTGTGTGTCAATCATTCTAAGCTCCTTCCTAGAGCTACGGTATGTAGGAACCAACAGTTGAAGGCCGAGTAAAATGAGTACCTTGATAGGAATGATTACCGTTTCTCCCAACATTGTCAGTTTGAACAAGTATGGTTCCCCTTTAGTTGTGTGGCACAACAAGCAGTGTTTTTATTTCTCAATATGCCACATGAATATGTCAAACTCGAAGGCAAACATTGCAGGTCTTGCAAATTGCTTTATATCAAGTTGAATGCCATTGCCACATTGTTTGTTCATACTTCAACATGTTCAGTAGTACTGGGAGCATAGGCAATCATGTATCTATGTCCCATAGTTAAAAGTACATTTGTATTTTAAAGTTTTAATCTAATAAACACACATTCCAGTCATTAGTGTTGCCAGTTTCCTTTATCGTTTTTTATATTAAATACGTTTCTTTTATATCTACTGTGAAAATGTGCTCCTTACATGTTCTGTTGCTCGGTTGACACTATTCTCATGTTTATATTAAAACAATACATATCAACAGCAAACATGAACAGAGTTATCACCTGAATATTTTCTGTGAAATAAAACGATTAGTTTGTAAGTTGTAACCTTTTATTTCAGAAGTGTCAATTGTTTTGATGGCAGCATTTGATGCGTCATAATGGTAATACTGTAACCCTCGGTTCTGGCAGTTCAGTGGGCCGCCAGAGTCTCCCTGTTGGTCAACCAGATATAGGTTAGTGTGAAAATATGCTTTATGGGCTATCTATTTATTTATTATTTTGCCTTTTTTAATGATATGAAATAATTAAGGGTCTGGAGACCTGTTTTTATTCATCTTTTGGAGTGCTCCTAATGCTATTTAAATTATTGCCTTATATTATTGTGTCTTTTATGCGAGGTAGTTTACAGGTAGGCCTTTCACTGGACCTCCTAGCCACTAAGATGACCACAGGCCCACCACTTAAAGACCACATGTTAGGGTGCCCAAATCTGAAGTTAGGTGGTCAAATTACCTGAAACTGAAGCAATTCAGTAAAGGTCAACGCTTCCTCATGGGGTCATTTTAGGGCCTAGGACCTCCAGTAAAGGGTAAAATACTCTTCTCGGTTGTGGGAACAACATATCCAATGATGAGGACCCCAGGCCCAAAGATGTCCCCCTGGCAACTGTTTCAACTTTGGGTCAGCCTACATGTAAAAGTGCCCAAAGTTGAAAGAAGGTTGTCAAATGAACTGAAACTGAAGCAATGGTGTAATTATGCCCAAATCTGAAGTTGGGTGGTCAAATGAACTGAAACTGAAGCAATTCAGTAAAGGTCAACGCTTCCTCATGGGGTCATTTTAGGGCCTAGGACCTCCAGTAAAGGGTATAATACTCTTCGTGGTTGTGGGAACAACATATCCAACGATGAGGACCCCATGCCCAAAGATGTCCCCCTTGCAACTGTTTCAACTTTGGGTCAGCCTACATGTAAAAGTGCCCAAAGTTGAAGGGCAGAGCTTCAACTTCAGCTACCCAGTACCCAAGGTTGAAGCCCTTCAACTTTGGGTAGATCTGCTATTTTTCAGTGGGGTACATTTAATCACTGGTCCTGGGTCAATCCAAGGGCCTACCACTCCACTCTCTTGATATGTTGTTCCCCAACTCTTGGAGAGTATTTAGGCCTTTTACTGGAGGTCCCAGCCCCTAAAATGACCCAGGAGGAAGTGTTGACCTTTACTGAATTGCTTCAGTTTGAGTTCATTTGAGCACCTAAATTCAGATTTGGGCACCGTAGCATGTGGTTTTTAAGTGGTGGGCCTCGGGTCATCCTAGGGGCTAGAACAGGGGTGCCCACACATTTATGACGTGAGATCTACTTTCAAAATGACCAGCTCAACAAGATCTACCCACTGAAAAAATAAGTGTACCATTGCTGAAAATAGTTTAAATATATAATGTACCTGGGGGGGCTTTGGAATAGGGAGAAAATATGACAGGCAGTTTGCTGTCATTTCCTCCCCGTATTTAACTTAAACGCCCAATGCATTCTCAATGGCAATAGCACAAATTTATAATGGGGCTCAATGGCAGCTCTATGGCACGTAAAAAATCACTTTCACCTAGAAACTCCATTCACACATTTTATAATTCAGCTTACTGTGAAGACAAATGCTGGAACTTTTTACTTTGAAATGATTTGTAGTTTCTGAGTTATTTAACTTAAACGCCCAATGCATTCTCAATGGCAATAGCACAAACTTTGGCATGCTACTAGTCCTACAATGTAGGACTTTCCCTGGACCTTCTAGCCGCTAGAAGGTCCAGGGAAAGGCCTACATACTCTCCAAGAGTTGGGAAAGAACATATCAAGAGAGTGGTAGGCCCTTGGATTGACCAGTGGATGCAATGTACCCCACTTTGAGGTGTTACGTCTTAGGCCTAGATTTAGGGTAGGATTGAACCAGTCGCACTGTAGCCATACAAAGGCCTAGGGTTCCCAGATTGTAAAATGTTGTTCCTCCATCTTGGGAGAGTATGTAGGCCTTTCACTGGACCTCCTAGCCACTAAGATGACCACAGGCCCACCACTTAAAGACCACATGTTAGGGTGCCCAAATCTGAAGTTAGGTGGTCAAATTACCTGAAACTGAAGCAATTCAGTAAAGGTCAACGCTTCCTCATGGGGTCATTTTAGGGCCTAGGACCTCCAGTAAAGGGTAAAATACTCTTCTCGGTTGTGGGAACAACGTATCCAATGATGAGGACCCCAGGCCCAAAGATGGCCCCCTGGCAACTGTTTCAACTTTGGGTCAGCCTACATGTAAAAGTGCCCAAAGTTGAAAGAAGGTTGTCAAATGAACTGAAACTGAAGCAATGGTGTAATTATGCCCAAATCTGAAGTTAGGTGGTCAAATTAACTGAAACTGAAGCAATTCAGTAAAGGTCAACGCTTCCTCATGGGGTCATTTTAGGGCCTATGGCCTCCAGTAAAGGGTAAAATACTCTTCTTGGTTGTGGGAACAACATATCCAACGATGAGGACCCCATGCCCAAAGATGTCCCCCTTGCAACTGTTTCAACTTTGGTTCAGCCTACATGTAAAAGTGCCCAAAGTTGCTATTTTCCAGTGGGGTACATTTAATCACTGGTCCTGGGTCAATCCAAGGGCCTACCACTCCACTCTCTTGATATGTTGTTCCCCAACTCTTGGATAGTATTTAGGCCTTTTACTGGAGGTCCCAGCCCCTAAAATGACCCCAGGAGGAAGTGTTGACCTTTACTGAATTGCTTCAGTTTGAGTTCATTTGAGCACCTAAATTCAGATTTGGGCACCGTAGCATGTGGTTTTTAAGTGGTGGGCCTCGGGTCATCCTAGGGGCTAGAACAGGGGTGCCCACACATTTATGACGTGAGATCTACTTTCAAAATGACCAGCTCAACAAGATCTACCCACTGAAAAAATAAGTGTATGTAATGGCAGCTTTTGATATTACTATTAGTAAGTAAACAACATCAGGAAGAAGCAGGACTCAACCATCAGGATTCGAACTCCATTCTTTTATTGTATATGTCATCACACCAGAGAGAGACTAGTGTCTCCCTCCAGAGCTTCCCCCAACACTCCCCACACACATGTCCCACACATATTTTATACTTTCAGCAGTGTACAGAGTTTCAGGAGTAACAAGAGATGGTCATGCCTTAAATGGACTCTATTCTATAGTTAACTCACACAGTTTGAAATAGGTTTACATGAGTCAGCAGTCTCTAATGAGTTGGTCAGTGAAGAACAGGTGGTAATTAGAGTGTTAAGTATCATCTACTAGTAGGCTACATTAAATTAATCAATATCATAGTGTTTATATGCATTTTTGCCACTACATGTACCATTGCTGAAAATAGTTTAAATATATAATGTACCTGGGGGGGCTTTGGAATAGGGAGAAAATATGACAGGCAGTTTGCTGTCATATTTCCTCCCCGTATTTAACTTAAACGCCCAATGCATTCTCAATGGCAATAGCACAAACTTTGGCATGCTACTAGTCCTACATACTTACACCTAGAAACCCCATTCAAACCTATTTAGGTTCATCTTACGGTGGACATGTTTGCCTGAAAATAAATCTTTGAAATGTTTCATAGAAATAGAATCTTTCATAGAAATTAGAAATATAGTGCTTTCAAATTTGAGACATTTATAATGGGGCTCACTGGCAGCTCTATGGCACGTCAAAAAATTACTTTCACCTAGAAACTCTATTCACACATTTTATAATTCAGCTTACTGTGGAGACACATGCTGGAACTTTTTACTTTGAAATGATTTGTAGTTTCTGAGTTATTTAACTTAAACGCCCAATGCATTCTCAATGGCAATAGCACAAACTTTGGCGTGCTACTAGTCCTACATACTTACACCTATAGAAACCCCATTCAAACCTATTTAGGTTCATCTTACAGTGGACATGTTTGCCTGAAATGGAATCTTTGAAATGTTTAATAGTTTTAGAAATATAGTGCTTTCAAATTTGATACATTTATAATGGGGCTCAATGGCACGTAAAAAATCACTTTCACCTAGAAACTCCATTCACACATTTTATAATTCAGCTTACTGTGAAGACAAATGCTGGAACATTTTACTTTGAAATGATTTGTAGTTTCTGAGTTATTTAACTTAAACGCCTAATGCATTCTCAATGGCAATAGCACAAACTTTGGCATGCTATTAGTCCTACAATGTAGGACTTTCCCTGGACCTTCTAGCCGCTAGAAGGTCCAGGGAAAGGCCTACATACTCTCCAAGAGTTGGGAAAGAACATATCAAGAGAGTGGAGTGGTAGGCCCTTGGATTGACCAGTGGATGCAATGTACCCCACTTTGAGGTGTCACGTCTTAGGCCTAGATTTAGTTGAAATGATTTGTAGTTTCTGAGTTATTTAACTTAAACGCCCAATGCATTCTCAATGGCTATAGCACAAACTTTGGCATGCTACTAGTCCTACAATGTACGGTATACTGTAACTCTTGGCTGAGCATGAAGATGAGTCAGTACTGTGGCTATATTAAAACAATATATTCCCTACAAAAAATAAAACTAATATTTACATGAGTTTTATTGTAAAATCAAATATAACTAGTACTGTACCACTAATATGATGGCTGTCATCTTATATAATATATACAAATGTATACAGACTAATCCCATAAGTAAGATTTCCTCGTTGAATGTAACATTTGTAATGTAACAACGATAAAGGTATACCGTTGAAAATAGAAGTAAAAGTATTTGAAATATGCAAGAGAAGTAAGAAACCCAAGTGGGCTTATATGAAAAGAAATGTTTTGCCCCACAGTTGACAGTAAGAACAGTACCGTAACATGTCCAATGAACGGACGCCCTCATATTACTCACATTACAGCCGGCCTTGATGCCATCTCCCCCAGCACAGACCATCTTGTCGGTGGCCAGCACGTACCACCAGTCGTCCTGACTACAGGTGGCATGATCCACCACTGGCAAGAGGGCCTGCTGCAGGATATCAGCTGGAGGCCCCGACGCTGTGAAGGAGAAGATAGCTTAACCCGGGTAAGAAGACAAGTCCCTGCTGTGAAGGAGAAGCTAACTTAACCCGGGTAAGAAGACAAGTCCCTGCTGTGATGCTGAGTTCATTATTTGCTGAGAGAAGTTGAAATGGAAAAACGATGGGTGGGCGGATGGAGATTATTTTCAAGTCATGTGCGAGAGAGAGAGAGATGCACCGAATGCCAAGAGCCAGATTGGAACATATGAATTGACACTACATCTTAAGCAGCCGAGAAAGCTCCATTGATAGAGATTTCATTGTGATGCTGACATTAGAATTGTTCCTGGTCATCAGGAGAAATAGAATATGGCTTTTGTCTATCATTACAACAACAAATGCACATTTAAGCATTTTCTTTTAGCATGGGTGACGCGAATGAGAGCTGACGCCTCTGCACAGACTGGGTTAGCACCATACAATACTCATTGATGTGTCAAAAACACATGTCACATTTATGTCCAACTATATGGGTTCATGTTTGTTTTTCCCCAAGGACAAACTCAATGTGCGTACACCTGTTGAAAGTGCAGTCACTTCATATTGACCCCGATCCTGTACTAATTATTCTGGGTTTGTCAGACTCCATGCCTAGGTTGACGAGAGCACAGAAACAACTCTTCTCATATGGTCTGATTACAGCAAAAAAACTAATTTTGACGCACTGGAAAAAGGAGGAGGCTCCTGCATTTAAGCATTGGCTAAATGAAATGACTAGTACGCTTCATCTTGAGAGAATAAGGTATTTCCTGAGAAACAGGGAGAAACAATTTGATAAGGTTTGGCTGCCCCTTGTCCATTACTTGAGTAGAAACAATTCATAGACAGGATACCACTGATGTGGTTGACTGTACGACATTTTCTTTCAGATGTTTTCCATTTTTCAAATTACTATTTTATTCTATAGTATGCGGTGTCACTGAGCAGTATGGGTGGGAGGGTTGAGGGTTTTCTTTCTTTTTTTTGTCCTTGTATTTTTTCTTTCATTTTTTGTTTTCTATAAAAGAACAATGTAATTCATATCACAATGTTTTATCTACAACAATTTATAATCTGTTCTCAATAAAAACCTATTTGACAAAAAAGAAAGTGCAGTCACTCACTGGCTAGCCGTCCCCAGCCGGTGACGTAGCAAGGGTGACCATGGGGCAAGACGAAGCCTGACTCGGGGAGACAGGCGGGCATGATGCTATCCGAGAAGGTGACGGGAGAGGACATTTTGATCAGGGCAATGTCATTCCTGCAAAAGACAAAGAGTAGAACACCAATGAAACTCATGTGAAATAATCAATATAATGAGGTTCATTGTCCATGCTAATATGAATGCGAATATGAGTGTTGTTCCTGTACCGGCTGAGCATAGCGGTGTAGTCCTCATGGGTAATGATAGTGGCTGCCCTCAGAGCAAGGGAACCCGCTTCAGATTCCTTCAGGTTGTGCTTTCCCAACACCACTCTGTAGTTGGGGCGGGAGCTGCAGGGGGACAGATGGACAATATGCTGTTAGAAGATGTATCGGTGACGTTTTGTGTTACTTGACGACGTTCAGTTTGTTCAGATATTTTGATATAACGTCCTTGGCTTTAATGAGAGGTGCTATATAGATCAAGTTATTGTCTCCACCAGGCCGAAGGCATGGGGAGGCCGAAGGCATGGGGAGAGAGTATGTTTTGCACTCCGTCCGTGTGTGTGTGTGTGTGTGTGTGTGTCCGTCCTTCCGTCCGTCTGTGTACAGCTAATCTCCGGCACCGTTAACCCGGCCGATGCCAAACTTTGCACACACACTCCCTGGATGCCAACGATGAACCTCTGCCCCACATTTTCCAGAACGGCCTGTTATAGCGCCACCATGAGGCAGCTTTTCACATTTTTTACCTAAAACTGCACCGATCTGCGTGAAACGTTGCATGCACACTCCCTAGAGGCCAAGGACAAACCTTTGACCTGCATTTTCCGCATCTGCCTTTTATAGCGCCACCAGGAGGCCGACTTTTGTAAAACAAATTTTTTGATATTAGGGACCGGTCGAAATTTAAATAGGGGTACCCCTGGAGGAAATTTATGTATCCTGATATAAAATACCATCACCCTCCCTGTGAATGAAAATAAAAATCCAGTCCCCTCCCCAGGTGATTAAACAAAATAGTCCAGCTGCTTAGCTCCAATATATAAAGGAATCGTTCAGTTTGTGATAAAAGCATGAAATCTGGTACACATATAGCCAAGGGCATCCCAAACATAATTGGATGTGGAGGCATCCTGAATTTTCAACATGGCACCCATGGCAGCCATTTTTCAAAATGCCACCATTGACATCCTATTATAAGGCAATATTTTCTAAATGTCCTTATGCTTTAAGTAGCATGTGACATATCAAACTAGGGGGTTTTCATGATGCTGAATCTATTCCAAGCATTAGTTTTGCATAAAAACACTCATTGGGCTAAATTTGGCGATAGCAACTTGCCCAACTGTGCTGATGTCAGCACATTTGGGCAAGTTGCTATGGCCAAATTTAGCCCAATTTGGCCAATTAGCCCAAACTAATGCTTGGAATGGATTGATTGCAAAACACATTTTTGGAACAAAATGCCTCAAATCATCCAATTGCCATCAAAGGCGTATGAAGAAATGGCAATCGGTACACATGATCTCTGTAGTCATGTGATCAAGACGAGTCTGTTGGATTTCTCAGATTGTACACTTATTGGCTAAGATTGCCTTCCAAAGTTTTCAGGAGTGGCCCGTTTTGTACAAAATGCTGCACATGTCCTGCTCATCCAGAATTCTATCCTCAGAGATGCTATGAGTGATCTGGCTCTGCATTTCCTCAACAAAATGAAGAAAATTGTTGCAAAAACAAATAAAATAAAAACATCCTCCTAAACATTTTGCCAAACATCACACACACTCCTATCCTCCTGGTGGAGACCTGTGCCCGGAAGGGCACTTTTTCTAGTTTGGTCTTGTTTCTAAAGTGTAGTTGTTTATTTGGTCTTGTTTCTAAAGTGTAGTTGTTTATTTGGTCTTGTTTCTAAAGTGTAGTTGATTATTTGGGCTTGTTTCTAAAGTGTAGTTGTTTATTTGGGGGCGTTTGCACGTGTGTGCGTGCGCGCGTGTGTGCGTGGCGGGCGGCACGCATGGGCAGGCGGGCTGGTTTGATTGGTAGATGTATATATTAACAGTTTGCAGAATTACAGTACATTTCAAGCACAACTCAATACAAAAACTGTTAACTGTGGACGACATAAACCATTACACTTACTTGTTTAGAATAGGGTCCACCATTTTCAATTCATCAGAACATTTAGAGACGAACAAAATACACTACTGTATAACAACAAGCAGGAAATCATCATAAAAGGAGGTAAAAGGGTAAAATAAAATATACAGTGAGGGGAAAAGGGGGTGAGGGGGAACTCAGACTTTCATGGGGGCCAGTTTTGAATTGCAGCCATCCGTAGACCTGTCCCTTTGAGAGCGGTTTTGAAGGAGTCAAGGGATTCGCATGTCTTAATGACTGTTGGTAGGGCGTTCCACATTTTGGTGGCATAGGAAATTAATTTAGTCCCTTGTTTGTGCCGAATCTGGGTTGCACATGGTTTGTGCAACTCCCTCTGGTGTGGACTTGGAGGAATTATTTAGACATGGGTATCGTACATGGGTATCTTGGTGGTGTAGCGCATGGGTTCTCAACGATTTTAGCTGGGGACCCCCGGAAATGCTGGCCATGTCTCGTGACTCCCGCACCCCTTGGGAAACCAGATATAATAATTAAAGGAAAGTTTATGTACACATGTACTATGTGTACTATGTTAAACTCTTTCATTCCATTTTCCAGCCATTCAGTTGCAAATAAATAAATAAAATAAAATAATAAATAATTTGGGGTCCCCCAAATAATTTGACGACCCCCCTAGGGGTCGGAACCCACGGGTTGATAAATGGTTGGGTATGGTCCACAAGATTCGCTACACTGTAGCAAATCTTGTGGACCAGACCCATTGCAAGATGCTGTACGCTGTAACCTGTCAAAATGGGCAGGGGTGAGGTGGTTTCGGGGAGTGAGGCCAAGTAGTAGTCTGACCAGTTTGTTTTGGAAAGTCTGGACTCCAGACTTTCCAAAACAAACTGGTCAGACTACTACTTGGCTCTGGAGCCTTGTTTGAAGGGCCTTTGAGGTGCTATGATACCAAGAGGTGCATGCACAGTTGAAGAAACCTTGTACTAGGGCTCCTGTTAGCGTCTTCAAGGTGTTTTTGTTGACCAGTGAGGAGATCCTGTATAGGAATCTTGTTCTTTGGTTGACTTTTTTGATTACGTTGGTGGCCATTTTATCACCGGAGAGATTTGCCTCCAGGATGGAACCTAGGTAGGTAATTTCATATTTCCGTGTGATGGCTGGCTGGCTGACTGACTGTCTTGCTGGCAGTCTGTCTGTCTGTCTGTCTGTCTGGCTAGATGTCTGGCTGGCTAGATGTCTGGCTGGCTGACTGACTGACTGGCTGGCTAGATGTCTGGCTGGCTGACTGGCTAGATGGCTGACTGGCTGTCTGGCTGTCTGACTCATAGAGTATAAAGAAAGATAGAGACTGAACTGGCGTGAAGGAGCGCTTGGCCAATGAGGGACCACCTTTTGTACCTTATATAGCAATGTCAAATGTCCGCTAACATAAATTGATGTATGATGACAAGAGCGCCCCTCATTTCACACGCGTGTGATTTTGTTATACAGTAACTAAAAAGTTACCTTTCACAGTAACACATTATTTTTTGGTGTAAGTAATCAGTACAGTAACTAAGTTAGTTTTCAAATTAAGTAACTAGTAAATGTAACTACTTTTTGGTGAACAGTGGCCTCTACAAAAATCAGAATCTCACCTGAGAATGTGTTTCCTTTTCCTGCCGTGGTCATGTCCTTTTATGGTCAGATGAGAGCTGTGAAGATGACTCCACACCACTAGATGGCACTAGAGACGTCTTCTTAGACTCAACGACCATAGATGGCACTAGAGACGTCTTCTTAGACTCAACGACCACAACAACACTGGTAAGACTTCATGTCCTTGAAATGGACATTTTACTGATTCATGTATGTTATACTCTCTCTCTCTCTCTCTCTCTCTCTCTCTCTCGCATATATATATATATATATATATATATATATATATATATGTGTGTGTGTGTGTGTGTGTGTGTGTGTGTGTGTGTGTGTGTGTGTGTGTGTGTGTGTGTGTGTGTGTGTGTGTGTCTCCCCAATGCCGCACATTTTACGCAGGTTATTAACAGGAAATAGGTAGAGTGTGAGAGAGCAAGGAAGCGAGTGAGCGAGAGAGACAGGGCGAGAGAGAGAGAGGGCCTCTGTGCAAGGGTGGGGCCGTGGGGGAGGGGGCCCAGGGACCCCTAGAGGGTGGAGGCCCGTTTCAATTGAAACTGATGAAACATAGCTAAGGCCACCATTGCGTCTAACAGTAGAATATCTGTACAATGAAACTATGGGTATACACTATATAGTGCTATGTCTACATAAAATCTAAATGAACAAATGAACTGCTCATGACGGAGCGTTCCGCCAATTAGAATCCAACAGGCAACCGCTTCTGGCGGAACGTTACGTCATATAAGCTTTATTATTGATATCAAACCGGATCGCTGATTTATTTATTTTTATTTTTTTGCTTAGCCTTTCCTTCTTCAGCGATCCTAGGCTGGTTTTGCACATTGGCGCTTTCTAGAGCAAGGATGGCTTCATTTTAGCTCGCTAGCATTGACGCTAATTATTTAGCATTTAAGATGGCCGCCCAAGCCGTGAATCACAGTAAAACGAACTAGATCCGGGTCGGCAGTCTAGCGTTGGCTCTTGCATCCACCAGGTGGCAGTGATACGGTTAAGTTGAACCTTTGCATACACCTGTAAGGTCGTCGGGGCTACGGCAAGTGCTGGAGTCTGAATGTGGGTTTTCAGACTACGGCAGAATATTGGGAGTGAATCTGAAGTTCTGATTGTATTGGGAAGTGCATTCCATAGTTTTGGAGCCAGAAGGGAGAAGAGTCTTGACGTGTGGAGCTTTGTCCCGGCTTTTGAAACGAATGTTCTGCCAGCCTCATTGCTTCGGCTGGTATGAGCGTGTGGGAGGGCTTGTAGGGTTCGATCAGGCTAGCATGATATGGGGGTGCCATAAAAGCAAAGCAAAGCAAAGTTACTATATTTACCCAGGGTAACTGGACTAAGCATCAGATACTTGTTTACAGCCAGGCCCTGCTCATAGAACATTTCATGGTAGTGGTTCAATGCCTTGCTCAAGGGCACTTCAGCGGTGGTAATTTTAACGTGCCGGTCCGGGGATAGGAACTGGCGACCTTCCGGTATCAAGACCGCTCCGCAAACCGTTCGGCCACCGCTGCCACACCTTTGTTTGCTATGAATGCCAGCATCAGAGTTATGTACTCTGTGTGGGCAGCGACCGGGAGCCAATGGAGGGAGCGGAGAAGTGGGGAGACGTGATAATTTTGGCTGGTTGGAGACCAAGCAAGCTGTGGCATTTTGGATCAATTGGAGAGGCTTAAGTGCACATGCCGGTATAGGCCAGTAAGGAGAGAGTTACAATAGTCAAGTTTTGACTATTTTGACGGAAAAAAAACTGGGTAGTTTGAGACTTTTGGGAACAAAAAATGCAATTACTGGGAGCGAGGACAAAAAAGTTAAGCAAAGTAATTATAAGTAACTAGTTACTTATGGTAAAGACTAATGTGTATCATGTATCATATATAAGTAATCATATTACTTGTTTAAGTAACTAGTAATGGGTAATATATTAACGTTTCATTGGGCACATGGACACAATCACATAGTCTGAAGTCATGAAGTCCACTGTTGATGTTGATGTCACTTGTTGTCAACAGAAGCAGCAGAAGAAGCCAGGAAGAAATCAAAATGGGGAACATCCTAACATTCCAACGGAGAGTCTGGACACATGACATGCACGGGCGCCTAATTTACTCTGTGAGTATGGGAGCACAAAGATTATTAATCAATTCGTATTGTTTCCCTCACACCTTGCGGCCAAACACAGCTCCAATGGGCCATAATATTCAGACCGCAGCCATCTTGCCAGCAAGGTGATACCTAGGTGACACTTCACATAGACAGCCCATTCATCCAAACAGAAAAGTCCTCTAATTATATTAAACAACGTCAGAATCACCAACATTGCAGCTGCAGGGAAAGCTTGAATTATCTTTCAATCTGTAACGTTTTTTAAAAATCCACCGTAGACAAGAAAGAAAGACAATTATTTTCTAAGTATCAGAGTATGGAAGCGCTCGTTATCAGTAAAGAAACCTCCTGCTGCCTGCTGCACTATGTGCACATTCAAACAGGTGGTATGCCTGGGCCGTTGAGTGATATTCAAGCGCTTGAAGAAAACTCCAACAACTCCAGAATAAGGATCACATGCAAGGAATTTATTGACAGGAAGTAGCTCATAAAATGTCTACGGTGGATTTTTATGAAACAAACACTTTACATATTTAAAGAGGATAATAAATTCCTCCTCAAATTTTGAGGACACTACTAAAATGATTAGTTACTATTGAGGGGCGCTAGACCCTTTTTGTCATAACTCGTGTCACATTTGCCATTTTCAATGAAAGGAGAATTTACGTCATATGTTTATGAGTAAATCGGCTTCATGTGCTAACACAAACACTAAATGCCATTGACAATGAAAGGAGAATTTACGTCATATGTTTCTGAGCAAATCGGCTTTATGTGCTAACACAAACACTAAATGCCATTGACAATGAAAGGAGAATTTACGTCTGAGCAAATCGACATCTTACGTCATGATGATGTATGATGATAAGAGCGCCCCTCACTTCACACGGATGAGATTTTTGTTAGTTATAGATAGGCATGTCACTATGACTGAGCCATAACCATAAACAAACCCCAGACCTAACATGTTCCATGTGTGCACTCTCAGAGTTACAGACCTGTAAGGGTCCATTTGGTTCCATGTGTACACTCTCAGAGTTAAAGACCTGTAAGGGTCCATTTGGTTCCATGTGTACACTCTCAGAGTTACGGACCTGTAAGGGTCCATTTGGTTCCATGTGTTACACTCTCAGGGCTACGGACCTGTAAGGGTCCATTTGGTTCCATGTGTTACACTCTGAGAGTTACAGACCTGTAAGGGTCCATTTGGTTCAATGTGCTGCACTCTCAGAGTTACGGACCTGTAAGGGTCCATTTGGTTCCATGTGTTACACTCTCAGAGTTACGGACCTGTAAGGGTCCATTTAGTTCCATGTGTTACACTCTCAGAGTTACGGACCTGTAAGGGTCCATTTGGTTCCATGTGTTACACTCTGAGTTACGGACCTGTAAAGGTCCATTTGGTTCCATGTGTTACACTCTGAGTTACGGACCTGTAAAGGTCCATTTGGTTCCATGTGTTACACTCTGAGAGTTACATACCTGTAAGTGTCTATGTGGACCCCTATGGTGGTCCCTGGACCACACGTCGAGGTATGACAGCAGAAAAGGTTAAAATCCTGAAGCTTGTGTTCATTCTGTTCACAGAGAATGAAGCTGAGGTGTTAACATCTTCTGTTTGTACCACAGAGAATGAAGCTGACATTTTAACATATTTTGTTTTGTACCAGGAACCAGCCATGGCTCCACTTGCGGAACACATCTTGAGAACTCTGGATAAGCTGGAAGACTTAGAGTTTGAGATGTTCAAGTTCCATCTGCGTCGCCCTGACGTCCTCGAAGGCCTCGATCGAATCCCAAAGAGACCTCTGAAGATAACGGCCAAGAGGACCATCGCCCATCTGATGGTGCAGAGATACTCCTGCAATGAAGCTCAGCAGATCATGGTGAAAGTTCTGAAGAACATCTACAGGAATGATCTGGCGGAGAAGTTTCCACGCGTTTATGAAGGTAGGTGAAGAGATATACTGTAGGGTTAAAAGCTATTTGAACTCATTGACACTTTTGTTGCCTCTATTAGAGCCCAGATTGTAATGCCCTCTAAAGGCTCATACATACTCCAGTTTTAGGTGAAAAGTTATCACCTTCATAAGGCCATCATAGTCGCTGTCCTTAAGCATTGACCCCGCCTCCCTCTGGTTTAGATGCAAAACCCCCGTGCCTGCAAAAACTTCTAGACCAATCAGTGAACGGGGTGATAGCTCCAGAGTGAAACGACTTGTCTGACAGCAAAAACAGAGAGATGGGTCGGTGTCACCACGGCGAGTGACTTAATGTTGTAGTTTTCTAACCCTTTAAAAACTACACCGTGGTGATAAGTTATCACCTCAAACAGGAATATGAATGGCAGCTTTATGATCCTTCGATAACTGTCACCTGCTCTGCCATGTTCAATGAGTTTAAGCCTGTGTCACCCTCAAATTCTGATGTCAGTTTGTTCAATTGGGCACAGAATAGTTTGGGATGAAAAGCTGTTTTGTCTGTGACTTTGTGGATCCTCCGTTTCTACCAAGACTCAACCATGGACACACCTAAGGACCGCATGTTGGGGATTCTGGATGATCTGGGAAAAAAGGAGTTTAAGGAATTCCAGTGGCATCTCCAACAACCTGTAAACCTGGAACGTCTCCAGCAGATCCCAAAGCGCCTTCTGGAGAACGCTACCAGGACCGACACTGTGGATCTGATCGTGCAGACATACACCAGTAATGCAGATCAGATCCTGAAGAATGTTCTGGGGAAGATTAGCAGGAATGATCTAGTCACTAGATTATTACCGTACCGATTGGGAACCTCTGACATACGGAAGAGCTTTCTGAACACACACAAAGGTAGATTAAGAGACAAGTTAACACTTTACGTGTGTGTGTGTGTGTGTGTGTGTGTGTGTGTGTGTGTGTGTGCGTTTGTGTGTGCGTGCGTGCGTGCGTGCGTGCGTGTGTGCGTGCGTGTGTGTGTGTGTGTGTGTGTGTACATAAAGCAGAATGTGAAATGGAGCATACAATGGTAGTGTAGAATAGGACGATTTATTATAAAATCCATGTTACAATTGATTTCTATGGATTGCACAGGAACAAAATCAAACAGATGTAATGGGAATAACCCCCCAGTTAATGCACATGGCTACATGACTATTAAATAACACATTAAATTAGGCATATTTAACAAACACTGATTCTGCATGAAGCCTGTATAAGTTCTGTTGAAGATCTGAAGTATTGGAAACGTCAGTTATCTGTGACATCACTATGATGTAATACTCCTTGTCTCATTGACTTCCATTATGGCATTAATTGAAGATTTGAAAGTTTAACATATCTTAGAATAAAACATCAAGTCATAACATGGTGTTATTTGTCATGTAAACAAATCCTGCCGATCATTTCCGTCATTTTCCTATATGTCTCTCAATATCTAAAGGAATTGCTTTGTTCCTTACAGCTGTCCTGGTGAAATCACGAACAGGTGCACATCCTATTACACACTACCAAGACATGCTCCAAACAAACGTTAGGGAACCTTTCTCGAGTTTACCTATAGGGGCAGTTGAAAGGGAGGACCGGGAGGATTTTAAAGAATCTTACTTGCGTCTCACCGTCACATATATGGATGAAACAAAGATCAGCAGTGAACCTGCGGTCACACAGATGCAGAGGAAGAAAGCAGGCCAGAATGTCCAACTCAGTAAAATCTACAAACACCCTTCTCGACCAAACGAACCCATAAGAACAGTGATGTCGACTGGCGACGCAGGAGTTGGGAAAACCTTTCTCGTACACAAGTTTCTCTCTGACTGGGCAAAGAAAAAAGATCAAGATCCCCATCTCATATTCATGCTCCCATTCCGCCAGCTCAATTTGCTGAAGGGGCGAGAGTTTAGTTTGGCACAACTAATCCACAAATGCATCGACGCAACCAAATGCATCCCAGAAGAAGCTCTTGATTACATCTTCAGTACGATGCAGATGACAGGAAACCCCAACTATGACCAGAGTCCTTTCAAAGTGCTGTTTGTTCTGGAAGGTTTCGATGAATGCCACTTGAAGCTGGACTTTGAATCAAACCATGACTGCTCTGATGATTTCACCAAGGCTGTCCCTCTGGAAGTTCTACTGGTCAACCTCATCAAAGGAAACCTGCTTCGCTCTGCTCACCTCTGGATAACCACACGGCCTGCAGCAGCCAAACAGATCCCTAATCGCTTAGTTGACTTGATGACGGAGGTGAGAGGGTTCACTGATGACGCCATGGTCAAGTACATCCAGAAGAGATGCAAAGACGAGAAGCATGCTCACCATGCGGAGAAAATCATCTCACACATCAAAGCATCAAAGTACCTCCACATCATGTGTGAAACCCCAGTCTACTGTTCGATCATTGTCACCATTCTGCAGGACATGTTGCAGACAGATGGGAAAGGAGAGCTCCCCAAGACCCTGGCTGGGATTTACAGCCACTTCCTGTTTGTTCAGACAATGAGGAAGTGGTTAAGGTATGGTGGGAAACAGCAGGAACTCACAGAGGCTGATAAAGTAGTTATCCTGAAGCTGGGCAGACTGGCGTTTGAAAGGCAACCTCATTTTCTACCAAAAAGACCTGGATAGATGTCAACTTGATATTAAAGAGGGCCCAGTGGACTCAGGACTGTGCACAGAGAACTTCATACCAGACGGTAAATTCTTCCAGGAAACTGTCTACCGTTTTGTTCATCTGAGCATCCAGGAGTTTCTGGCTGCAGTTTACCTGTTTGACTGTTTTACACAGAGGAACATGGACGTCCTGAAGTCATTCCTTAACAATGATGATTTCAACCACAAAAGGTCCCTGTCTGACTTCCTGAAGGCTGCTATGCACAAAGCTCTGCAGAGTGAAAATGGTCATCTGGATCTCTTTGTCCGTTTCCTTCATGGTCTCTCACTGAAGTCCAACCAGAGATGGTTAGGAGGTCTGCTGAGTCAGACAGACAACAGTCCACAGGAGATCCAGAGAGCCATCAACAACCTGAAGGAGATGAATCCCCGCACTGTCTCTCCTGACAGATGTATCAACATCTTCCAATGCTTGGCAGAGATGAAGTCCCTCTCAGTAAGCCAGGGGATCCAACAGTACCTGGAGTCAGGAAAGAAACTATCTGAGACCCAGTGTTCAGCTCTGGTTAGAATGCTGCAGATGTCAGAGGAGGTTGTGGAGGAGTTGGACCTGCAGAAATGCAACACATCAAAGTGGGGGCGATGGAGACTGGTCCCAGCTGTGAGGAACTGCACAACAGCCAGGTTAGTACCAGTCATAATGTCATCATGTTAGAGCAGATTTTACACATGTACTCCATCTATTCATTCATTCATTCATACAAAATAAACACATCAATGTGCACACATAAACGCACACAAGAGAGAGAGAGAGATAGTTAAAATGACCATAATCAATTTATGTGTGTGTGTGTGTGTGTGTGTGTGTGTGTGTGTGTGTGTGTGTGTGTGTGTGCCATACCATTAGTGAAGGGGTGTACAGAGGACGGTCTGTTAAACAATGAGCTTGGTCATTACGTTTGCACCTTACTTAATACATTTAAATGCAAGTTCCATCTGTCTTCCACTTATCTGTTCTCTGTTCTTACTGACATCCTGCTAATGTCTGAATAACTAGATAGAAGATCTTTTAGGAGCCTGTCACACATAAAGTTTGCTTAAAAGGTCTGGATCAAGGACCACATAGCCAGAAAAGTATCCAAACAAACACACACACACGCACGCACGCACGCACGCACGCACGCACACACACACACACACACACACACACACACACACACACACACACACACACACACACACACACACACACACACACACACACACACACACACACACACACACACACACACACACACACACACACACACATATTTCAGACAGCACCACAGGGAACCTCCTTGACAGTGAACCTGGTCTGATCTGTTTTGATCATCTCTGATTTTACATTTAATCTGTAATTACAGACTTGTTGACTGTGACCTCCAAAAGGAACACGTTGAAGTTGTGGCTTCTAGCTCTCAGCTCCAATCCGTCCCATTTGAGAGAACTGGACTTGAGTGGAAACGTCTTGAAGGATTCCGGACTGGATCTCGTCTGTGCTGCACTGAAGAGCCCACACTGTTGTCTGGAGATTCTTAGGTCAGATTCATTTAACATTTTTCACTTCTGGTTAATTTCCGGTTGTATCCGTTGCTTAGCTCTCGCTCTCTCTCTCTCTCTCTCTCTCTCTCTCACCCCCCCCCCCTCATCTGGTTGTATTCTTCATTTAGACTGAGGGACTGCTTCTTGTCAGAGAGATGCTGTGAAGTTCTGGCCTCAGCTCTAACTTCTAATCCCTCCCTCCATCTGAGAGAATTGGACGTGAGTCTCAACATGGTGAATAAATCAGGAATGAAGATGCTGCTCTCTGCTGGGCTGGACAATCTCAAGTGAGTAGACTTGTGGCCCTGTTTCCAGGAGGACCCATTAAACGCAATTTGTGGGTAACGTTTGCATGTTTGCATCGCTGCTGTATTTCATGTGCAACACGCATCGCTGCCCCTAACCACCTGTGCAGCTGTGCTACATTCTAGATTATTCACTTTGATTTAATTTCAGGAGAACCCATTAACCGCTATTTGTGGGTAACGTTTGCATGTGGGGGGCGTCACCAATCGCCATTTTACTATTTCCTGTCATGCGCAACATGCACCTGTGCTACATTATAGATACTTTCTATTCACATGGTGTGGTTTGGGTGTTACATTATTCAACAACAGGAATTAGGAGTGAGGCAGATTTATCTATGTTGTGTGACTTGTGTGCGCATACCGGCAAAATGTCTACAAAGACACAATGGGAGGTCCTCCGGGGGGCAGCAGTGAGTTGTCAGGATGAGCTGCCTGGTCAGGATAATGTTAGGAGAAACTGGAGATGTTGTGTTAGACACTTAGACATTTATGTATTGTTGTTCTACTTCCTACAGACTTAAACCCTGTAGTGTCAGCTAGTGGAGACGTTGTGTTAGGCCTGACTCACACATGCACAACAGATTGATGTATAGCTGATGCATGAGACTGGTTTACCGATGCAAGCTCGCAATTCATTTCCAATGGGAGTCACATGGTTTGACACAACATTTTTGTTGTATGAGGGGGAGGGGGCAGGCGAAACACAGACGAAAGCCGTACAACAAAAATGTTGTGTCAAACCATGTGACTTCCATTGGAAATGCATTGGGGCAAGATGTAAACAAACCCTTTGCTTACATCTAGCATGCATCAATGTTGTATGCTAGATCGAAAGGTGTGAGTGAAGCCTAACAGACATTGATGCATTGTTGTTCTACTTCCTACAGAGTGAAACATGGTGGAGAAGATCGGTTCAAACCTCATCTCATTAAAGGATGTGAGTACCTCTCAATATTGACATATTATACATAGTTTTTAGGGCAGATTCACACCTACTGTATCCACCTTTTTCCTGTAACCCATAAGTCTTTGCGTTTGTGTGTGCATAAGTACCTCTTTCTCTTGCTGTGTTGCCAGTTTTGCATGACAAACAAGTGGCCAGGTCTATGAAAACAAGCACAAATGAAAATAGCTGATCTACAAGCTCACAGCGACACATTGTGAGGTTGTACATATGTTATTTAAAACACATTGAGAATAAATCGAAATATTTTTTAATATTTCATATTCAATTTATTTATTCAATACTTTCAGATAGATGTCAACTGTGGACAATTACATATTCATCTGGGGTTCCTTAACGTGAAGAAATGTGGGAACCACTGGTTTAAACAACAATAGGAAGCAAGCGCAAATAAGCAACTACTGTAAACTTTAGAATCAAGCCCAAAAAAACATCAACCAGCAACTACAGTACCAATAATGTATTTGCAAGTGACTTTAAAAAACAAGTCAACGGTTGCTTATAATAAGCAGACATGGCAACACTGCCTGAAGGAAGCAAAGCACACACTCAAGGAGTCCCAGTACTTTGTTGGGGAAATGGTTGGATCGTTTGGTAGACTTCAGGGGTGTAGTGGCAACATTGTGTCAGGGAAATAGGTGGCTAGTTTGGTAGACTTCAGGGGTGTAGTGGTAACATTGCCTGGGTAGTTTGGTAGACTTCAGGAGTGTAGTGGCAACATTGCCCGGGTAGTTTGGTAGACTTCAGGGGTGTAGTGGCAACATTGTGTCGGGGAAATAGGTGGATAGTTTGGTAGACTTCAGGGGTGTAGTGGCAACATTGCCTGGGTTTCCTAAAGTAGCCGGGAGCCACAGGCCCAAAAGCTCAACGGTTAAGGATTAACCTGTGATGTCATGACATACTTTTTATTTGTGTTTTTTCTATTCACTTGGTCATTAAGGTCCACAGAACGTCTGCTCTGCCGGAAACATCGCGAAAAAAAAGTTATGGACATTTTTGTATACCACAGACAACCAATAGGCCTATAAGGCGACATTTCATTATACTTTAAGTAGCATGTGACATGTCAAACTAAGAGGTTTTCATGATTCTGAATCAATTCCAAGCATTAGTTTTGCACGAAAAACACTCCTTGGCCTA
Source organism: Electrona antarctica (assembly GCF_951216825.1). Taxonomy (NCBI): domain Eukaryota; kingdom Metazoa; phylum Chordata; class Actinopteri; order Myctophiformes; family Myctophidae; genus Electrona; species Electrona antarctica. Next base: position 46,537,776 of record NC_136799.1, read on the forward strand.
ATAACGGCAATAGCCGTCATCACAAAGGTGACGAGGTCAGCACATTTGGGCAAGTGGATATGGCCGAATTTAGGCCAAGGAGTGTTTACACTGTTGACACAGTGTTGACACTTTAGTGTTTTCATATAGGCCTACATTTATTGCCGACATGAGACATCACCTCGACTCTATATTTAATTCATGAATCCAAACGTAGGCTATATGGACTGCTTGCATGCATGGACATCTGACAGGAGGCCGCGTTGCCACCTATATACTATTAGCAATTCTCAGTCTGTCTGTGCTGTGCTTAACATGGCGAGCACAACACTATAGGGACTTTCATCTTAAGTTTAAATATAAAATAAATAAAACAAACATGTTTATTTCGAACTTTAGCTATACTTGGCATATTTTAAACATGTTTTAAGATGATTGTATCATCTGTGACATTACATAATGTGCATGGCGGCTTTTTCCCATATGTTGCTTGTCACGGCAGCGTCCAACGCATAAAGTGAGTGTCTTTTGGCCGCGGTCGAAACAGCAGCAAAATGAAGACGGCGCATGGAGTTATATGAGCCGAATCTTCCTAAATGGGCTGTCACGGGTAATCAAAGAATCTTAAAAATATATTAAAAATATGGCAAGATGGCTGAAATTCTCTAGATGATGCTGAGATAAAAAAAATATAAATTGAATTACGACATTTTTATATTTAAATGAGATGAAGAAAGTCACCACTCACATCACACATATCTGCCACAGCTCGACTGGTGTGTTTATGTAGGCTACAAAAGGCTTTAGGGAAACAAGTTTGCAGGACAGGTATGGCTGTGATCTAGTCTAGGTTGTCTATCTATTTCTATGTTGTCGTGAATCCCAAAATGGACATAGTGCCCGCAGCCAATCAGGCAGAACACAAGCTTCAGTGTGCTGCCTATAGGGCATGTGCAGGGACGTGCAGAGTGTCAGACTGTCAGATGGGGAAGGGCTGAAATCCCTAAGAGTAAGAGGGCACATTTGGACAAAAATAGCGCAAATAGCTGATCTACAAGCTCACAATGCGTTGCGCTGCGACGTGTTGTGAGCTTGTAGATCAGCTATTTTAGTAGTGGAGATGCGGTATAACGACATGGATTTCTAAACAAATTTGTTCAACGCAAAATACTGTGTTCAAGTTCAGGAGACTTTGGAAAAAAAGCAATTCTTCTGAATGCTGCCTTCTTTTTTTTTTTAAATACATTTTTATTAATTTTTTGGATGAAAGGCACAGGTACAGGCATACAAAGAAAATGCACACAAAACTCATTCACATTCTCATTCAAACTCAAATCCTACCCCCAAACCCCAGCACCAACCACCGTTGACAAAAAAAAGAGAAAATATAGTAATGATTATAACAATTAAATACAACATAAAAATCGATCAAACAAAATTGTAAATAAATAAAAAATAAATGAATCCCTCCCAACCCACCCCATCATAGGCCTGAAAAGTAAAAGAAATGAGCAAAGATTTCAACAAAGACCAAAAAAGAAAAAAGGGGATTATACAGATATAATTAGTTATATCTGTATAATGTCATGCTAGTTATATAGTAGAGGTCCTAACTTGATAGAGAATATGGTTCCAGCTATCTATTGTTTGATAGTTTGCACCATTTAATCTAGCTGTAGAAAGCTCCATTGTTACAACATCAGTTAATAACTGTTTCCAGTGATTAAAGGGCAGAGAATGTGGAGCTTGCCATCGCAGTGCCAACATTTTTTTTGCAGCGGTACTTCCTGCCAGCCAGAATCGTCTCTGAACAATACTTAAAGTTAAAGAATCATCATTAAGGAGCAATAATTTGGGACAACAGGGAATATGTTTTTGTAATACTTTAGATAGATAATTAGTTATCTGTTCCCAGAAACTTTTGACTGTGGGGCATTCCCACATCATATGTATAAAAGTACCAGTAGTATTTAAAGAACAGAGTGTACAGTTTGGTGAAATAGCACGTCTCATTCTATAAGCTTTCTGGGGGGTTAAATATGTTTTATGGACAAAATTGAAATTAATCTGCTGATGATTTGGGTTTCGTGATGCCATAATTATATTTCCCCAAACTCTGGTCCAATTGATAGATTGATGATGTTCTAATCCCAAATCTGTGCTCCAAGATTGGATAACGGGTATTAACGAAGTACATCTTTGTGATAGATCTTTATAAATTATAGAAACGTGAATCTACTTGAACCTGAATGCTGCCTTCTGGTACTGTATATACAGTATGGCATGGAAAGGAGTGGCATTTTCATTTCTTTCACCATATATAGTAAATGCTGCATTCGTGGTATGGTAAGGGCAGTTGTTTTACAGACGGGTAAAAGGGCAGGGTCTGAAGCCCCCTTTGATGTCTATGCGTGCACGACACGTCCCTGGGCATGTGCACATGCACTGCACACCTGTGCAAGGTACGAGTGACCCCAAATCTGTTTGGGAAACCCAGCCATTGTTGGTTTGGTTTGCTTATTTCAAACACAGCAATAGCTGATCTACAAGCTCACGACATGTTGCTTCATGACACATTAGCTCACATGCGCCTGCATTGTGACGCATCGTGAGCTTGTAGATCGCTTATATTAAAAAAATCTGATCTACAACTGCTACAAAATGCTGTTCTACAAAAACAAAACCACTCTTTCAACATGTATTGTAACGGTTGTGAGCTTGTAGATCAGCAATATTTCATAAATAGCCAATCTGAAAGCTCACAATGCATGTCATAGTGACATGTTGTGAGCATGTAGATTGGTTATATTTCAAGCCTAAAAATAGCCGATCTACAAACTGTCACATAGACCATCACAATGAATGGACAGCGTCACACACTTTCACACACCAGAATTAAAGCCTATTTTGCAGCGATTTAAAATCCACCCAGAGTCGCCAAAATAAAGGATTTATGTAACTCACATTGGTTGGCTGTTATTAAATAATGAGTTTTAATTGACGTAGATCTAGGCCAATGGCGCTGCAAGTGCTATTTTCAAATGGCCGAAATGTATAGGGCAAATTTTGGCTGTGAGATGTAGTGGAGTAGAAGTAAAAGTACTGGAAATTGGAAATACTCAAGTAAAGTACAAATACCTCAAAATTGTACTTAAGTACAGTACTTAGTAAAAAAACCACTGGTTCAAAAACGACTTATTATTTTAATATGCAATAAAATTAAGACAACAGAATAGTTTGATAATACGCCACATGCAGTTGACCAGCTCAGTTGCCTTGTGGTTACGGTTAGAGTGTCCGCCCTGAGACTGGGAGGTCGGGGTTCGATCCCCGGCCGGGTCATACCAAATACTCTAAAAATGGGACCCATTGCCTCCCTGCTTGGCACTCAGCATCAAGGGTTAGATTGGGGGTAAGTCCCTGTGACATATAGCGTGTGACAACGTGTACGTCACCAAGAGGGGGGCGGCGTCTAAAAAGCTAGGGACGGCCCCCTGGTGGGCATTCAATTCTAGCCCGCATCACTCAGAATAGAATGACGGTGGTATGTTTTTATAAATATTGAGCTCGTTCTTGGCGATAACATAGTGAACAAACACCAGGATGGATAGAAAGAACGTCGGGCCCAAATACATTACAAGGACAAGGAAAATGTTGTGAACAAACACGGCTGTGCTTAGATACTTTGTTGAACGTTATGTCTCTGCGCCCGTGCGTTATGTCTCTACGTCTTTTTGTAAACTCGTCAATCTGGGTTCCTTGATGCTGTCTCCATGCTGGAAAGCTGAACATCTAATTCCGTTTTCTGGCTCATTTCCTCGACGCGACCTGCTGTGGCACTTATTTACTGAGCAAGTCTGCACCATTGTGAGGTCAGTTTAGAAAAAGAACGTATACAAGCATACGGATGGTCGCTCAATGTAAACAAACCAGACAAGCCAGCAAGTATGGCGGAAGCTACCACGTGACACATATGTTGACGCCCCCTCCAGGAGATTTTGGTACACCCTATAGCGTCATGTCCAGGGGGTGTACTTGTACATCAAGCTGCCTCACGCTACAGAAACAGGAGATACGTAGGCTCCTGCCCTATGGGCCATGAGCAAGGCTACTTACTTTATGCAGTTGAATGCAAGTTGCAAATTGCATTATGCAATACAGGCCTGTATTTCATAATACAGGTGAAGTGGTTTGCAGTTGATTGCAGTTGGTTGATTGAATTGTTGACAATAGCACAGTAAAGATGATAATAATCTAATATGATGTGTGTAGTTCTTTATAGATCTAGCCTTTTAATTTTGATCTCAAAGTGCACCAGATTGAAGCATTTTCATCACAAAAATGTCAGGCCGAGTCGGGTCAGGTCGGGTTCAGGCAGAAAATGAGAACTCTAACTTAGACATGCATGGCTTAATCTTTGAGACAAGCATATGCTACTGGCAGAACCAACCAGGTTGTTCCACTAGTTTGAAGTCTTCTTTCAATCACCATGGTCTGCGTTTTGGTAAATTATGGTCCGACTAAATAGTGCCGCGCTGTGACCCTTAGTGCCACACTGTGACCCTTAGTGCCACACTGTGACCCTTAGTGCCACACTGTGACCCTTAGTGCCACACTGTGACCCTTAGTGCCACACTGTGACCCTTAGTGCCACACTGTGACCCTTAGTGCCACGCTGTGACCCTTAGTGCCGCGCTGTGACCCTTAGTGCCGCACTGTGACCCTTAGTGCCGCACTGTGACCCTTAGTGCCACACTGTGACCCTTAGTGCCACACTGTGACCCTTAGTGCCACACTGTGACCCTTAGTGCCACACTGTGACCCTTGGTGCCACACTGTGACCATTGGTGCCACACTGTGACCCTTAGTGCCACACTGTGACCCTTAGTGCCACACTGTGACCCTTAGTGCCACACTGTGACCCTTAGTGCCACACTGTGACCATTGGTGCCACACTGTGACCCTTAGTGCCACACTGTGACCCTTAGTGCCACGCTGTGACCCTTAGTGTCGCGCTGTGACCCTTAGTGCCACACTGTGACCCTTAGTGCCACACTGTGACCCTTAGTGCCACACTGTGACCATTGGTGCCACACTGTGACCCTTAGTGCCACACTGTGACCCTTAGTGCCACGCTGTGACCCTTAGTGCCACACTGTGACCCTTAGTGCCACACTGTGACCCTTAGTGCCACACTGTGACCCTTAGTGCCACACTGTGACCCTTAGTGCCACACTGTGACCCTTAGTGCCACACTGTGACCCTTAGTGCCACACTGTGACCCTTAGTGCCACACTGTGACCATTGGTGCCACACTGTGACCATTGGTGCCACACTGTGACCCTTAGTGCCACACTGTGACCCTTAGTGCCACACTGTGACCATTGGTGCCACACTGTGACCATTGGTGCCACACTGTGACCCTTAGTGCCACACTGTGACCCTTAGTGCCACACTGTGACCCTTAGTGCCACACTGTGACCATTGGTGCCACACTGTGACCCTTAGTGCCACACTGTGACCATTGGTGCCACACTGTGACCCTTGTGCAGAAACCATCCGTTGCCAAGGTTACCATCATGCCATTGTGTTACCTGTTATTTTGTTTGTATAGTTATTATTGCATTGCATCCTGTATTTGTTTGGATTTCATTAATATGGACATTTAAAAGGAAGACAGCGTGACTGTCAAAAAGGACATTTCATATAAATACATGGTGTTTATAAATCATTGTGTTAAAAGGTGTTTTCTTTGTGTGATTTAATTTACATTTGTCACGGTGGGGTAAATAAAGAGCGCTTGTGAACATCAGTTGGACAACATCACTCAAGGCTGCTTGGTTTCGGACGACACTTAATATGGCGCAGCCTCGCATGAACGTGCATACCGAGTGCAAGTGTGTAGGGTGAGTGGCGAGGAGGCGGTTTCAAAAAGGGCCTTCGTGCCACGCTGTGACCCTTAGTGCCGTGCTGTGACCCAATACTGCCATGCTGTGTGTGTGTGTGTGTGTGTGTGTGTGTGTGTGTGTGTGTGTGTGTGTGAGTGCACTTCCTCATGTGTATATGTATGTGTGCGCATGAGTGCATATGCGTGTGTGCGTGCGTTACTCAGTGAATAATGTTTTGAATGTGTTGTTTTCTCATCAGATGTCCATCCTCTCACACTGGACACGAACACAGCACACAGAACCCTCTCTCTGTCTGAGAACAACAGGAAGGTCACACTGGTGAAGGGACAGGACCATCAGTATCCTCCCAGAGAGGTTTGATGGACGGCCTCAGGTTCTGAGTACAGAGAGTGTGACCGAACGCTGGTACTCTGAGGTAGAGTGCAGTGGAGGGGCTGCTATAGCAGTGACTGACAGAAGAATCAGCAGGAAAGGACATCGTGGTGACTGTTGGCTTGGATGGAATGTCATGTCCTGGAGTCTGTACTGTTATGATGACAGTTACACTGTCATGCACAATAGTGAGAGGACTGTACTCCCTGTCCGTCCCTCTACACGCTCCAACAGAACAGCAGTGGATGCTGACTGTGAGGACGCTGAGGACAGTGTCTACAGAGCAGCAGTGTATGTGGACCGTCCCGCTGGGACTCTGTCCTTCTATGACGTGTCCTCAGAGGACACTCTGACACACCTGTACACCTTCCAGAACACGTCCACTGAACCGCTATATGCTGGGTTCAGGTTCTGGCGCTATGGCTCCTCAGTGGTTCTGCGTGAGCAGCAGAGAAGCAACCTGATGTGAGCGAGGCTCACATCAGGTTGCCATGGTTACTCCACATGTCTGAGTGGGTCCATGTTGTCATGGTTACCACCGTTGCCTAGGGACGCTTTGACACCAGCAGAGTCTGACATCACAAACTCCATATTTGGGCATGACCTACTCATGATGACATCATCATCATGACAGATAGGCAGGCAGAAATCACTCATCTGAAAATGTTTTTTCCCACGGACCCCCATCTGAACATTTGTTGTACCAGGGACCCCCATCTGAACATGTGTTGTAGCAGGGACCCCCATCTGAACATGTGTTGTAGCAGGGACCCCCATCTGAACATGTGTTGTACCAGGGACCCCCATCTGAACATGTGTCGTACCAGGGACCCCCATCTGAACATGTGTTGTACCAGGGACCCCCATCTGAACATGTGTCGTACCAGGGACCCCCATCTGAACATGTGTCATACCAGGGACCCCCATCTGAACATGTGTTGTACCAGGGACCCCCATCTGAACATGTGTCGTACCAGGGACCCCCATCTGAACATGTGTCATACCAGGGACCCCCCATCTGAACATGTGTCGTACCAGGGACCCCCATCTGAACATGTGTCGTACCAGGGACCCCCATCTGATTTATTTTCATGTTCATATGCTATTGTATGATCATTTGTTGAAGTTTAATTGTTTAATAAATTGATTCTTTAATGTTGGTCGTTCCTGTCTATTAATATTATTATTACTAACATGTTAATGAAGGAATGCAGGTTCTTGTCAGACACTCCGTAAGGCGGGCTTAAATCCTCTGGTTGACGCACGCACGCACGCACGTGTATACGCCAATTTGTGACGTGTGGCCGACTCAGTCACAAGAAAACTATTCTGTAAAGTGCACTGTTTTAAAAGTGCGGTGCATATTAACGGTGAAACTCCATAAATATTGTCTGTAGCCAACTACGCCACCTTTTTGAGAGGTCTGGTCCTCTATTAAATAATACAAATATAAAAACAAGGCAACAGGTTCGAGTTTAAAACCAGGTAAAAGAGCATAATAGCTAAAAACACAGGGAAGGACTGAAACGGAAACCAGCTATAAGGAAGATACAAAATGACAATATTTATTATAAATTAGGCCTAATTACATGGGTACCTAAAACACCAATTAAAGACAAGACAAATGCTAAAAACTCTTAAAACAATCTAGTCCTTCAACATGTGCAACATTAGCTCAGAGGTAGGGATTGGTGCAGGAAGAGTAGTCTGGAGTAGTCTTCTCTTGACTCTTGAAGTGGGCGGTCGCATTACTTTTCTCTCTCCCTCCCTGTCTATTCTCACCTCTCTCCCTGCTTACGTGTCTCTCTACACTGCCTCTCGTCTAAATCTCTGACTAAAAATGGAGTTAATTAGCTGGTCATTAAGTGCTTTCGACAAGATTTTTTCGGACAGACATTCCGGTGCGGGGGAGCCGACATGCCCACCGGGATCTTTTCCTGCTGGTTATGTGAGAGACCCTTATCGCCTTAATTGGGGGATGTTATGTCTGACCGTGCTTTCCATAGAGGATGTGGAAGACCTATGGATAATTGGACTCGTGGTGGCAGGCTTGGTGCTATCAGGCCTAGGCGGGAGTCTGATCTACCGGAAAATTTCGAGGGGAGCAGTCGTCGACGACGTCGGAAGTGGGCCCAAGCTGCTCACCATGGTAACTGAACTGTGCAGGGTGACGGGAGGCCTCGCTGTGGCTATAGCTGAGCTCAATCGAAAGCATGATTCCAACTTTGAAAAACTTTCTGAGAGACTCATTGGCCTCGAGCGAAGATTTGAGATCTGCCTGGAGCGTCTATCTGCGATACAAGGGATGTTACTACGGGCAAAACTCGAGAGAGATGATTCTGAATAAAATAAGAATCCCTTTCTCGCATAATCTGAAAAAGGCTCATGGCGAATGCAGTGGAGAAGATCACGCGCACCCCCCCCACCTCCCCCCCGCACACAGCATCTGAAAGTGCTCCCGTCTGGGAACCAAGGCCACGCAGTCTGTACAGCTTGCTGTGTTATTCCTCTCACTATCTGGACTTTGAGACAGCGCGACCTGGGATCCAAATCCGGGAGGACAGCTCAGGACACACAAACATAAACAATGAACTTAACGAACACTTCACACACTCCTACACCACACACCGCCCTCCCCCCCCCCCCCCCTTGGATGATGCCCAAGCCCCACCCGCTGCTGCTCCGGCTGTGCTCCCTTTTTTTTTTTCCTACGCGCACGCAGCCCTTCCAACTTGAAGAGCGGCGTGAGAGTAGTGCTTTTTGATCGGTGTACAGACCTACAACCCGCCCTGCCCCCCACCCAAGAACATTCTGTGCCCACACGATACAATGCAACTGTAATGTAATGTGATGTGATGTTTACACCCGTCCCCCCCTCCCTCTCTGTCAAAACACCCACCCCAACTCTGCCCCCCCCCCCCCCCTATCCTTCTTTTTTTCTTCTTTTCTTATTTTTCTGATGTAAAGAGAAGCTAGTGGCGGCGCGACCCATGTTGCTGCGGCCCGTGTATTCATTCAGCACATCATAATTTCGTTGTACTTCATTGAACAATGACAATAAACCCCCATTCCATTCCATTCCAATATCCTGATCCTCTTCACAAACAGCTCCTGCAATCACATACACAGGTAGGCCAGTACAACGGTTCCAACATCTTCTATTTAAACAAACGGCTCTGGTAGACAGGTATGTGAGCGAGTACTGCATCAGAAGGTTACTTACAGCGGCGGCCGGCATCAGAACCGGCCACCTACGGTGACACGTAAGCAGCACTCGCTCCCTCTCTCCAGCCTCGTCCGTCTGGGTCGTCTCTCTCTCGGTCCCCTCGATCCGTCACTCTTTCCGTCCCCTGCTGCATTCTGTGGGTCTCTCTCATGTTCTCCGGACAGCCCCCCCATGGGCAAGGCCAAGCCGGGCACACACACCAGCCAGGGGCCACGGTCGTGGCGCTTACAGTGTCGAAGGCCTGGCTCTCATGGCACTTACAGCCCATCTGTGGTCGACGATCATGGCTACCGCTGGCCCCCAGCTGGGGTGTCCTGGCCCTAGCCCATGGAGCTGCCCCTAGTGATGGGCGTCTGATACTGAAGCTCCGACACAAGCTTCAAACCCCGCCTTCATTTGCATATGAACCAGTGCTTCGAAGCTTGCTTCAGTAGGGAAAAAGTCACGTGACCAATGACGTCCGAAGCAGTAACTGGTTCATTTCCTCAAACTGGTCTAGGAACTGGTTCAATACTTTGAGTTGCCACGGATCGGCTTGCGCAACCATGATAAAACCTACAGGGAAACCCTATCAGTAAATTACTGCTGTGGCTTGTCTGTTGCGTGCTGGACTCGTAAGCGGAGGGTCGTCAGTTCAAACCTGGGCTGGGGTACTGCAAATATTTTGATGCAATACAGTAGACGAAAGTGGCACATCTATATTTGTAACTAAACGTTATTTAATCAATACGTTTAATCAACATTGTGATGTGCATCTGTGCAATACAACGTATTAAATTCAATCTGACATGAATGTATTAATTGGCCATTAGCAATACATTAGATGTGTCAAATATTTCCCCATCCTACAAACATATCACACTGCTCCATACAAAACACTATTGTGTGTTTATGTTTGTTTATTTTCTTTTATTTCAATGTTTAATTACAGTTTAGGCATTTAGACACTCAATCCAGGTCCATGAATTAGAGGATAAAGCTCACATGTTGCCCAAATAGTTGAATACACAAATTAATCAATCAACTTCAAGTCTTTATTTGTAGAGTACATTCCTTCTAAGATTTCACAACAAAAATCTAATCTGATAATATAGGTTTATTTACTAAAGCTTTGCTGTGTCCTGTAGTAAGTGTTTCACTGTCTCTACTGCCTAAATTAAATGCAGTCTAGCATTTCGCCAGCAGATGTCACTATTCACTGAAGCTTCAAAGCTTAACACATTTTTTAACCAATTGGTTCAACTGGTTCAGAGGTTCATAAAAGCTTCTTTGGCCCATCACTAGCTGCCCCCATTCCTCCTTCTCCCAACACAGCCTTCTCCTTCCTCTGTTTCTCTCTTTTTGGCCCAAACACTCTGTCTTCTCTTATATAGGGCTCCTGGTTGACCACACCCAACCCAGGTGCATGTCCTTAAAGCTGCAGGTCCTTGATTAGTCCATGGGTTAGTGGCAGTCAGTGGAAACAGGTTATATACAATATCATGCAACTCAAAACACAAATAAATAAGCAAAACAATAAAGTAAAATCACTCGACAATAATCTCACTCTACAGCAACTTAAAGAAAACATTTCAAACAAACATGCAAAAGGATAACACAGCAAAAGCACAAATATCACAATAAACCAAACACATCCACATTTCCACCGGCTCACACACGCACGCACGCACGCTACATATATTGCAGGTGTTTGATACAAACTCCTTCATGTCTGTCAATCATTGATTACTATCAGATTATAGTGATTTAACCTTTTAAAAAACGTCTTGTTTTAACAGTAAAATATCACTTGCCCTACCTTTAAATATAATAACTTTATAGAAATAAGAGGATGATGGTGGATATTGTTATAATAGTTATTGTTATGGTGGGTTTTGTGGAGAGAAAGATAAATCAACAAAGTAACATGCCTCTCGAGCGTCTCCCTATAAGGTCCTCGAGGCACGTCCTCACTGGCCTTGGAACGTCTCGGTATCCCCCAGGAGGAAGTCACTAATGTTGCTCTGGAGAGGGAAGTCTGGAACTCTCTGGTGGAGCTGTTGCCCCCGTGACCCGACTACGGATAAGCGGTTGAAGATGGATGGATGTTTAATCCAAGGATCCTAACATGCTATTATGTTTGTATACTATATGTTGTATCATGTATTTCTATGACACATAATAAGATGTTTGATTGATTGAAGTATTTATTAACAGTTTGCAGAATGGGTACATTTCACATGAAAGCACAACTCAATACAAAGACTGTTACTGTGGACGACACACTGAAACATTGCACTTGTTTACAACAGGGTCCACCATTTCCAATTCATCAGAACATTTAAAGACCTACAAATAAACACTTCTATATATAACACACAGGAAATCATGTAGAGGTAAAAAGGAAAATAAGAAAACATATACAGTAAGGGGGAAGGAGGGTGGGGAGGGATTCAGATTTTCCCGGGGCCAGTTTCGTGTGTATGTGAGGATGCAACTATACATGGAAGTCATTCATCTGTAGATTACTTTTATGATTCATGAAATCATTGAGGAGATATTTTTCCCCCCCTCATGGTTTTATTTCTCAAATTGATTAACACACAACATCAGCTCTGTTATTCTGAGTTGTAGCATTGCGTAAGATTTGTGAAAGTAGCTGATCTACAAGCTCAAAACGCACCGCACTGTGACGTGTTGTGAGCTTGTAGATCTGCTATTTTCAACATTTCTGTAGGCTATTTAAATGTTTTTTGGGGGATTTTGCCTATAATTACATTTCCAAAATAGGGATTGATTAATCGTTTAATTATCAACTTAACAATTATTATTTTTAAAATAATAATTTAAATGTAGTTGGATTAACTAATTGCACTAGATGGATGTTCCTTTCTCTACTGTGTAGGTAGGCCTGTAAACAATATTGACAGTACCCGAGACCAACAGTAGGGAGCAGCAATAATACGCCAACAGGCGTCTAGGCAAACTCTGCTGTGTTGACTGACTGTTTTTAGAACATGAAAATATAAGAAAGACTTGCTTTAGAATACAAAGAAAACAAAAACGTGTTGTTTCATGACAGTGTCGTCATTAAGCAGCAGAAAACCAAACTACATTTTGAGTTACCGTATTATTTTTCTTTATTGTTTCTGTTGTTTACAATCAATGTGTCTGTTTATGATCTAAATCTAAACGAGCATGTATGAGTTTTCTGCTGCCTGGAACTCTAGAATAGTGTTTGGTTTCAACCCGGGCGAGAGGTGGGTTCCGGTTGATGGTGTGGAGCGGATGGCGGTGATCGGGGAGCACAGAGGCGGAAACAGTGAGAGAATTCAATTTGTTTGGCGGATCAGCATAAGCTGTACTTTGAATGTACTGTAACATCATGTCAGTTCCCTCAGATGGCACGGGGGGAAGTGGTGTAATGGAGTGTGATGAGTTTTGGGCAACCGGTGCGCAAAAGAAAAGAAGTAGAGAGAGAAGGCGAGAGAGACGACTGAGATATGGAAGTCGGTCTGAGCGGGGTAGTGAGTCGGACCAAAGAAACACAGCCAGAAAGAGAGAAGAGAGCGAAATGAACATTTAACTATGTTTGTATAAACTGTTTTAACCTGTTGTACGGCGACCTTGAGTGCCCTGAAAGGCGCCTTATAAATAAAATGTATTATTATTATTATTAAGAGACGGAGTGGAATGTGATAATTGAGTTTAACCAGGATAGGGGGTACTATACCATCCGGTCAGACTGAGCAAAGCGATAACGAAAGTTGTCGGCACAGTGAAATTCTCTACGTTTTTTAACAACAAAATAGTGTTGATATACGGAAACAGAAAACGGCAGCAAGAGAAAATCCTAAGGCTGGATGCCCTTGATGGCCAAGCAATGAAGGAGCACATCCCTGGAGCATTAGCTAAGCTAAGGGGGGTAATCTCAGGAGTCCCTATGGACATGACTATGGAAGAGGTATAGTGAGATTAAAGGAGGAAAAATTGTTGGGGCTACAAGACTCATGAGCAAAAGGGATGGAACAAATAAGGAGACGTTGTCTGTGGTGTTACAATTTGAAAAGGCAATCCCAAAGCAGTGCAAATAGGATACTTGAACTTTAGTGTGAGGGAATTCATCCCCAATCCACTTCTGTGCTATGCATGCGAAATAATGGGACATATGCAGGCTCGATAAGGTTGCAGAACCACACATGTAATGGAATCAATCGTAGTGAATAAAGTGAACCTTGTGGCTTTTATCTGCTACACTATCAATGCCTCAGCACAGCATAAAGCAAGAAACGACAGAATCAAGGCTATTGTGACAGCAGCTGCACTAATGCTTGACATGAAAGACCTCAAAGTAGAGCAGATAATTGAAATACTAAATAAGTATGCAATTCTGCGGCCAGAATCACGTGCAGAGATACTGACACAAAATGATGGGGATTAAGGCTTTGATTATGATCCTTCACATACTACAGTGGAATGCACGAAGCCTCATTGCAAATGGGCAGGAATTTAAAAAGTATGTGCATGAAATGGAAGTTGTCCCAGCTGTGGTATGTGTGCAGGAAACATGGCTAAAGCCCCAATTAGATTTTGTCATCCCAGGGTATAGCACAATTAGACAAGACAGAAGTAACGACAACCAAAAGGGTGGAGGCTGTGCTACCTTTATTAAAGATGGGTTGGCCAACAGGAGGACTCCTTCCCCTAATAACTAGGGATGGGGTCCATTATAAACCCGTTTCGTAATTTATCGAGACCCGAGTATCAATAAGCTTTTGGCTTGTCGAGCCTCTTATCGAGTATAGCTGTGTCATGCGCCGCTCGCTATATAAGTATGGAAGGCCGTTTATACAAAAACCTCTGTAGGCGTAACTGGTACAGACGTAAAAGCGCGTTAATATGTCATTGCGTGTTAACACGTCATTGCGTGTTAAGGCGCAAACGAATGGACCAATGAAAAAGCTCCGTAATTTCATCCACTGGATGGTGCAGATTCACAGAACATTATTTATAAACTGTATTAATAGTTTAAACTTCATATAGCTTAGGCATAATAATAAATACTAGTAATAGCAATTATAATAATAAATAATAGTAATAGTAATTATAATCGATTGTATTAACCCCCTTATGGCCAGTGACGTATTATGCGTAATGAATCAATAAATCCCTTATGGCCATTAATGACGTAATCGTTTAATCCCCTGTAATCGGGAGCTTAATATAACAAAATGTATAACTATTAGCTTGTTTGGCTAACGGCCGATGTAATCTACCTAAAACCGGCCGAAATCCGCACGTGCACGGTTGATCACGCATGCGTGTGATCGCGCATGCATCGCTGCGTAAAATGAGATATTTTGGGCTTGATTAGAGCTTAATTTGACTTAGTGCTTCATGTTTGTGCTTACTCGCAGCGTCGAGGTAAGCCGTAGTTTTCATTAATATAGTGCTGTCTGGTTTCTAGGTTGACTTATGTAAACAACCTCTTACTTAGTTTATCTCTTCTCTTGTTAGACGTTGGTGGAGCTCTGACTTAGAGCGGACAGCCGTCATTGTATGCATGTTGGTATACAGGCTGCTAGAAACAAAGGTAGGCTTGCCTCGTACGGCGATAGCACAAACAACCCGTAAGAAATGGTGCCCCAGTTATTTATGTCAATGCTTATCTTGTTGGTAGACGCTGTGAACAAGAGCCCTGCTAGAGTGTGTGTGTGCGTGGTACACACACGAGCTGGAACGAGAGGCTGCTAGTGTGTGTGACATGAGTCTAGAGGTAGGCTTAGCATCTGTATTGCGACAGCATTACGTCTTTTTATAATGTGTAAAATGTGAGTTCTCATAATGCGTTTATATTACACATCATGGTGTTCTGAACGAGCAAACACACTGTTCAAACAACCTGGGATGCCCTGACACCTGTTAACAGGGATTGTGTACTGTTAAACCGCTGTTCTTTTTTACCTTTTATTTTGGTTTTAAATTCTATGCTGCTACATTTTTATTCTTTTATACTATACCTGAAATAGCCCATGTGGCTTTAAACGAGTCCTTGATTGTCGTCTTGACCAACTTGCTTTAATAGGCTAACATCAAAGACAGACATATACTTGGTTAAAGGAGAGAACCACCCATTTTCAACAGTCAACTATGTCATGTATATGTGTTAATAATGATGAGTCGAAATGAGCACAACACCCCCACCTTCTGTATATCTTTATTAGCCGAAAAAAGGCAGTTTTGGGGATTTTGGGGTCACGTGACCAGTGACGTCGTCAAGACTTGTTTTCCTCCGTCCGCCCGCAGTTTACAATGGGAATAACATAAACAGTGCGACTTGAATTGAAATAGAACGCTTTTTAGAGCATTTTCAGCCAATTCAGTTGTAATATGTCCAAGACCTATGTCTTATGAGCCGGAATATATATCCATACCCCATTAAAAACATCCAGGTTTTATTCCGAGCGCTATTATTCATCTCTCACAATATTTGGGCGAACGTCTGACGTCATGACGCAAAGCCTCCAAGGCACGCAACTTAGAAGCCAAGGAGGGAAAACGACAGCGACAGACAACAACAACAACAACTTCGTTCTAATGTCGTCTAGTGATGAGGATGGTTCATGGACAGGACAGGTGGATGGCTATCTATTCGAGCCGGAATATACGGAAGAGGAGATGAGGGAGAGAGAGAGAGAGCTTGCAGCTGTTGCAGAATCCCAGGCGGCCGCCTCTGCCCTGCAGCTGGATCCAACCACACCACCAAGACTTGGTGCAGATCCCACTTCGTGGTGCTCATGTGGCAACTGCACAGCGATGGACACAGAACAAGAGCACCTGTGCTGCAATGAGCACACGTACATGGCCTTCTATATCAGGGAAATGGAGAACGCAAATGGTGACAACGATGACGAAATTAAAGTATGTTTTCGCAACCACGACAACTTTGAGGCGCACGTAAATCCGGGCGTGCTGGAAACATTTTTTCGTTTGCCTAAAAGGAACTGGAGAACTACAAACAACCCAGCTGGACCCAACGGCAGCCTGTCTCAAACGTGAGTAAACTATAATAGCTCTAATCTAGTGTATTAAACGTCAGTAGTATAACATCAGTTAGTATAGGTCGAAATGATCTCTCTATATATGCTACATACTTGAACAAACACACACTCTACATCTATCTAGATACCTTGTTAGTGGCATAATCAACTTAGCTCAGACCTATACAGCAGGTTTTGCAATAAGCTGGTTGTTTATACAGGCCACATGACATGTATGCTAAAGCAGTGGTTCTCAAAAAGTACTTCAAGTACTCCCCCAATTTGTTATTCATTATGCCATATGCCACCCTTTGAAAACATTTTAAATGCTCTGGGACCACAAGCTACACAGTACATTTTACACTGAGTCTACAGTCAATTTATACACTACTCACAAGGGTCCATTTGGACCTGTAGCCCAATGTTGAGAACCAGTGTGATGTATCTATAAATACATTAACACTTTTAGAATCTTGCGTTATTGATAAGAAGTTGAACCCACACTGCTAATGTCATTCTTCCTACTTTGTGTCCACAGGCAGAACAGATTGGTGTCCTACAGAATAATTCTGGAGTTTATCCTCAGAGGCGAAACACTGGGCCCAGACAACCGGATTCCCCTTTCATCATGTGTGATTAATGCTATTAGAGCAAAATATCCATCATTGACTGGCCTTTACACAGGTTACAAAGAAATAATAGAGGCCCAGGACCTGTAAAATCCATGTTTTACAGGTCCATGTGCAGTGAGGGGCACTCTTATCTCATGAACAACTGAATTTATGTGATCGTTTGGTTAAATTTACGACATTTGACCATTGAGACAAATGTGGGGACAAATGGTGTAAGGCAGTGGTTTAACCAGTGTTCCTTGAGGGGGTTCCAGGTGGTCCCCAGGTAAATGATGGGAGTTGATAACCTAATGAATCCTAATAAATCTTCAACTCTAGTGTAAAATGAAACCAAATGGACCCTTATGGGACCATTTGGTTTTATTTTACACTCAAGAGTTGAATTATCAAACATCTGCATTACTTAATTTACAAGAACACAATTGGAGAATTTAAAATAATTGTTATTCTGAACATGTTCCTGTTCATTTCTACCTAATTGTACCAACCTCAATACAGCATGGAATTGTGGACAGAATCGTATGAAACAGCACTGCGTTTCGTCTCTGAGATGCAAAATAATAAAATACGTTTCAGACAGATTGATCTACTGTACAAGTATTTTATTTTGAGGCAAATGTACTCTTGCTGTAAATCTGCCCCCCCCCCCCCCTTCACATTCTTGTCCTGTGTTTTTCTGACAACTCCTGTGTGGATGGTCTTGGCTTTCTAGCAATGTTCTTTGGAAAGTCAGGTCTGGGTAGGCATGAAGATGGGTCTTTATATATCACATCTTCATCCAATCGTCGCTCCAGTACCTTCTCAATCAGTTTCTCCCTGAATGTGTATTTTTTAGGATCGTATACGTTCTTCTCCACCCAGTCAGCAGACTGCTTTTGGTAGACGTATTTGTGGACCTCTTCACCTATCAAAAGATTAAAAAAAACAATATATTGCAATAGTTATCAGACAACATTCCACCAACTCAATCTGCATCTTGTGGGTTATGTATTATTAATATTATTGTAACTTGTTTATTACAGTGATAATTTGATAACACAATGATCATATAAAAACTGAATTCGACAGTGAATTTATACCTGTGGCTTTGGTAGCTTTCTCTCTTAGGACATTGGTGTTGTGGTCAAGCACAGACAGTTGAGTACGTCCCCCCATGCACAGGTAACTGAAATGAAGCCTCTTGGGCATGTACTTCAGTAAGGTGCTGTGGTATGATTCAAGCATTCCTGAAAAATATATTTACATATATTATATATTAATGTTCCATTGTGTCAAATAATCGTGACATGAAATATCTAACGGATCAATATTCAGAATTTAAATGTAGCATAAAGATTTGTCTTTTCCTGTATGTATGCCCCACCTCCATATTTGAACAAGAGTGACATCATATTGGCGACATCACAAACTGCACACTACTAAATTGTGATCCATTGCTAAAGATTTCACAGGGAAGCCAAGACGTTAATAGGCCCTTTCTTGTCTTACTGTCAATAAAACTCACTTTATGAGAGAGCTTACCTGTGTGCTTGAAATCAGCCATTTGATCCAGGTCTTTCATCAGGTATCTGTTCTGGACAACTGCAGAGAAAACTCTGTACACCTCTGTGCCTTTAGAGAGCCATTTCTTGCGGCTATGTTGTTCTTCAGTCAGCTCAGCATGTCCACAGGTGTACTCTTCTCCATTTTCTGTCCAGCTGTGTATACCACAGATATGGTACAGAATGGAGAGCCATATCCGTTTCAGTTCCTGTAAAATGCACAATTGATACATTACATTCAATACTGTCTGTGTTTAGTCAACTATAGTTCTGTCTAATTGATTGCATGATTGATTGATTACTTTATTAGTCAGAAATGCAAACAGTACAAGGTACAGTCAGACATTTAGGCTAAAAGTCTAACAAAAAACGTCTTGATCATGTCACATGATTCAACTCTATTGTACAGTTGAACAGTTCATTTACAAATATGAAAATGTAGACCGTAATTTTGTCCTATTGTGTTCCTGATAGCCACGCAAATCAGTGTAACACATCTACACAGGCAAGGAGCGAGCGTTCCGAAGGTGATAGTGTGAAAAACTGTCCTGATATGGAGCGTCGGTCATTGCATTGAGACGTAGCCTGAACCAATCAAGTAACCAATTTCTGTTTAGCAAAAGGCCGATGCACACCTCAAAAGGCTGGTGACAGGTGTGTAGGGTAATAGAGCATATATTAAAAAGCGTATCTTTGAAAAACAAAAAAGGTCCGGCACACTGTCAGACACTTGCCAAAATGTTGCTCTTTATTAGGTCGACATTTGGTCGCATAGACCTTCCATCTAAGCGACCGAAACGTTGACCTAATAAAGAGCAACATTTTGGCAAGTGTCTGACAGTGTGCCGGACCTTTTTTGTTTTTCAAAGATACCTTTTAATATTGTCAATTTCATACATACCACAACACTTCCCCTACAGCTTGCACATGAATACCAGAGGTGGTTTCCAACGCTCTTCACCCATGGCAGGAGATCTGCATTTGACCTCTTCTTAGCCAGAGTTCGCAGTTTCCTACTTATACCTTTGCAAGAAAAAAAGAAAGTGTTAGCTGCAAACTGGACACTGTAGATTAAAAATATAGTTCCAGTGCTTGATGTGCATATTGTAAAATACCCCATTTAAAAACACCTGGATGAGTATGCATAACTATACATAACTAGTATGTGGCAAACCAGTTTCCTTTTCCGGATAAAAACCTTCTGCCAAGCCAATCAAACAAAGCTATGGAGAAATGAACATGAAATGGCAGAGCCACATTCTTAAAAGACAGGACTACAGTTATGCACTGGAAAATGCAGTCTATACTGCATGTGTTGTCTAGGTGTTGTAGTAAGCCAGGCTACTTCGCTCCACATCGTGCCTAACAACGCCCCTTACCCATTCAAAGATCACTGTAAAGTCCTAACCACACCAAAGGGTCACCATGCAACTCCTTGGGTCTAAACAGTAACGCTAAAACAGTCTCGACCCTTTGGTGTGGTTTGGGCCATTTAATTCCATGCGTTGAATCACTAGGGACTATGTGGGTCAACGTGCAACAAGACCTATCACACCGCAGGGACAACGCTAAAACCGTCTTGACCCTTTAGTGTGGTTAGGGCTTTAGACAGTGGAGGCTCATTGTTCT
Organism: Electrona antarctica; assembly: GCF_951216825.1. NCBI lineage: Eukaryota > Metazoa > Chordata > Actinopteri > Myctophiformes > Myctophidae > Electrona > Electrona antarctica. The sequence continues at coordinate 46,558,083 of NC_136799.1, forward strand.
ATTATACAATATATTAAAATCTGACCTTTACTGCAATGCCAGGGGTCCACCTGATGATTTATTTGAGGAAATTCCTCTTTCATGATCTTCCGAATGGAAGAGGACCGATCTGTTGTGACTATGTCAATAGGAAGGCCCTGTTCCAGAAGGCTGCTTAGACCTCTCCTGAACCCCAGAGGCTCCATTGCCACTGAGCTTGTGGTCTCAGTAACCTGTTGTGTAAACAATGACCACACGTTAGACTTTTGAACAACCAAATTAGAAATTACATAACAGGAACTTGTGTGTGATTACATTTACCTGGATAACATCAGATTGGATAATACGCTTGGTCCAGTCATCCATAATGCTGTAGGTTGTGTATTTAGCTGAAAATCCAGGGCTGTCTGACCTATAGAAGCACAAAGCACTGTTTTCATTATGTCTGAATAGAAGTTTTGCATTTTCCATCTGTAAGCAAAGTATGAAATTCAGAAGAATGAAAGAAACAGGAGAGGTATTGATGATATGCACATGGCTGCCATCTGTTGAGTGATAGTCATCGAGCACTTCCAAACTCCAGCAGAAAAAAATCATCTGCAAGGAATTTCTTGACAGGGAATAGCTCATAACATGTCTACAGTGGATTTTTATTAAACAAACACATTGCAGATAGAAAGAGGATAATTCAAGCTTTCCGTACAGCTGCAATGTTGGTGAGTTTGACATTATTTAATACAATTAGATAGGACTGTTCTGTTTGGATGAATGGGCTGTCTATGGGAAGTTGCACCTACTGTAGGTAGCACCTTGCTGGCAAGATGGCAGCCGTGTGCATATCATCAATTAGGCAAGAGTTGAGATTAAACAAAAAAAATAAAGAAAAAAGCCTAGAGCGCCAAAGTTCTGACGTCACTCACTCATCCCCTGGTTTATGGAAGTTTTTCTCTATGGAGAATAACATGGGGTCATCTTGAAATCGTCTCATATAAGCATTGTGGCAGCAGTAGTAACATTAGCGTCTTTTTCTCATATCCATATGAGTGAAACGGCCAAGATGACATGTTTATTTTTCAAACACAGTTCTTATATGAGGCGATCTAAAATGCCCCTATGGGGATTACAATGAAAATAAAAGTACATGAACCTGTGGTCTTGCGCCCTCTATCAATATTGACGTCAGACTTCGGTGCTCTATTATCACTGGATATCATCAATGTGTCACCAGACACATGAATACCAGATATGTAGTAAAAGTTTGTCAGTAGCCATGTAGGTATATTATGTATACTTGCCTCCCATCCCCACAAAGGTGTACTGGCTTCCCTGCATTTGCGTCTTCTATCATGGTGGCAAGTATGGACTTCTGTTGCAGGTCGTACTCTTCTTTTATAACGGGCAGGAAGTAGGAAGACTGGTACTCATAGAAAGTGGTACTTTCTGGCAACTGTACTTTACAAAGATCTGCCCAGTCTTTGATTTCTGTAAATGTGGAGCCAGTGAACAGCACAGAAGCCATTGACACAATATTTGTCTGTGGCATCTCTCTCACATCTGGACATGACTGCCAACTCCCTGTGTGTCGTTTCACACACTCCCAACTAATCTTAATTTGACTCCCTTTAACAATTTTACAAGTATCAATGATTCCAGACCCACACTCTGGGCATCTTTTAAAGAGTTGCATTAGGTTTGATTCGTTAACAATCCACTTTCTTTGATCCCAAACATCACTGTATATCTCAGAGTCTATACTAGAGTCTATACTAGAGCTTTGTGATGTGGGAAGTTTATAGTCAGGACTTGTCTCCGTATCTCCTAATGAGCTACAAAAGCTTGTATCCATTGGTGATGAGGTGGGTTCATCTTCGATTTGCTGCTGAAGAGGCATGTCATCGGTGCCCTCCTAATAACAGAAAAAAATAAATTATAACACACACACACACACACACACACACACACACACACACACACACACACACACACACACACACACACACACACACACACACACACACACACACACACAACCTACCAAAGCCAATCTCTCTGGTGAACATGGAGGTCTTGAGACAGTCTCTAGACCCATGGCTTCAACTTGCTGGAAAAAGAAACGACCGTTTGTCTTCAAAATAAGTTGGGACATAAATCAAACAATGTGGTAATGGCGTACATATATTTTATATAGTGAGTTACCCTTTGTTGTTTCTTAGGCAATGACATTGGAGACGAAGGCTGCAATGGGCGAGGACAGGGTGCAGGGTCGGGATGCACCGGCATACCTGCTGCAGACAGTCCAAATGTTTCATCTTTCTGTAAAGCCATTCCACATAAGAATTGGTCTTTAGTCCACACGTATGCATTAACATGCAAAGGGAGATTGGTAAATTGCACAGCATGTAAAACATGGTATGAACAGTTATGTGTGTGAGTGAGAGAAACAAGACATGTGTACATGTAGCCTTTAAAACAATAGTGACCGTCACCCCCAATACATTTATCTCTGAGATAAAACTGTATGACGCACAAATAAAAGACTCGCATCCAAACAATAGCTCAAGGACAAGAACTTACATTTTTAGCTGGGGTCGTCAAATCTATAGTGGACATAATCTGGAAATAAAAACAATAACATGTAATTTAGAAAATGCACACGCATTGCACACGCACGCACAAACACACACACACAGATCCCAGGCCAGACCAATTTCATGGTAAATTAATACATTGTTGTGGAATGAGTCATTGCCTGGCATGTTTGCACATTAGTTTCAGTGCAGTTAAAATGCATCAATAGTATCCCAACAACTACTGACTCAAAATATAAAGATAGCAAGGTACAATACCATGCATGTGCGATAAATTATCATAAAAGCAACTACAGTGTAATCGATAGACTGGATACCATCAATGTATGCAAATTGTTTGAAACTTTACCTCTGCATGCCTGCGTTTCGCCAAGGCACCTCTGTAGATAGCCCGTCTCCGGACCCCCCGGGTTGAGCTCCTTTGGACCTACCACGTAGGGTCCGGTCTCACCGGCGTCAAGCGACATGGGATGCCATCTGACTTCCCCTGACTTAGCCCTGTGCTGCGGTGTGGGTGTCGCGCTGACATATTCCAAACGAAGCATATGAACGCTATAGGAGACAACGAACCATCTGACCCCCCCCGCGAACGGCTCAGAAGCCGTTAAGTATTTTTAATGTTTGTACGACCGTTTTGCCAGCTCTGAAATTCTCTCTTCGGTCCCTCCTTGTTGACATCTCGGTTGGCTAGCTGCGCCTACGAGGCGCGTAGGGAGGCGCTGCTAGCCAACCGAGATGCCGAGAGGCGGTACAATGGGATGTCAACAAGAGAGAATTTCAGAGCTGGCAAAACGGTCGTACAAACATTAAAAATACTTAACGGCTTCTGAGCCGTTCGCGGGGGGGGGTCAGATGGTTCGTTGTCTCCTATAGCGTTCATATGCTTCGTTTGGAATATGTCAGCGCGACACCCACACCGCAGCACAGGGCTAAGTCAGGGGAAGTCAGATGGCATCCCATGTCGCTTGAATCCGGTGAGAAGGAACCCTACATAAAGTCATCAAAATGTCAGAAACTTTAACGTAGGGTTCCGAAAGGAGCTACTCTGTAGATTGGGACAGCAGTCCCACTCCACGGAAACACCGAGGGAATGGCCGTGCTCTTCAGTCTTCTCCGTGGTGTGGTCCCCATCAAGGACGACTTTAGGTCCCTTTCATAGTCCTCCTCTGTAAAGTGCTTGCTGCACACACGGACTGATTTCATCTTGGCTGCCGACATATTCACAGCATAGTTCACATTTCTTATGGCCACAAGCCACCGCCGACATCTGGCAATATCGCCGGTAGGAAATGTGTGAAATGTGGTGCCTTCCAGCTTAGATTGTTTATAATCACGACATCCCGGGACAGCACACCCATGAGCACACCAACTTGCTCTTCCAGATACTTTTTCTTTACTCGACTGCATCTCACACGTTTGTTTTGTTTGTCTTTTCTCTCCGTCAATCCGTCTTGTTCTCTACTCGTTGATTTCTTGTCTTGTTTTGTTTTGGCTTCGCTTCGTAGTATCACTTCCTCCTTCTGAGTTGCGCGCCGTGGAGAGAGACGTCATGACGTCAGACGTTCGCCCAAAATAATTATGGCGGTAAAGAGATGAATAATAGCGCTCGGAATAAAACCTGGATGTTTTTAATGGGGCATGGATATATATTCCGGCTCATAAGACATAGGTCTTGGACATATTACAACTGAATTGGCTGAAAATGCTCTAAAAAGCGTTCTATTTCAATTCAAGTCGCACTGTTTATGTTATTCCCATTGTAAACTGCGGGCGGACGGAGGAAAACAAGTCTTGACGACGTCACTGGTCACGTGACCCCAAAATCCCCAAAACTGCCTTTTTTCGGCTAATAAAGATACACAGAAGGTGGGGGTGTTGTGCTCATTTCGACTCATCATTATTAACACATATACATGACATAGTTGACTGTTGAAAATGGGTGGTTCTCTCCTTTAATGGTTATGCTGCAGACTGGCGCTTGATTACTGCCCCCTTTTGCTGTGTTTATGGCTTTTAGCCTTTTGATATTATTTTGCAGTGATCTTTGCTGTGTTTAAAGCGTTTAATGCCTATTACCTTTGGCTCTGAGTGGCTTCGATTTGCTCATTTGCAGTGTTACCTGTGTGTATGGAACTAATCAAATAAGACATCTCAGTACAGCTATTTACCCAAGTTATGATCTGACTAATTAAGCCTTTTGCAAATGACTCCATTTGGTTACATTAGTTATTAAAGTAAACAATGATCGCTTAGCATTTCGGACATCTGATAGTGCTGCACCAGTCCAAACTAGTCCCGGATGTTGTGATTCCTTAAACCGGAAGAGGCATCGCCAGATTCGCTCTATTTGCTCAAAACCGGCATGATGGTGACGTTACCGCCACCATCAGGACTGGGTATAATACTATAGGATTGCCGTTTCAGAATGAGATATAGTTTGTATATCACAGATTTTTCTATTGGCATTAAAATTACGAATTAAACATGAATAGTGCAGGCAGAAGGCACAATCCACTGTTAATTAGGCTGTCCATAAGCCCTTAAGATGGGGAGTAGACTACATGTCCATTTAGGAGGGTTTAGAGGGTCCCGTTACATATCTAAACCAAAGTGTGTGTGTTTTTTTTAAATAATTTCTGTAGTGTTATCAAATACACTGCTTGCCTGTGCCAGTTTTTGTATCATAGTAGCACATTGCCTTAATGAGTTGAAGTGTCAGGAACAGTTTATTTAGTGAGTTGTTTACTGTAAGCTAATCATAGCAATGATTCATGTATTATCCATTAACCCAAACTTGAACTATGAAAACACGTTTTGCTGCTGTGAGCTATAAAGGGTCATTGAAGGAACCAACTGAATGAGTACAGTACATATGAAATAAACAATTACGTGTCAACGAAATTGAAAATCATCTTTTAATAAGTGCTTGGAAAATCATCTTTTAATAAGTGCTTCAGCATGGAACCTCATTTCCTAAATAAATGTCATGCCCAAATCGGTACACCAGGTTGAAAGGGGTTAATACTTTCATTTGTTTCATATTTATAAAACCCCACAAAATTAAGCGCTTGTAACCAAGTACTAAACATTGGATCTTTTCATTCATTTGTTTCATATTTATAAAACCCCACACACACACTTAAGAGCTTGTGACCAAGTATACATTGGATCCATTGAACACCGGTTTCTGTCATTTACATTTCCTGAAAACCACTATTCACTAAGGCCATGTTGGAAACATCAAGTTTGCCCAAGTTTTGGAGAACATATCCTTAAATGGCCTTCAAACATCTTTAAATAGCCTAACTGCTCTCACACAGACAGTCACATTCAAAGTGCGGTTTCCTTTAAGTCCTTTCTAGAATAAGCGCTTTTTGCTCCTCCAGCTGAACTTGAAGCATGCTCGTTGCCGTCATCCACTGTAACCGTTTTGGACATAGGTTTCCACTTGACAGTGATTGCATCGAGGAAAGAGAAAACTAATCTGATCTACATTTTCTGTCATTTACCAAATATTTTGTATATACACTAGACCACTAGCTTCATATGTACACACACACACACACACACACACACACACACACACACACACACACACACACACACACACACACACACACACACACACACACACACACACACACACACACACACACACACACACACACATTGATTCCCAAGAGCATCTATTTTCTTGGCGAGCCCTAATTCAATAAGCATAAGTAAGCACATCATCGCTGTTGGACAGAAAACTTATATCTTCATATTTCAACTTTGTATTTGTATGCCCTGCTTTGTCAGGTAACGTATTTTTGAACATCTTTTTGAATTTAGTAATCGTTGAGCACAATTTTAATTTGCTATCTAAGTTGTTCCACAGGTTGACCCCCGTTACAGATAGGCATCTACCTTTAGTGTTAGTCCTAATACCTATTTTTTTTAAATCCCCCCCCTGAGTGGATATTGGGATTCTCTGTTCAACCAAAGAAGTGTTTCGGATTTTTTCTTGAACGCTCAAGCGGCACATACACGCTAAATGAAGGGGTCAACTGGAAGCTCATGGAGACCCCCCTTCAGTTGATTGAAAAGGGACACCCACGGAAGTATCTTGGGCTAATGATTGACCCCTGGCTGGGTGCGGTACCCACTGATCTTGAACAAGTGATCGAATACGCGATAGGGGCCCTAAACGGAAAGCAGTTTACTCCCACGGATAAAATCTCCATCCTAAACGACCATGCAATCCCAAGGATCCTATATCAGGCGGACCTCACCGTGCAGTCGGAGAAGGACCTGGATAGGATTGATTGTCTAATAAAGGACGCAGTTAAGAACTGGCTGTCAATCCCACTCAGCACCACTGATGGCCTCCTCTATTCAAGGGTCAGGAACGGTGGGCTCGGGATTAAGAAGCTCAGGAGCTTGATCCCTTCAATGCAAGTGAGGAGACTGCACAGACTAAGTGCCTCCTCGGACCCGGTCACAAGGGCCCTGGCGAACTCCCACTGTGGGAAATCAATCTTCAGGAAGCTCTGGCTTCTGGCGGGAGGCTCCACTTCCGACATACCCACGTGGGGGAGCAGGGCCTTCAGGGTGGCAACACCGGGAGCCAGTCCGGTTCTAAAGGCAACAGCTAAGCCTGGAGACTGGCGAGAGACGGAATTCCGGCGATGGGCGGCCCCCAACACAGGGTTCCGGAATCGCAGGTTTCCATAACGACACGATATCCAACCATTGGTTGAAACACCCAAAAGTATATGGGTTCACAATGGACAGTTACAGCGCGGCACTAAGGCTCAGGGCCAACGTAGTGCCCGTGAGGGAAGTCCTCTCTAGAGGACAAAGAAACAGGCGGCGCAACTGCAGGAGATGCAGGTTTTTCTCCGAATCACTCCATCACGTTGTTGGTGCCTGCAGAGGCGTATCTAGGAGCAGGTGCGCCCGACATAACAAGATATGTCGGCACCTGGAACAGGAGGCGAAGAGGTGCGGTTGGAAGACAAAGGCGGAGTGCTCCGTGAGGCTCCCTTCGGGAAATCTGCTCAAGCCCGATCTGTTACTGTTCAAGGGTAGGACTCTGATGGTCCTTGATGTCACCATCAAGTTCGAAAGGGACAAGGGGACGCTGCGGAAAGCGTACCATGAAAAGGTAGGCAAGTACAGGCCGCTCGTGGCGACCCTGAAGAGGAGATTCAGGAACGTAGACCGAGTGGTTGTACATTAGGGCATTCACTAAAAAATCGATTTATCGATTTATCGATTTCATTAACACAAGTCGATTCAGATTAGGAGAAGTCGAAAGTTGAAAAAAAAAAAAAAAAAAAAAGTTTTCCCCATATCATATTTTTTGCTCTATGTGTGCGTGTGTACAGAATTCAAACTGTAGCATTGATTATTGTCACGGACAGAAGTCATTATTCCCCTTTGCATATATGCATTTCAGAACGCGCCCTTAATTAAAAACCAACTGCAGCTGTGTATGTGGCTCTCAGCGCACGGTGTCCCACTATTGACTGGCTGAATTTGAAGTTTGAACTGCGCTGTGTCAGAGAAGTAACAGATAGAAGCGCGGAAACTTTATCCCCAAACCTCTGTGCTGGAAATAAAACGTCTGGCTTTCCGAGGCTACATCCGTGCTGACGCAATGACCTGTTTCTGGTTTAGCTTTACGCGCGGGGCACATCATATGAACCTCTCCGTCTCCGGTCAGTGCGGGTTGTTGTTTATTTGCATGGCTCAGAAAATAAGTAACAAACTAACATGATAACGTTATCGAGTTGGAGGAGGAGGAGGAGGAGGAGAAGGTTCACGTGGAAGGTAATGCAGATTGTATTCTGTTGATGTGCCAAACTGCTGCTGGCTGCTGTGATGATAATAGACGTATCCATTGTGTCAGTGTATAATTCGACTGCGTTGCACGGTGCCGCGGCCGATCTACAAGCTCACAACGCGTCGCGAGCTTGTAGATCTGCTCTAATTCTGCAGCGCAAGCTAGCACGGCACTGCGCAGCGCAAAGGGGGACAACAGGGGGCCCCACGACCGGACGGCCGGGCGTTGCTTAACGGGAGGATGAATAAGTGACGTGAGGAGGAGGAGGCGACGCGCGGCCGTCGGAGGCCCCCCCTGGGGGGAGCTCCAAACCAACCGCAGCTTAAATAGGTGA
>NC_136799.1:46571813-46756149 GCF_951216825.1 Electrona antarctica
ACATTGTTTATTTCCTGTAGTCTCACAGGGGATTCACACCGAGTCAGTTTGATTTCAAACTGTTCCCAAATACGTACACTTCATTACATTGTAATCAATGCTTTCACATTGCATCGATCCGTATAGAGCGTCGCAGTCCCGCCCCCTACCATGGACCAGGAAATTAATCCCAATGCATTTTTCCCATAGACATTTCAGAAAGTATTTATTTAAAGACGGTTACGCCGCGGACAAAGCCAACTCGAGTCGTGACAACTCATGACAACACAAACAATATTTTGGACCAAACAAATAATTACAAAGAAGAAAAACAACAAAAAAAGGCCCAAAAAATTGTGTTTGTTGTCATGATTTGTCACGACTCGAGTTGGCTTTGTCCGCGGCGAAAACGTCTTTAAATAAATACTTTCTGAAATGTCTATGAGGAAAATTAACGGAGAATCATTTCCTGGTCCATGGTAGGGGGCGGGACTGCGACGCTCTATAGAGTGCACTTCAAACGGTCCTGATTGGGTCCCGTGAACGGTTGGATGATCCGCTCCCCGGAACGGTACACAGCATTTACACTACCATAACATCTGTGATAGTCAAGAGTGCGCATCCGGGAACATGGTGTGAATCCCTTGTCATAGAGACCTTGCTGCACTGCATGCCAGCTGGCATAAAGGGAAAGGCAGATCCTGTAACGATTGGCCTGTGTTGGTAGACTGTTGTGTTGGTGTTGTGTTGGCACTAGAGCACTTTATATGCAGTGAGCATATAACATTTAACATTTAATAAATGTTGACAAAGTTCATTATGCCTTCATTTCTTTACTGGGAATTCCTTTAAGATTTTAGCTCATGACAATCCTAGAATGAAGATTCTAAAACGGTTAGTCCCAATACTTGATTCTGATTGGCTGGTTACCGTCACGTGACCGGTGTAAATTTCACCGATAACCCACACCTTCAATCACTTTATATCATTCGCACCTGATTCCGCATCTCTGTAGCTGTACTGGGGAAGGGGAGCGCTTGATTACCTTACAAACCCATGCCGTGCGGGCGTCTAACCACCGCCCGGCTCATATGACTGTGAATGTGTGGCTCCAGGCAGTCCCGTAAAGACATCAAGCGCTATTCTCCCGTCACATATCCTACTTACCGAGCAAAACAAGGAAGTGATGTGGCTCGCTCTGGTGGCGCAAAGCGTAGATACTTTTGTGAATTTAATAGTTGTATTAGGTTAATATTGCTATATGTTTGTAACCGTTTTAGAAAAGCAATAAGCCACTCGAGGCCCCAGCTTACCGGGTATTTTACAATGGCTGGGGGGTAGAAGACCCTCCGCTCCGCGTCGGGTCTGCCTACGCCCCCAGCCATTGTAAAATACCCGGTAACCTGAGACCTCTCGTGGCTTATTGCTTAAATAATCACCTTTTGTTTTAAGATCTTTTCACCTCAATTAAGTAAAACTACATGTGAAAGAAGGAACCGACAAGCTAGTTTTGAGTGCATTTGAATTAATGTGTGCTTGGAATAGGTTTTTATCACTTATTTTAAGAGATTTAATAGCTATTTATGAGTAAATTGGACCTAATACAGTGCTTTGGATGAGTTTTAACCACTTATTTGAAGAGATTTACAAGCTAGTTATGAGTCTAATTCACTTGATGCAGTGTTTGGGATGAGGGTTAACTACTTATTTGTAGATATTTACAAGCTAGTTATGAGTCTAATTCACTTGACGCAGTGCTTGGGATGAGGGATAACTACTTATTTGAAGAGATTTACAAGATAGTTTTGAGTTTATCTCACTTAATCCTGTGCTTGAATGAGGTTTTAATCACTTATTTTAAGAGATTTACAAGCTATTTTTGAGTTTCTCACTTAATCCAGTGCTTGAATGAGGTTTTAATCACTTATTTAAAGAGATTTACAAGCTAGTTTTGAGTTTATCTCACTTAATCCAGTGCTTGAATGAGGTTTAAATCATTTATTTAAAGAGTTCTCCACTTTCCTAATGGCTAGAGATTTTTTCTAATTACAAGAATTCTTACCAAGTATAATTCTCTCACTGCACTGGCAGATTATTTCGCTTGTTTTTAGTCCATTTCCTCTCAAATTAATTTTCTTTTTCTTATATTGAGACTGGGTTTTCTTGCAGTGTGTGTGTGTGTGTGTGTGTGTGTGTGTGTGTGTGTGTGTGTGTGTGTGTGTGTGTGTGTGTGTGTGTGTGTGTGTGTGTGTGTGTCTTCGTTGTAGTGTAGAACATTTCATCGACATCATGGTGAAATTCTGTGTTTGTGACTGTTGTACAAACTCCTGCCTTAGGCCTAGGGGAAGTGGGAACAGAGTACATCTTATCCCGAAGACAGGCAGTCCGGCGTCCAGATCCGGGGTCAGATTTGTGCAGGTGAAGAGACCTAAATTGTTATACATGTGAAAAAGCTAGAAGTACAAGAATATCTATATTATAAATAAAAAAATCCCACAGCCACAAAACTAGAGGTAGCGTAAACAATGATCTGGTGCCACCCACTTACAAAAGAAATATGGGTAAATTCACCTTCCGCAGCACTGCTATTCAGGTGTGGAATGCCCTGCCCCTTCCCTTAAAACAAGCAAATCACTGGCCTCCTTTAAACAGACTGAAGAATATAATCTATAATCAAAGGCCCATACACAGACCTTTGAATACTTAGACTAGAAAATACTCAGGCAAAAATACGGAGCATGAAGTCAACAGCAGAGACAGGCAGATGAAGGTTCCGGAGTTCCATTTTATTTGCAGAGTTCAATACAGCATCAGCCATGGGGACAGAGCCCCATGGGTCCTTCAGCCTCTCGGCTTCCAGACTAACACACGTACAGATAGGCATTTACAGTAGACCTTTATACAACTGAAAGCAGAGACAAAGGTGGTCTCAGGTTACCCAAACCCCCTTCGTCCCAAATTGTCCCCATATATGATCACCAGGAAGCCCAGTGCTAGGAGGCACAGTAGGTGTCCTAACATGCAAGCCTACCAAGCGACACCCAACCATTTGTTAGTGGTCATCAAGCCACTGGCTATTCTGAGATTCCTAGCCACTGTGTCCTGACTTGTTTGCCCTGCTGGAAGACAATGTAATGTCACACTACACTAAACAGTTGTTTAAGCTATCTTAGTGTTAATTGTGATTTCCAGATACATCAGACCTCCCTTTGAGGCAACCATGCCTCATAAAACGAATATGGAAACACAATTGACCCTCGTCCTCCCTTTGGCACTGACTGGAACATTAAAAATATGACACAAAGAAATCAACAATTACAGTAGAATTCAAAAATGGTTTGCAGACTTCTAGGCATTCAAATCACATAACTCGTTACCAGTGTTCTCATTCCATTACAGTATTATCATCGGTGTGCTTATAGAACTCCCTTCTGTGTTCAATTTAATTTCAGGCTAAAACATTACATAGGAAATACAATGAATAAAAATAAGTAAGTAAGTAAATAGTAAAAAATACATTCCACAGTAAGAATCTCTCTTACACACTAACAACTTCTCTGTACTGTAATCAACACTTTTAACCTTACATAACTCAAAACATGATCATTGGCATAAATGATAACCCGTAAACATATATCTGACATTTAAACACAATACACCGTCGCTGTATCCAACCCCTTTTGCTTCACTCCAAAGCACCCAATTATTGAATACAAAGTGTGTTACAGTTCTTCAAACTTTACATCTGATGCTCTTAGCATCAGTTAATGTTAAGGATAAATTTTACCATAGTCATTCATAAAATGATTCATTTTTGTTTAGTTAACTCATCTTTTTAGGACATGCAGAAATCATCTATAATTATTTCAACACTCTAGATTCCCCAAGGCTCGTACAAATAACAGCACTGTTACCACCGGCGACCATAAACCCTAACTAAGTTTTTCCAGATCCCGTGCATGCTACTATTACCTACTAACGTTAAAATCCTAGAGTAATTTATATAACTTTAGAGTTTTCCCCACATGTCATAGCAGAAATACTTTCGTTGACTTTTCCCATTCACAAATGTATTCGAACAAAAATAAGAACGTTATGCACAATTAGGATGATTAATACTTATGCGTACGACAGGAGCGCTGTCTTTCGCCTGACAAAGAGACATCTAACTAATTTTACTCCGGTAAATATTTCTATTCAGCTCCAAATCCCCCTTAGGCATATCATCCCCATTAAGCCAACTTCTCTAATTAAATACCTGACACATAAAATCAACACACATGCCCATTATATGTTGAACTAGACAAACGTAAACATACATTTGGAATCAAATGGAACGATATCCATCTGATATAATAGAATCTTCTGTAACGTTTCTTCTCTTCTTGTCTCACCTTCGATGTTCATCATCAGCCAGCGCACACGGGCCAAACGAGGTTGTGATTGTGCAGTACACTTATGCACCGCATGGCGTAGGCCGCTCTGTTGTCGAGAGTTGCCCTTTGTCCGAAAACTTTCATTCTGAATTCTGATCTGAATCCACTTTATCACCTCCTCCCTTTCAGTCATGACAATACAACATGACTAAAAAAACGAGAAAGTGAATCAGTGTCATCACAGGAGCATGTAGGCCTCTGCGAGGCAGAAACTTGCGATCCGCCGCGTTGCGAGCTTGTAGATCAGCCGCCTCCGCCGAGACGCGCCGAGAAGAGCCAACGAAGTGGCCATCGCCTCCCTTGGACCGCCGATGAACGCTCTCGGGCCGGGGCACGCTGTGCTCCGTAGCACCCCTCTCCCCGCCGTCCAGCCGCTGTCCATCGCCCTCTGGTCACGATCGCCGAGAGCCGTTGCCCATCGCCGCTCCTCCGTGCAGGCCGCCTCCGTCGTGGTGGTGACGAATGAAATCCCCCCCACCGCGCCGGGCAGGCCGTCCCTGTTGCGGCGGTGATCGCCGTGTTGAACCCCGTCAGTTCGACTGCAGCGCCGTCGTCGTTCCCCTCCGTCCAAAAAATTGCCGACCGAAATACCCATTAGACTGAATTGTCAATTGTCCACTGGTTCTCTCGCCTGACGCAAAAAATGCATCAACACGACCGAGCTCGGCACCACTTTGAAGAATCTGTTCTACAAACAAAGGCCCATACACAGACCTTTGAATACTTAGACTAGAAAATACTCAGGCAAAAATACGGAGCATGAAGTCAACAGCAGAGACAGGCAGATGAAGGTTCCGGAGTTCCATTTTATTTGCAGAGTTCAATACAGCATCAGCCATGGGGACAGAGCCCCATGGGTCCTTCAGCCTCTCGGCTTCCAGACTAACACACGTACAGATAGGCATTTACAGTAGACCTTTATACAACTGAAAGCAGAGACAAAGGTGGTCTCAGGTTACCCAAACCCCCTTCGTCCCAAATTGTCCCCATATATGATCACCAGGAAGCCCAGTGCTAGGAGGCACAGTAGGTGTCCTAACATGCAAGCCTACCAAGCGACACCCAACCATTTGTTAGTGGTCATCAAGCCACTGGCTATTCTGAGATTCCTAGCCACTGTGTCCTGACTTGTTTGCCCTGCTGGAAGACAATGTAATGTCACACTACACTAAACAGTTGTTTAAGCTATCTTAGTGTTAATTGTGATTTCCAGATACATCAAGACCTAAAATTTCACCTGTCAGCAGGTCAGAGGGAGAGGAGGTGACTAATTACTGTTTTAGATTCTTGTTCATGACTATATGTGTGTGAGTGCATGGGACCCGAATGGAAACAAGACCCCAAGGCCTTTCTTCGGAAATCCTTTTGGACCAAAATGCCTGACTGTACATTGTGCTGTTTGCATTTTTATTTTGTCTAATAAAATATTCAGTCAATCAATCAATCAATACAAAAAAAAAAAAAAAAAATCTAAATTCTGAAAAGATGTAATGACGTACATCTCAGTGACATCACCAAGATGTACTTCATAATGTTAATGATTTTTTTCAGACCTCCAGTTCTAGACAACACAGAATGGAGGGTTGTTTTTATGATTTCCACACAACAACTCTAAGGTATATTATGACAGAGTAAAGTAAAGTTGAATATGAGTGGAATTCCCCTTTAACCTGTAAAATAATTGTAGTGGATCAAAAAGTACATTATTTGCCTCAGAGATGTGGTGGAGTTGTGGGTTATAAACCTTAATCCCATCACCAACCAAACTTGTAACAGGTGAGTTTAGTTTGTGTTATATGATGATTGTTGTCTATACCTCTATTTCAGATACCATGGGGATTCTATTGCCACCATCGCCTATAATTTCCGTGTGGGAAGATCCACTGTGGCTGAGATTGTGCCCACCGTTGTTGAAGCCATCTGGGAGTGTTTGGTACCAGAGTCGATGCCTGTGCCGACGAACGAGGAGTGGAAAGCTGCAGCCAATGTTTTTGAGCAGAAGTGGAACTTCCCTCTCTGTGTGGGTGCACTGGATGGCAAACATGTTGTCATTCAGGCACCCATACATTCAGAGGCCCGCTACTACAATTACAAACATCAGTATTCCATCGTCCTTCTGGCTGTGGTAGATGCCAACTACCTGTTCCGTGTGGTGGATGTGGGAGGTTATGGCAGTTCCAATGACAGCAGCATCCTCTGGGCATCAGCGTTTGGTGAAGCTCTGATATGATATGATATGAGGGACAGAACACTCAACCTCCCGGATGATGAACCGCTCCCAAGCGCTGAGCAACTTGGACCTGTCCTGTATGTCTTCGTAGCAGATGAAGCCTTTCCTCTGCAGCGGGACATAATGCGGCCAGTCCCTGGAAAAGACCTCCAGACCCACTCCCAGAGGATTTACAACTACCGTCTGTCCCGTGCACGGATGTTAGTGGAGATTGCCTTTGGCGTGATGGCTTCACAGTTCCGCATCTAGCACTTAGTGATCGAGCTGAACCCTGAGAATGCAGAGAAGGTTGTGAGAGCCATCACCGTCCTCCATAATCTCCTCTGATGGCACCGGCAGGCATCTGGACTCCAGATTCCCTCCACCCAATTGGAAGGGTTGTTGGGAACAATTCTTCAGGCGAAGAGGCTCACGCTGTGAGAAGTACCTTTGTGGAGTTCTTCAACTCACCAGCTAGTTGTGTGTCATGGCCGGACAACTATGTTTAATCCTCACCTACCCATTACCCTCATTTAATTTTCCTTCTCTATTTCATTTTTCTACTCCTCGGATCGCCACCTTGTAGTGGTAGAGAAGCTTGTGTGTTCCAATGAACCTGAGAGCTATTCCGCCTGGAGCTTTGCTCCTGGTAGGGTCACCCATGGCGGAAAGCTCAAGGGGGAGGTTCCTGACAGTGAAGGTGCGTTCCAACCAAGGCAAATGAAAGTTGCAGCATACTTCACGTAGTGTTTCAAATAGCCTGCATCCTGCGACTCAAATTGAGAAAGGACCCAATCCTGTCACCCTCCGGGGGTCCTGGGATGCCATACTCTAACGTTGTTGAAGAAGGAAGTTGGACCCATCTAAAAGGCCATCCCTGGTCACGGGACCGATTACATTGAAAACCTATTTACGTCACTGGGCCCCTAGTTATCTTGGACTCCATGTGACTGTCTGTTAAGGACATTTACTGTGTCTTAATTCAGGGGGTTCACCCTACAAGGTGCGATGCTAGGTAGTATGGGTGAGGGCACTACCCTGCTTAGGGCACACGTTCTGGGGTTGTCTGTGAAATGGAACAGCGTTCACTTCGGAGCCGAGTGGAGCCGAGCGGAGCCGAGCGTTCCCGCGGTGACAACAATAACTGTTGTCACCGTTATTTGTTATTTATTCCTATAAAGTTATGCCATTTGGGTTACGAAATGCGCCGGCGACGTTTCAATGCCTCATGAATAGGGTTGTTGGGGACCTTGAGGGCTGTGCCGTCTATTTGGATGACATTGTCATTTTCAGTGATACCTGGGACTCGTATTCGCGCTCTCTTTCAGCGGTTGGCTGACGCACGGTTAACAGTGTATCTGGCAAAATGTGAATTTGCTCCTGCAACGGTCACATACCTTGGCCGTGTGGTTGGTCAGGGGAGGTCCGTCCTGTACAAGCAAAGGTCATTGCTGTGGAGAATTACCCTCCTCCTGCTACTAAGAAGGACCTTATGTTAATATGGTACTATAGAAGTTTCTGCAAGAACTTTTCATCTGTTGTAGCCCCTCTAACTGACCTTCTCAAGGACAAGGTGAAGTTTGTCTGGTCCACCCGGTGTCAGCAAGCATTCTGGAATGCCAAGATCTTGTTGTGCTCTGCTCCAGTATTGGCAGCTCCTCGCATGGATCAACAGTTCAAGTTGCAGGTTGATGCAAGTCATGTTGGAGCAGGTGCAGTATTGGTGCAAGCTGACGGTGTGTGTGTGTGTGGGGGGGTGGACAGGCCAGTCAGTTTATTTTCCAAAAAGTTTAATAAGCATCAGCTTAATTATTCTGTGATTGAGAAGGAAGCATTGGCACTGGTGTGGGCTGTGGGGCATTTCAGTGTGTATGTGGGGTCTGGGGTACCTGGTATAGTTATATCACAACCCACTTACATTTCTTAGCTCACTTTAGTGTCCGAACCAAAGACTCATTAGGTGGTCTTTGCTTTTGCAGTCCTTTGCTCTGGACATCAGGCACATTAAAGGGAAAGATAATGTGGTGGCGGATGCATTGTCTCGTGCTCCTGTTTAGATGTCTATCTAATCCCTGATGTCTTTTTTTTTTTTTTTTAGAGACTGGCATTGTGGCTCCTGGCCTGTTCTTCTCCTGACAGCCCTATTGCTAGCTGAAACACCAGGATCAGATGGTGGAGGTGAATGGAACACTGTCCCCCCCCCCCCCCCCTCCCAGTGAGCTGTGGCGTTCCACAAGGAAGCATACTAGGGCCTTTACTGTTCCTAATATATGTTAACGACATGCAACTTGTTCCTGTTTGCAGATGACTCGGCACTGCTAGTCTCGGACAGGCACAAACTGCAGGTTGAAAAGGCCCTCAGCTCTGAACTCGGTAGAATCTGCACCTGGCTCGCTGATAACAAACTATCTTTACACCTGGGAAAAACTGAATCCTCATCAAGGCAAATGGCTTCTTGGTTATAGTGGGTGACAATGTTATCACACGTAAAGATGAAATTACCTACCTAGGTTCCATCCTGGAGGCAAATCTTTCCGGTGATAAAATGGCCACCAACGTAATCAAAAAGGTCAACCAAAGAACAAGATTCCTTTACAGGATCTCCTCACTGGTCAACAAAAACACCTTGAAGACCTTAACAGGAGCCCTTGTACAAGGTTTCTTTGACTATGCATGCACCTCCTGGTACCACAGCACCTCAAAGGCCCTTAAAACTAGTCTCCAGACTTCCCAAAACAAACTGGTCAGGCTCCTACTTGGCCTCGCCCCCCGAACCCACCTCACCCCTGCCCACTTTGACAGGCTGGAATGGCTTAGGGTCGATGACAGAGTACAGCATCTTGCAATGGGTCTGGTCCACAAGATTCGATACACCACCAAGATACCCATGTACCTAGTCTAGATACTTCCTTAATGTTAACGAAGTCCACACCCACAACACCAGAGGGAGTGCAACGAACCATGTACAACCCAGATTCGGCACAAACAAGGGACTAAATTATTTTCGCTCCTATGCCACAAAAATGTGGCACGCCCTACCAACAGTCATTAAGACATGTGAATCCCTTGACTCCTTCAAAACCGCTCTCAAAGGGCACCTACGGATGGCTGCAATTCGAAACTGGCCCCCGTAAAATCTGAATCCCCCCCCACCGCCCCCCCCCCCCTTTTTCCCCTCACTGTATATGTTTCTTTTCCCTTTTTACCTCCATTATGATGAATTCCTGTTCTGTTCTTTGTCTATATAGAAGTGTCTATTTGTACGTCTCTAAATGTTTTGATGAATTGAACATGGTGGACCCTCTTGTAAACAAGTGTAATGCTTAATTGGGTCGTCCACTCACAGTTAACAGCCTTTATATTGAGCTTGTACTTGAAATGTACTGTAATTCTGCAAACTGTTAATAAATATTTCAATCAATCAATCAATCCATCTGTTGAGGGGGGAGGAGAGTCCAGGTGTTGCAAGGCCAGGGCTCTAAGGGTGTTTTACACTCTGGAGTTAGTGTATCTAACAACATCTAAAAGTATTTTAAAAATTTGAAACCATGGTAAATCTTTGGGTTAATGGATTGTATTTCTGGTAAATATATGAAAGCTAATGGGGAGCCGTGGGTCCTAGCGGGACCACGACTTTAAGGGGGGGGGGGGGGGGATGGGTAGTGGATGTGCCTCCCTAACTGTCACCCTGTAGGTGAGCCTGGGTGGGGCATTGGCCTGATGGCTAATGGGAGAGCACCTGGGCCCGGTGTCTCCCAAGGGCTATAAATACAATGCTCCTGCCACTTGAGAAGAGAGATCCAGAGGAGGCAGACCTGACGCCTCCACTCCCTGCTTTAGTCCCCATACCTCCTTTCAGTTATGTTTGATTATTCTTTCCATCCACACATGTACCACACCATGTATCACACATCCATACACTACACTTACACCACTGACTTACTGACTACACACTCCATAGGATCCGTATAGTTTTGTTCAGCACTGCGCAGTTCCTCCTGTTATAGGCCTATTATTTAATAAACTTATGTTGTTCAACTTTTCGACTGTCTCCTGCTCCTGAGACGAAGTGCACTGCTGCAGCTTTGAATATAGCACTGGTACAGTATTCTTTTATTTTAGATTCTCCTACAGTCAATATGGGGGATTTATCTTGTTTAAAGGGGGATTTCTCCCTAAACCTTTTTTTACAAAAGTAAGTTGATAATTATGTATATTGACCAAAACAAATAAATAAATAAATAAAGATATAGGGGAGCTGGGGCCGCAGCTGGAGATGAAGCTGGGGCTGGAGGGGTCTAACGCTAGAACTCCTATTCAATCGCGCAGTTGGTATTTGTTTTTTGTTCACATCTGTTCTAGATGATGTGACAGCAACACTCCATGCATTGTTGACACTGCACTCTTCCTGGGGCCTGTTCCACGAAACTTGGATTAACTAATCCTGGATTTAGGCCAAAACCAGGCTTTTTAAATCCTGGTCTTTACAGCCTGGTTTATTCCGTTCCACTAAAGCCAAGCGAGGCTCAGAATTGGCGGATTTGGCGAGCCAGGATCAGAAAGCCTTGTTTACAAGCGCGTGCACGCATTCCATGAAAAGCCATGATGCCGATCATAGATTTCTTGAGCGTGACCAATCATCATGGGAGAGGCGAGTAAATCAACCGGAAAACACAATCAGAGAGCTGTGTCTTTCACAGAGGAGGAGCAGCAGAATTTGATGCTATTCTATGAGGAAGCCAAGGCTATAATAAAAAGAAAGGGGAATACGAGCGTTATCAATAAAGCGAGGGAGAAAGCGTGGCAAACTATTGCCGATAGATTGAATGCGTAAATTGTCTTATATATAATATTATATATATATAGTCGAAGTCCATAAATATATAATTCAGTGAACCTACTGTATAACCCCGAGTTGTGGAGGGTGAGCTATAGTTCCAAACGGGGCTTAAACTTTAAGGGCACTTTCTCGAAATAGCGCACTGCGCATTAATTTGTACAATGCAAACGCCAAACTAATAGGCGAGTGCGCTCCGGATTCGGTGCGGTATTTCCGAACGAAGTTCATGCTGGAATTATATCCTACTAATCTACATGCTGTATTATGCGCCATGAAATGTTGACATTACATGAAGTCTGTCTGTCTGTCTATCTGTCTGCATGCACTGTAGTGTCACGATTGCATGGCATGGCAATACCAATTTTTCAGAATGTGCACATACCCTACAGGCCTACAGGCTACATGGTTGTAATGGATTGTAATTTGGGAAGTCATTCACTATTTAATTCATATTAACTTATTAATGTACAGCACAAACACAAGAGGGTATAGGAGAACATGGGAGCAGTGTAAGGTGAAACACAAAAACATTCTACAGAATGGTAAGTGCCTGCAGTCTCAATATAAAATGTACAAGTGAAGGATAAATCACTTCACTTATATGCTGCTCACTTTTATTATTATTTTAAGCCATCAAAAAGAAAAATTATGTGTTTGGCACGGGCGGTGGCCCTTCCATAACACCCCAGCCGAGGACCTGGCCCTAGCCTTAAATAAAGGCAGGCCTGTGGTGGAAGGGATCCACGAGGAGTCTTCCTCTTTTGTAGCAGGTTGGTATATACATTTGTTCAGTACCCTACTGATGCACATGCAGAACATAATCAACACCATTCAGTGGTATTATGTGGACTGGCTGATTCAAAGGTCTGACATTATTGTCTTGCAGTGTCAGGAAGGGCCATGATCCTGATTGAGCCTCCAGAACATGGAGCCCCAGTGAGTATTAGAATTTAATGACACCTGTCAAGACTATTGGTCAATACCCTAAATTCCACTGTTCTATTGAATGTGCAGATTGAGGGCTTTTCTGATGAGGATGACGAGGGGAGGGCCCCAGATGAGGAGACTGTGTCAGTGGTGGAGGTATCATGTCAAATTGTCAATCATCTATTAAATAAATATATTTATTTAGTGTATATTGGCTAAGAAGTCAGTGATGTCGTTGTCATATTACATATAATTTCCTAACAGGAGGAACTATACCTTTATGCTGGACAGAGCCAGCAGCCACATGACAGCCAGCATGCCAATGCAGTGAGTTGGCCTAGCCTATAACTTAAGGACATTCACCTCCAAGGCACAATTCCTGCTGCATGCTGTACTAATTGATATGTGTTTAACAGACTTCAGAGACTGTGAGGAATTTATATGCTAAACACCTTCGAACCCAAATTGAATTGGGTGAGGCAAACATAGCCTATCGCAGGAGGAAAATGAGGAAGTTGGACCTCGAAATAGAGGCAATGGAGAAAGCAAGTATGGTCATCATTTCAATGCGCACTGTAAGCATGACTGTAACACAATGTATGAATCATATTTTCCCCTCTCTCCTATAGGATCCAACAACGCCAACTAAATGAAATAAAATTAATAAATGCATGTCATCTCTCTCAGTATTTATTGCTTCAATGCCAAATAAGAAACAAAGGATAACAGAAATTATGCTTTAGGCCTACTGAAAGGTTTGTAACAATCACATAAATAAAATAACAAAAAGGTAAAAGAAAACATAGGCATGAAGGACAGGGGGGGGGGGGGGAATCATGGAAAATATCCGTGTGCAATTCGTGCCCTGACAACTGTCCCCTCAGGGTTGTCAGGGTAATGGTGTGGGATGTCATCCCAGTCCCTGTCCTCCACCACTGTGGGAACCCTCTCATTCCTTATTCGTGCAATATTGTGGAGGACAGAGCATGCTATAATGATGTCACATGCCCTGTCCGGGGTGACTCTGAGGTGGGTGAGAGAATGAAACCGGGCCTTCAGCACCCCAAAAGTCATCTCAATTCGTGCCCTTGTTTTGGCGTGAGCATAATTATATCTTCGTTCTGAAGGGGTCTGAGGTTCTGGGTATGGGGTCAGGAGGTAGGGTTCACAAGGATAGCCCTTATCTCCTAGGAGGTAGCCTGGGAATTCACCCGAGAACAAAAATGCAATAATTAGGACTGCATATATAGCAGGGTAAAACGTTGGAAACTAATTGTGTGACGTACTATATACCTAGTTCAAGTCTCTGTCCCAGAGTGCAGGATCTAAATATCCTGGCGTCATATAGTTAATTTTGAAAGTTACACATACACATCATTATACAATAGTATCTGGAATTAAATTCATGTTACCGCCAATTTGGTAGAAGTCCTCCTTGATAATGTTGAGGTTTCTATGTCCAGGGAAGGTGATGAAGATATGCGCTAATTCTTTAAGGGCAAGGTATACTCTGCGGATTGTCCTGCACACAGTGGCTTTGCTGAGATTCTCAGCATCACCAACTGTGTACAGGAACGAACCACTTGCAAAGAACCTCATAGCGATGCAAACCATCTGTGGCACTGTCAAGGCTTGGCTTCTTGCAGTGCGGTGAGAAATTCGGGGGGCGAGCAGTTTACAAATGTAACGTAGCCCGTCCCCCGAAAATCTGTATCGCTCATATAATCTGTCATCATTGAATCAAGAAACACCCTTTCCCTTCTCAGTGCCCTACGTAAAATCAGCGCCTCTTCGTCTTGAACCTCCAGCAAAAAAGGACATGCCATCCTGAAGCTCTAGAAGAATCAAGCCTACACAGGCTTTTATTTTACTCTCCTCGCTAACTTAATTGAAAACACCCTTGCAACCTTGTCAGCCATTTTTTATAATATCAATAATTTATATAGCCTATTATCAAACATCTAACAATATGAACTGTGTTATAACAGAGTAACAATGACATGTCACATGATTCATTCTGAAACAATTATGATTCATGGTCATACACTATTTCAGTAATATAATTACATTTATTATCTTATTGTATTGATTTCATTTTATTTGAATGCAGTGTAATCAAAATGAGTCCATATACAAACATAGGTGTTGAATTAACTGTGGAAAAAGTCATTGGTTTAAGATTGGAGTCATTGGATTTAGAGCTGTTTCACAAAACATGGCTTAATGAACAGTAAAGTAAAATCCAAAGCATTAGTTTCCATGGTAACTAATGTAGCATCACTTTCATGAAACCAAATCAAGCCTCAACATATCCAGGCTAACTGGTTAAATTAATCTGGCAAGATTAACCAGCTTTCATGAAACCGGTTAATCGCTGATCCAGGATATATTAAACCAGGATATCTGTTAAATCCCGGCTTAATCTCTAATCCAAGTTTCGTGGAACAGGCCCCTGGTCTATGTGAGCTGGTGTTAGACCCCCCCCCCCCCCCCCCCCAGCAGCAGCCCCAGCTCCAGCCCCAGCTCCCCTATATCTTTATTTTATTTTAAATATTACTTTTGTAAAAAAAGGTTTAGGGAGAAATTCCCCTTTAATGTTGTAACGCTGCCTCGGTGCTCGACTGTAATTGCCACAAACAAAAACAAACGATAGAGAGGAGACACAGAGAAGAGAGATAGAGGGGGGTGTGTAGCGACACGATCTGGAGAACAGTGCGTCTGTGAGTGAGTATCTAGAAAGTATCTAAAAGTTATATATTTGTGAGTTATTATATTGTATTATTATTTGACTGTTGAGTGCAGAGGAGAGCAAGAGAGAGTGGCGTGTTGCACACGCTGACAGGAGTAGAGAGAGACAGGCTAGTAAATGGCCGGTTGTGGTGGCAAATTACCCAAACTCGACCCTATTCAGAGAACATTTCATGATTTCATGCGACCTGAACACAGACATCAGGCCAATGTTAGTTCACCGGCTATATTTGAAACTGCTCAATTTGCTGAAACCAAGGTGCTGCCTACCTGGTTATTATGAGAATATCTGGCAGTCAAAGTGCACTGACACATTTTAAGTCACCGCACAATGTTATTCCAGCCCAAATTGATTTCAAATATGTTAGTAATTCAGACGAGACTGTTGACCATGGCGGTTTAATATACAGTAGTGTTTGTTTCTTTTATAGCACAAAGTCAACGATCCACAAGTTGGCAGGGAGGAAGTCCTTTCCAGCTTGGCATCGGTTGGATCAGCAGTGGTGCTGAGCCACAACTATTTGGTGTGCCAAGCTCCAATTTTTAAACAACAAAATTAAGGAGCTAATGCTGCCAACACCGTCGTTGCCAGGAACATGAGGAGGAGGCCACCACAGCCCAGGGCCTGTCAACCATGCCTGGACATGTTTTATAGTAAGCTATATTTATAATTCCTAGAATAGGTTAGCTGTTAATTACGCATAATATATCAATCATTTTTAATCAACTTAACACTATTCTATTTTATGATTATTAAACTTTCGCAGGATTTAAAGATGACATGGAAGAAGACACTGCTGGCGTGGAAGAAGGTAAACTATATTAAATCCTTAGCAGAGGCTATAGGCTACTTATAATTATTGATGATTGTTAATTTAATCTCTGTTTTTACTTTTTCAATAAACTAATTTGTCCCTTCTGTTATGTTTGTGGGAAGTATTTCTAATTCAAATAGGTTAGCTCTTAAAATACTCATTCTGTCTGATCACATTTTGTCTGATCACCTTAATCCGAGGCCAATTTCACATACAAAATGTTTTGGGTCGTGTCCAGCGCGGGACTCGTAGTTGGACAATTAATTATGACACCACAGACATTGAGGCGATGATTTGCTTGTTGACAATCCATGCCATTATAATATCTTAGATCTTGTTAATTTTGAATAAACACACAACTGCCGCCGTTATAGGAACCTTCCGCCACTGCACCGTGTCTATTTTGATCTTACACAAACATTAAATTCCCATTGACAACAAACAGCTTTACAGCAATCAAGCAATGGCATCTGCAGACTTTTCTCCGACTAATTTACCTCATGTGAATGGACAGCCAGCAGAAGGTATCAGAACCAGTGCAGCTGCACTCATGGTAAGTACATCATTTAATTTACAATGTAGCCTACTTTATAGTGCCAGACAATATTGTTAGCTATTACCAACATGACAGAACAACGAAAACCAACAGTCACTTGTCCAATGATACAATTTGAATGCACTCATCCAGAAAGATTTGTCCCAGACAACAAGGCAAGCCCTGGTAACCCATGTGCATTGATGCACATATACAATATGATCAGTACGTGCAGAAACATTTTTACAGTGATAAAAGCTGCATTTATATAAATGGTAAATGGGTCACCAGGGCTTGTCTTGTTGTCTGGGACAAATGCGCTAAGTACACCAAGTACAATGTGATCAGTGCAGAAACATTACAGTGATAAAAGCTGCATTTATGTAAATGGTGCACTTATATAGCACATTTTTCATAGCTTCTGCATTACAGTCACCCATTAATACACCAATGGCAGAGGAAACCATGCAAGGCGCCTACCTGCACATCAGGACCAATTAGGGGTTCTGTGGCTTGCCCAACACCACTTCCATAGTAACTCTTGGGGAGCTCAGATTCAAACTGACAACATTGCCGTTCCCATTAATTTTTTCTATCCTGTGTAGTATTCCATTGAAGACACAGAAGTAGACAGACCACGTTTGGCCAAAATGGCACATGACTTCGCAAATTAAGTGTTGCACTTAGCAGCACATCCAGAGCCATGTCTTCGTGATTTCTTGCCCTACTGGTCGGACTACAGTGCAGAAACATCAGCTGCCAAACAAAATATCCAATCTGCAGAAACCCATGTCCTGTTGGCACAGCGTGCACTGCATGACACCAAGTCGATGGTCAAAGGCCTACGTCAACAGGGCGTAGGCCGTCTGTAACGGTCAGTATGTTTTTACTGTTGCTCGTATTTGTTATTGCAATATCTGTTTTTTGTTGCGCCATTATGTGTATTTCTTACACAGGCAGCCATGGCATGATTCTGTCGTTCTCACACCACTAACTCCATGATGGGTCTACTATTTGTACATTCTTCTTGCACAAAAGAAAGACACCCTTGGTAATACACTAGAGCTTGGATACCCGTTTCAGTCAGATTAGGCTACACTAGGGTCAGAACCATTAGCATAATTGGTGGTCGGGATTCAGTTCGGGCCAGCCATGTTGTTGATATGTAGAAAATAAAGTGTAAATAAAAATAAAAACAATACGACTAGTCTGTGTGGCATCCAGGCCTGGAATTTCATCCTTTTAGGGGCAAGGCCACTTTAGTGTGGTCCACTTTTTGAGAGCACAAGGCCGAGTGCCAGGGCATGAAGGTCATCAATTAAAACAATGATTTTAAGTCCCCGTCATAATTATTTTAGCTTAAAGGTTAAGGATGATTACTTTTTCAAGCGAACAGTGCTTCTTAAATAAATAATCACAGCTTTAAATAACAAAATATAAGTAGCTACTGTTAAAATATTGTAAACATGTCTGTAACATGTATTTGGGTCCCAGTCCAGAGATGAAAATCATAATGAAATGGCCTAGGACCCTGTCACCCAATTTGGGGTTCCTTGAAATTAAAATGGCTGAGGATCACTGGGTTAAATTGTGAGTTAATTCACAGAAAATACAATGACAACCTACATAACTTGAATGAGGGCTTGGTTTAGAAAAGCCTATATTTTATGCTAAATTAATATATTGAATAACACAGAAATAAGATTTTCCCATTCAGACACAGAAGTACAGGCCTGTCAGACATGTCTGCATTAAATGTCTAAGGAAAAAACAAATACCTCATGTCACTCACTGCTACAGTTGTTTCAGTTCATTTTAAGCTCTGTATAGCGATTCAAAATGTTACACTTTCTGTTGTAGTGTAGTTTGTTAAACACGTTGGGAAGCTTAACGATGTTTAATTGACTAAAGGCGATAGAGTGAGAGACAATGCGTACGTCGTCAACGCTGCATGCCCAGCTGTGCATGGGTTGAGATGAGTGGATGTTTTTATTTTCTTCAACTTCAGTTGGGGTCTTGTGTTGTTGTTGTTGTTGGAAGCTGTTGCTGAATTAAGGACTTTTCAGATGGAATCATTTATTTGGAACAATAAAACAATCAGACACGCAGCAGGAGGACTGCACAGGGAAAGAGGTAGAAGTTTGCTAGCCTGGCTAATAAGCCAGACCGAATCAGCCGTTGGCAAAAACAAAAATTGCCTGCCGGCGGATTACGGTCTGGAGAGGCTCAATTGTACGCCCATTTCCTACACCAGAGAACTGGTGTGGCCAATCGGGACACGGTATGCAATATGGGCGGGCTTTGGTACAGTGACGTTGTGATTTGAGTCTGGCTTATTAGCCAGGCTAGAAGTTTGCACCCAAAAAGCTAAATTGTTCAACTGTTAAAACATGCGTGGCTCACACAGTTTATCAATTTGACCCAACATGAGACCTGCATTATTTTATAACAGTGGGGCCGTTAATTTAGTATTGCCCCGCTCTGAATCTCGTCAGCCATCATCTCCCTTCATGTTTGTTATGAAATAACAGCAGAATAGCAGCGTGGCTGGGCGCTGTGCGTGTGTGCGTGCGTGCGCATGCGTCATGACGACCAGTGGGGGTAGTTATTAAGGCAAAGTAACGCAAAAGAATCAAACCACTTGGCAGAAAGAATCCTAAACCCAATCCTAGCTCAATTGTACACCTCTACAGCCTGAAAAGACGGACATGTGCGAAAGGTCGAGGTGAAGACATCTGATCAAGGCAATGTCAAGACCTTTCTCAGACCTATAGCAGAAATCGTTCTGCTTCTAGCCAAGGATTGATCAAGCGAGTGTTATGGACTTGAGTTAATAGTGACTTCACTAAGGTCAGACGGGGAGTGTGTTGCCTTAGGCTTGTTTCATTTTTCTGTATATTCTATGCATTCTATTCTAGGCATTCTAAGCAATGTTTGTATTTCTGTCCGCTTTAGAAAAGCGTGCAACTACTTTATTGTGAAGGTGTGTACATGGGCTTTTATTTTGAAGAACTCAGTATATAATGAGTCACTTCCTGTGAGCACCATCTTTGATGCAGCAATGCAGAGAGTAAACACACACTGTTCAGAGCTGTAAGCCTAAAAAAAGAAAACATCTACCAACTTGGAAGCTTTTGAGAGGCAATGCTGTAAGTTGCAGTTGATGTTAGATATGCTAACTTTCTGTACAATTTTGTGGTATTTTGTTATGTTTATTTTGAATTTGGGAACGTTTTTGACAATGTTTACTGTTGTCTACAGAAGTGCACACTCAGGTGTATGTCATCCTACTAATCAACACTGATGAGTCTCATGAGTATGTGGTTTAGCTAGGGTGTGTATGATTTTGTTAATTACCTGGGTTTATTTTGTTGTGAAATGTTTGGAATGCAGTCAATTAGGAACAAACTCTGAATGTTTGTATTTTATTATTTTTGCAGTTTTCACTGCCTTGTCATGAAGTAAACAGTCAATTCCACCTTCAACTCTGTCTTCATTGGCTGCGGTTTATCTTTGCGAACGCAGTGAGCACTAACTATGCGACCTAGCAGTACATGTCTGTGTGTCTGGGTGTGTGTCACGCTGTAACACCACCCGCACGCCACCAGAGGGCACAGCTGTATCTCACACACACACACACACACACACACACCCCCACCACACACAGTCACAAAAACTTAACTTAAAAAAAAAAGTAACTTAAAAAAAAACACATACGCACGCACACATACACACACTAAAGAACTTAAACAAAAAAACTTAAATCTTAAAAAAACGCACACATACGCACACATACACACTAAAAAATAATAAAAGAGAACATAATTTATTCGAATTGTTATTGCAATTTACGAGCTGCGTTCGCTTCCCGCGTTCGCGCGTCTTACTTGTGATGTTAAGTGGCAGTCCCATACACTGCCATAGAACATTACAATAAACCCACATGACAGTTTGCAAACAATGATCAAGTGAATACCAAACTGACTAATACACCCCAGATCCTTACAAGGCAGATTACATAATATACAACATAAAATTAAATACCATGAAATATAATTGGCCGCCGACCCCCATCTGAAAATATGTTGTTCCAGGGACCCCCCAAGAAGCAAAGATTTTAGTTAAAAACGTTCGCTCTGAAAGAATATATATTCCAAATTTGCGCCACGTTTTCAAGATTTTTCAAAAATATCTAAAGTATAACATAATGCCTTAAAGCACCGAAAGGGGTTCCCGTCCTGAAGGGGTTAAAGCAATGTCCACGGTCCACGGCCATGCAGTGAGCCTCACCCTCACCTTTCTGTTTCTGTTTTCTTTCTCTCTGTCAGATCTAAAGTCAACCTGGCGGGAACGTCACCGATCCTGGGAGTTTGAGTCCCAGCCGTCCCCAACATCATCAGGACTACAGTCGTGTCGATGCTACGTTGACCACAACATCAGCGTCCAGTGACTGGGGGGCTGGGGTTGGGGTTGGGGTTGGGGGGGGGGACCAATTGAAAGGACAACAGAGTATGGGCCCTATTGGCCCTATTTATCCTTAAATTCTTGGTAATTTTTTTCTTACTATTTTGAAAATCATTTTTGAGTTGTTCAAACAGCCGATCTACAAGTTCACAACGTGTGGATGTAGATCGGCTAGTTGAACAATTCTAAAATGTTTTTTAAAAATAGTTGGCTGGCTTGAGAAAATCATGACAGTTCTCTGCAAAAACCCCAGAAAGGCGGCAGGGCCTGATGGCGTGTCGTCTGCCACATTAAAACACTGTGCTGACCAACTCGCACCTGTCCTCACTTCCATTTTCAACTGGTCACTTGAACTCTGTACTGTGCCTGCTTGTTTTAAATCTGCGGTTATCATTCCTGTCCCAAAGAAAAATAATATCACCTGTCTTAATGACTATAGGCCTGTTGCCCTAACATCTGTCATTATGAAAGTCTTTGAGCGACTGGTATGTAAGCACCTGTCCAGCATAGCACTAGATCCCCACCAATTTGCCTACAGAGCAAATAGGAGTGTAGATGATGCAGTGTCCCTCTGTCTGCACACTATTACCCAACATCTAGAATCCAGATCCACCTATGCTCGTGTACTCTTTGTTGACTTCAGCTCCGCATTTAATACAATAGTGCCTGGGAAGCTGATTTCAACCCTACAGGAGCTAGGCGTCAGCACACCTATGTAAATGGGCTTTTAATTAACTTTCTATGTGACAGGAAACAGGTGGTCAAAATAGGTGATCTCTCCACTATTGTACTCATATACTCATTTCTGTCAATCTCACTTTAGTACAGTCATGATGTATAAGTTTGCTGATGACACATCTTTAGTAGGTCTTATTACCAACGAGAATGAATCCGACTAACGCAGAGCAGTAGAGGAGCTGGTGAGATGGTGTGAGAGTTACAACTTGATTCTAAACATCTCTAAAACCAAAGAGATGTTCATAGACTTTAGGAAGAAGATCTCGAGTCCCCTCCCCCCTCTTCATCAATGGGGAAGAGGTAGAAAGAGTCTCCTCCTTCCGGTTCCTAGGGACCACCATCCATGAATCCTTATCATGGGATCTCAACACCAGTCTCATAATAAGCAAATCACACCATTATTTATTATTTATTATTTATTTATTATTATCTATTTCCTGCGGCAGCTTAAGAAGTTTAAAGTCAGCCAAGCAGCCATGACTCACTATAGGGCCACTATTGAAAGTGTTCTTACCTTGTCCATGCTTGTCTGGTTTGGTCACACAACCTCTCAAGACAAATCGAAGCTGGAAAGAGTAGTACGTCGCGCATCAAAAACCATTGGATGTAGCCTCCCTACACTTTCCTCACTCTATTCCACCAGAATAATTAGGAAGGCAAAAAAAATCATTGCAGACAACTCTCATCCTGCACATTACCTCTTCAATCTCCTCCCATCAGGCAGGAGATATAGAAGCATCAAGAGCTCAACATCTCGCTTCAGAGATAGCACTTACCTCGTAGCCATTAGACATCTGAACTAGATGTATGTATGTAGCAATATGCATATAGCGCTTTAAAAACTGAATGTAATTCCCTATGCTGCTGGTTTTTGTATTGTATTGTCCTTTTTGTTTTTGTATCTATGGTTGTCTGTATATGTTGAGTATGAACCAAGACAAATTCCTATCAACTTGTTGACATGGCAAATAAATTATTGAATCTTGAATCTTGAATCTTGAAAAACCTCACGTTTCTATATCGGTGGTGCTCAAACTATTTCAGGTCAAGGACCCCCAGAATTATATGTATTTGTTGATTTATTTGGCCACGAGCCTCATGGAAATACAAAGCCATCAAAGCCTATGTAATTCTGAACGATCAGAGCAATCGCTCACTGGCTAGACCAGAGTTCTTTGAGCTGTTTGGTGTGGAGAGCAAGCCATTCTCTTACAACCTCAGAACTTGTTCTGGCATCACCGAAACATCTGGCAGATTGGGAGAAGGATTCCAGATTGAGTCAGGCGAAACTGTCATCTCTCTCCCCCCACTCCTTGAATGTCATGAGATCTTGAACAATCGTTCAGAAATTCGAACGCCGAGTGCAGTGCTACACCAGCCTCATCTTCAGCACATCGCCAAGCACATCCCCGAACTGGACCCAGAAGCAGAAATACTTATACGAATTTTATGTATTTGTTGATTTATTTGGCCACGAGCCCAGGGGGCCAGTGAGGCTATTCAACGTTGAAGCTCTGGGCCCTAGTGGTAGGAGGAGGGACTACAGGCGGACCCGTGGATTCATGACCTGGAAACCCCGTGCAGCTGGGCTTTAACATTGAGCGCTCGGTTGCACTTCCGCATTTGACCACCAAAATGTGGTGGTCAAATGCAGAAGTAGACGTTCTGAGACGGTACTTCCGGCAGTCTTCCGGGTGCTTCAAAACGCCACTGAGCAACTTCCACTGACATGAATAGCTGGGGGGGCGGAGCTTCGCGCCAGTTCAGTCTCTATCCTTTTATATACTCTATGCACGAGCCTCATATGAAAATATGATGTTCTAGGAATCTAGGGACACCCCCAGAAGCAAAGATTTGAGTTAAAAATGTTCGCTGGGAAAAAATATTATATTCAAAGGGGCACTGGCACTCTTTTTTTGATTTGTTGATTTTTTTTTGGAACAATTCTAAAATGTTTTTCTTAAATAGTAGGCTTGAGGAAGAACAATCTTGTTCTTGTTGCACTGGCTCTTTGGTTTTTCCCCGTTTTCTGTTTGGGGACTGCATTACACACATTCTTAGTTGGTGGAGTGATTTGTCTTTGGCTAGATAGATAGATAGATATATAGGGCAATAGTATACAGTGTCACTGGTATACTCTTGATAATTCGTTTTGGAAGCCTGTATGCATATTATGAGCATATTATTTTTAGGCCCAAAAAAGATGACCCGTCTTGTTGCTCTTGATCAAGTCTGGAGTCTCTGGACGACCATGCAGACTTCTGCTATTTTAATTTAGATGCCATGTTATTTAGACAGATGGCAGGTTCATTGTTTACCTAGTATCCTATAGTTTCAATGTACATATGTCTATTCGTATATTGTTTAGAGTAAACTGACACAAGGTCTTTGCTTTACCTCTGTTCCTAGTTTACTGAGGCAATATTTGTCTCTGCATTTGTTGCATGTCCACCTTGCTTATTGTGAGTCAGTCTTGATAAGATAGTTTGCTAATGCCACATTTTAAGTTCAACCCAACATGTCACCTGCTCAGCATGGAACAGACTGTGATGTGATCATGAGCAATCTGACATCATACAATTTGCCAGTTTGGGCCCTTTTGTGGCTTTTTGTTGTTAAACTGTACTCTTGTGACAAAAAAAGAGAAAAAAACCCCTTTTGAATCATGTGGTTGATTTTACTATATGCCTCTGGCTCTTTCTTCGCGCTTTGTGTAAATGGTCCCCTTGAGGGTGCCATGTTGTTCAGAGTATCTGAGAGATTTTGGCTTTAGGCCGGTCCTGAAAATTGCATGCCTTTAATGCCATTTCATGTGCAGCCGCTACAAATTAATCTAAACTACTTCCATGTGAATAAATAAACGCCTTGAGTAAAGGTGCAACCAAACTGTGTGTATATTCACAAGCACCAAACATTTAATAGAAAACTGCCATTATGGCATGGTGGTGTCCAGCTCTCCACTCACATCACTTGTCTGTTGTCAACTGGCAGCCCTATACCCAGCTGTGCTAATGAGCTTAGACTGCACCATGTCAATGGGTGTTTCTAGATATAGAACATATGTAAATAAACATGTATACAATACATAACCCACATAAATTATCTTAATCAATGCACAACAAGTAGCCTAAATATCAAATCCTACGTACGACTGTATGACTGCAACGTACATTACACACAATTTTCTTAAGAATTCCACAAGCACATCACAACCAACCCCTCTACTACCCTGACTATGGTCCAGCCCAATTACACTAGCTGGCAACACATAACAGATGATTGACCAACCAATCAACGTAACAATCCTTAAAGGGACATTCACCGCTGGATGAAACTCCAGTCATTCAATGTTAATAGTATTTGTAGTATATAGTCCGGCAGCCAAGGTGGGACATTTATTGGTATATAGTCTTTTTGTATTGGCCTAAAATATTGTATATAGATACATTTGAATAATGAATCCACTTGCTGACTGGCTGTCAGCTATTTTTCATAGGGGTTTCTTGTGACCCTACCATTAACATCCTATGACAGGTGTTATGAATTTCATAACCATGCATAGATGTACAGGCCAAATTGCAGATGAAACTATGCATAAGAGGTCAAAGTTTACTGTCAGCCCATGGTTACGTGACAAACGATATACAACACTATCTACTGTACGTACTGTAATGCACCAAAGTAACCTTAAGATACCCTGAGATATGCTGATGGTGACCTTAAGGGCTTGTTTGCGCAAAAAGGCAGTATCCTGTGTGTCTTACACCTCTTATATCTTAACAAGAATCAATTAGTATCAGGTCCATAGGTGTTATTTACGAGAGAGTAGGCAACGTGCATCAGATAGTATCTTTTCAGGTGCTGTTTCCAGTGAAAGAGGCCCCACGCGCGTCTTGGCATGGGGACAGGAAGACCAGGACCCCCCGGCCCCCACCTGCGACCTCTCTCTGACATCGCCAGCTCACAGAAGCATAAACGAACTTTAGACCACAGAAACTGTGCCTCATGTCAATCATATGTATTCTCATAAATACCCACGTGATGGGACACTGGGCGGGGAATTGCATTCCTCGAGATACTGTTCTGTATATAATGTAAAGGAAGATGTAATAAACTTTAGTGTCATACATGAACTCCATCTTGGTGGGCTACATATATGTCCTGGCGCCCTTTTCTTCTCTTACTATCCTATCTGCTGCAGAGGGCCGATCGACCATTATTTCCTTTCATGGGATGACCTTTCACTGATACCACAGCCTGGGGACGGCATCTGACCAGATCGTGATTGACAGAAATCAGAACGTATTAACTGGTGGCAGCCGGTGGCGATGAGCTATTAAAAGGTAAGTCTCATTAAATGTATTAGACTTACTTTTGCTCTAACACCCAGAAATTGTATAATACTATCTGTCAGTACAACATTTGAAAACAGGACCACAGTGTACTCTCCTGTTGGCCACAGGAGAGGGAAAGGATGCTTGACTATAAATTGTATTCATAGTAAAAATTGAGTGATATGCACTCAAAGTGTTAACACCAGTGGACAAATAATTATCTGTCGCAGTTGGTGTTGGTTGACCGCGGTAAAGTAGAAGCACCTGGTTAATAAGTAAAATTCTGTTTACTTAAGAGTATAGTAATGGGTCGTAAGACCAATACAGAGTGGTCGGGAAAATTTTGTCAGATGGTCTGTGGCTGCTGTGTGAGCTGAAAGTGATTCCAAGTTGACTGTGCCCAACAAACTACCTCATTTTTGTACCTAACACTACATTTTGTACACACACTACATATATTTTTGTTTTGTAATATCTGGGGAGTTGGAAAAATGTCATGGTTTAAAAAGAAGGCTACCTCGGAGCGCAAAAGCTCCGTGGTTATACCTTTCAAAAATACTAAAGATGTCCCAGATAAGGCTTTTAGGATAACAACAATTTACAAACCTCCCAACTGGTAAACTCCCGTGTGAAACACCGATTTCTTATGTTGAATGACAGATAGGTGGTTTCTATACACATCCATTTGTGAGTTGTCTATCAGGCTGGAGTGAGGGCTTAGCTCCGCAAATTGAACGACCATATCCTCGGACTGGTTCATTTGACGATTACGAAATGAACTTGGCTGACAGAATGATCAATCAAGGTTTCGGAGACCCCGGCTGGGACAAAAAGTATATGGGTGAAGTCTTTAAGGCATGGATTTCTTTGAAACCATCTTGGGACAAGAGCCACAAAATTGGCTCTGACAAAAATACTGCATGCTTGTCCTCTCGGCCAGCAGCCGCTGCGAAGTTATCAGCGACTGATGACCCAGACGACACAATTCTGGCGGTGACCAGTTACGCGCATATCTATCCTGATTTAAAGACTTTCGACCCCCCACCAGCCTCTAGTGAGTCACGTCCTAGCTCTCCCATTCTCACACGACAAAGAAAAATTCAACTAGATTTGGTCCTGGATGATATTTTAAAAAGCCGTGAAAAATTAAATCATGCGGCAGAGGAATTAGATCGTTTAACTGCCCTGCCCACCACTGTTGAGCTCATGGCAAAAATTGCTGGCCTGGACGAGCACTATAAGCACATTAAGAAGCATTTGGCCAACCTGCGTGACAGAGCGGACGCTCTAGGCGCCGACCCGTCACACTTAAATGCAAGTGCAGTAGCACATCAGCTTCCCTTTTTGAGAATTAATGATAGCTATGTGCTGAAGCCACTTGATTTTGTCCAAATTAATCAATTCTGCAAGGATGCTCCAGCCCCCGACCAAAATGTTTGGGCTTTTATCCGCTACACTACCAGGCTTGCAGAATATCATAGTCTGACTGGCCTAGATTGGAAATATTATCTGGAGCAGATTTTCCAATCTACGGCCCCGTCTGATTGGAAGGAAGATAACGAAATGTCCGAATGGGCAGATGCTGGCAGTGTGGACAAGGGCAAATATAAATGGTCTGATGACATAAAGGATTTTTTGTCAACGCTTGAAAAGTACTGCAAAGCCACTTTCCGTGACAAAATTGATTTCACTAAGGCTTTAAATGTCAAGCAGAATATTGACGAACCGGTCATAGCCTTTATTGAAAGGTATGAGAGGGCATGGAAGCTCGATGCTAAATTGCCCCTTGAGACTACGTCTGATTCCTGGAGTTTTATCTCCAATGCAATGACCAACATGCTACCAGGCTGTAGCGAGGTGATGAAGTTGTTTGTTATCAGCCCTTAGATGAGGTGAAAAAGATGATTAGGATTAAAGAAAGCTATGGGGCTTTTGATGTGGCTAAGACGGCTGGGGACAAATCAAAGGTCAAAAAGACGGCTTTTATCAACCAGCTGTTACAGCAACATCAAGAGCAATCATCGAATTCACAGGGTTATCAGCAGGGACGGGGCAGAGGTAATTACCATAACGGTGGTGGCTGTGGCCGTGGGTCATATGGTTCATATGACACACGGCGCGGAGGTTTCGGGCACAGAGGGCGTGGACGTGGTGGCTTCAATAAACAAAATTTTGACCCAAATGGGTGCTTCTGTTGTGGAGCCTTAGACCACTGGTCTAGGAATTGTCCTTATAAAAATGCTGATTCTCGACAGCAGCAAGCCACCGCGCCCGCACCTCCTCCCGCCGCCCCCCAGCCACCGCCACAGGGGAAAGTTGCTTTCCCACTCCCCTGGCAGAAGTGAAGCTGCCCACAGAGTAACAATGTCCCAGCAAAACAAATGTTACAATTGCAATTATCAGACACAGCAGATCAGTTACCTCTAATGATGATTGACATACAGAATGATAAAGGGGAATGGGTGCCTTTTTCTTTTATGGTCGATACCGGTGCTGATAATACATCATTGTGCTCGTGGCATGGGCCAATTTCATCTGCTAAGATAAACTCTGTGGGAATAGATGGGACACCTTTTTCTTGTCCAAAAACCAAATTTGTCAAAGCCCGCTGTGCTGATGATCATTCAGTTAATTTTCAGCACAGCTTTGTGGTTATCAGAACCTGTCCATTTAATCTAATCGGGCGAGATGTGTTAACCAAGATTGGTTGCACTTTGACACTGGGCCCCAAAGGGATGGCCCTAAGCGCTGGCCCAGTGCACATGTTTTTATGTTCGTCCCCGGAGTTGCAGCCTGTGGAAACACATGGCTTCCTCTCTAGTGTAACTTTGACGCCACAAGACATACATGTGGTTTCAACACTGCTTAGCGCTCTGGCCTGCGACTTGATTTACAAGCTTCAGACCCGTTTGCTATGTGTACACAGCACAATGGACGAGATCCCCGATAGTGTGACATTTTCACGCCTCGTGGTCTATAAAAACATGGCCCTATTAAACGGACCACATGGAACCTTTCTGTTGGCTTTTGATAGCTCTGTGGTGTCGGCTGACACCACACCAGTGGTTTCACCACTGTCTCCTGCTCTTGTAGCAGTGCAGAGCAAGGGTCATGACCTATGCATTCCAGAACAGTTGAAGGACATGCCTTTAGAGGTATGGGCTAAGCACAAAAATCACACTGGATTTATTGATTGTACGCCTTATAAAGCGAAATTAAAGGATCCGACACGCATTGCATTTCGGAAACCTTATCCTTTGACCCAAGAGAAACGAGACGGCATACGGCCTGTTATCCTCTCTTTGCTTGAACAAGGGGTCATAAAAGAGTGTTCCAGCCCATATAACAGCCCGATCCATCCTGTTTTAAAACCAAATGGTCAATACAGGTTAACTGTTGACCTCCGGCACATCAATGATCTGATAGTGCCATTACCACCTTTTGTACCTGATATAACCACAATAATTACAGCTATTCCAGCTGACCACGCCTACTTTACGGTGTGCGACCTGAGCTCTGCCTTCCATAGTGTCCCTGTGGACATAGAGACACAGCCCCTTTTGGCATTTGAATTTGAGCATAGACAGTGCTGTTTCACCCGTTTGATCCAAGGCCTAGTTGACTCACCAGCAGCGTTTGCTAGAGTCGTGCACAGCACACTGGAAGGGTTTCGACCACCAGAGGGAGCCTGTCTTCTCTCATACTGTGATGATTTGTTAATCAGTGCTCCATCTCATTCTCAGTGCGTGCTGGCATCGAAGGCGTTGCTGCTTCACCTAGCAGCAACAGGCCATGTTGTCAGCCTCAGCAAACTGCAGTGGGCGTTGCCATCTGTGCGGTACCTGGGTTTCACGTTGTCTCAGGGCCAGAGGACACTCGCTGCTGATCGCGTGTCAGTGATCAGGCAGCTTCCCCCACCACGCACCAAGGCCCAGATGCGGTCCTTCCTCGGGGTGACCTACTGTCGTCATTGGATACCAGACTGTTCCTACTTCGACAAGATTCTGAGACAGTGCACACTCACTGGGTACCCTGAACAGATTTTGTGGACTGAGCTCATGACACTAACTTTTCATGCACTGAAAAACTCTCTCTGTTCCAGCCCGGCCTTGGGTCTGCCTAGATATGATACCGTCTTTCATCTCTATGCCAGTGATACAGGGCTGACCGCTGCGGCCGTCTTAGCCCAGAGCCACGGGGCCGGATTAAGGCCCGTGGCTTACCTGTCTTCCTCATTTTCAACTATTGAACAGGGGCTGCCTGTCTGTTTGCGCGCTGTTGCAGCGTGCGCCCTGATGGTAAAAGCTGCAGACAATCACTTTGGGTTTTGACACTATTCTGCATGCTAGCCACCAGGTTTTGACTATTCTAAACAAGGTCACCTCACAGCACATCACCGTTCAGCGCAGGTCTCATTACGAGGCTGTGCTGACAGGCGCATCCAAATTGGTCATAAAGGCTGAGACACAGACAAGCCCTGCTATCTTACTCAAACAGCTTTTATTGACTAATGACATCCAACATGTGGATATAGGTCCCCATGACTGCTTGGAGCAGATTGCAGCCACAACAGGGGCCCGTCCTGACATTTCATATGTCCCATTCGAAGAGGGCGTGTCTCTGTTTGTGGATGGATCCTGCTCCAAGCCTTCTGATGGTGTGTACAAGTGTGGCTATTCGGTAGTTAAACTCCCTGATGGAATGTTATAAGCTGCCCTTTAACAGCGCCCAGAAGGCAGAATTGATGGCTCTCACCCGTGCTTGTGAATTGTCTGCCGACGAGATTCTCACTGTGTATACTGATTCCAAATATGCATACTCAGTTTTGGTTGATTTTTGCAGATTGTGGAAACAACGGGGTTTCATCTCAGCGGATAAGAAGCCTATCGCCCACAAGCACTTGAACTGCCGCCTTATTGAAGCGGCACAGCTCCCTTCACGCCTAGCAGTGATTAAGACGAAGGCTCACGACCGCCTCATCACTGAGGAGGCCCGCGGGAACCACTTTTCGGATATCGTGGCAAAGTTCGCCGCCGGCGACGACCCTGTGCTGATAGGAGGTACATTGATGAATATCCCGATGTCACCTTTTCTCTGCACAGAGCCACAGGCTGACTCTCAGCCTGTGTTGACCACACAAATGTTCGCTTCTGATTTGGTTCCCCAGTCTATTGACCTACTGATCTTACAAGCTAATGCTAATGATCTAGACAAAGCAGAATGGGCTAAACACCATTCAACTCTTGACCCGGACGGTGTCTTGAGAGACAAGGACAAACGCATATGTTTGCCTGGAGCATTATTGCCTTTGATTGTCCGTCATTTTCACGGTGTTTCACATGCCGGACAAACAGGGGTAATAATAAGAATTAATGCTCAGTACTGTATACCAAAGGTTAGCAGCACTGCAAAGCTGATTCTTTCCCAGTGCCTCACGTGCGCGCGTGTGCACGTGGGAAAGTCAATTACTAAATTTGATGCTCTTGTCCCAGCTGAATACCCATTTCAAGCAGTACAGATTGATTACACTCAAATGCCAAGAGCAGTAAAAGGGTTAAAATATCTTCTTGTCATTATTGACCGGTTCTCCAAATGGCCAGAAGCATATTGTGCGCGAAAAGAAGACAGCTACGGTCATAAGAGCACTTGTCAATGATTTTCTACCACGATGGGGCCTTCCAGAATCCATAGACTCGGATTCGGGTACCCATTTCACCGCAAAGGTCATTAAAGGGCTCAGCGAAGCCCTCAAGGTCAAGTGGAAATTCCATTTAGTAAATCAGCCAACTTCCTCAGCGTATGTCGAAAGATCCAATCGGACAATAAAAGAGAGACTGGTGAAGGCTGGGTTGGAGAACGGGCTAAATTGGGTAGAAAACCTACCAGCGGTTCTCTCTGAGATCCGCATGACACCAAATCAAAAGACTAAACTCTCACCATTTGAGGTGGTATTAGGACGCCCTTTTCCATCTCCCTGGGTTCACAATACATTGTACCGCCGCCCCGCCTCTGGTCCATGTCTTACAGGTGATATGGACACAATTGTATCAGATTATACCGATGCTCTTATCGAAAAGTTGAACAGTATACATGGAGATGTATCATTGTCGCTCCCGATACCCTCTACTAATCCTTCTCACCCCTACAGGCCAGGACATTCTGTCTTAGTAAAAGCACTACAGCCGACGGCGGGGGAACCACGTTACAGTGCGCCCACGGAGGTTCTGGCAGTGACCAGAACGGCAGTTCTCACCGCAAAAGAACCAAGGTGGTTGCACGCGAGACGCGTGAAAAAGGCGCCTGGAGGTATTCTGCCATGTCCCCCTGGGACTGCACACACAACAGGGGACCCTTTGGGCAAAGGCCCAGGGGACCATTTGGAGGGTTCGGTAGAAACCCTCCCCCGTATGTCGGACACAACGACCCCCCTCCACCCTATAACAGATACGGTGGAGCCCGATGGCCAAGAAACAGGGGAAACAAACCCTGGTTAGCACAGGAAATCATCCACATCCTGATAATTGTTATGGCACTGATGTTAGCAGCCTTTACCCAGGGGGCAAAGGGGGTTGACCTGCATTTGTCATAACATACAAAGTTGTCCACCAGAAATAATATCTATGACCCAGTAGGATCACAACCTATATGGACAACTCGGTCAATTTTGTTGCGAAAGTCCAATATGGCCGCCCCCAATATTAGCCCCTATTAGTTATAATGGGGGGTGAAT
Source organism: Electrona antarctica (assembly GCF_951216825.1). Taxonomy (NCBI): domain Eukaryota; kingdom Metazoa; phylum Chordata; class Actinopteri; order Myctophiformes; family Myctophidae; genus Electrona; species Electrona antarctica. The sequence goes on from NC_136799.1 coordinate 46,604,569, forward strand.
AGGGCAACATTTTAAACTGAGAGATATTTCCACGAAACTTCTCAGGTTGATCAATGATATGAATACGAAATGTCTTTGTATTGCAAGTTTCCATGAAATCCAATATGGCCGCCACAATATTAGCACCAAGAAAATAGGTTTTGGCTCTAACTTCTGAACCAGATGAGCTAGAAATGCAAACTTGGTGTCTATTTCATGGTTTCTGACCATGAGAGACTCAATGGAATACCTATTTTTATTATTGGGTGTGTCTGGACCCTTATTGTGCATATTTACAAGATGGTGGCTACCCGAAATAGTGCTTTACCATGATTTCTACCATGATTGTTGACTGTTTTGGCACACAAGCAATATTAATCCATTGGCTTCATGGCACAGAAGGAACATATTTTCTTGAGCTTGTATATTGTCAAAATGGCTGCAAACATGAAAAAGAAAAGAGACATTACATTTCCTGTCAGATCTTTGGATACCTGCATTTGCCATAACATCAAAGGTTGTCCACCAGAAATATCTATGACCCAATAGAATCACAACCTATATGGACACACCGGTCAATTTCTTTGCTGGAAATCCAATATGGCCACCACAATATTAGCCTATAATGCGGGTGAATAGGGCAACATTTTTTACTGAGGGATATTTCCACGAAACTTCACATGTTGATCAATGATATGAATACCATAATGATTTGTTTTGGAAGTTTCCATGATATCCAATATGGCCACCCCAATACTAGCACCCAGAAAATAGGTTTGGCTCTAAATTCTGAACCAGATGAGCTATAAATACAAACTCATGGTTTCTAACCACGAGAGATATATAAATATTGTAGCCATCATTTCCCTCTATTAAGTATTATTGTTCTGGGGTGTTTCTTTGCAGAAAGACATCCCTCTGGCTGTATTTTGGTTTTGTTCTACTGTTTCTGTTGGCATTTCCTCTGTTTATGTTGACGATCATCCCTGGCAGGGACGTGCATCGCCAAGCCGGACATCCCTTCACTGAGTATGGATGGTCTCTCAGTGATGGTCCCCTGTCCATCTAGAGCCAGCCTGGCCTATGAAAGAAAATCTGTTCATGTGCCAGGGACTGGAGACAAGATGCAGCAGGAGCTTCACTCCATTCCTGACTGGGGATGCATCACCATTATCTTGGACTCTGCCTGGCATCCTGTCATGAAAGGACGCGATGAGAGAGATCAATGTCCGTGGACAGCCAAACTTGCCGGGGATCTGCCACAGTCCCTCACGATTGACTGTGTGAAAGGGCTTGGTGAGGTCGACAAACACCATATAGAGACCCTTCTGCTCTCTGCACTTTTCTTGCAGCTGGCAAATGGAAAAGATCATGTTACAGGTACCTCTGCCTCCGTGGAAACCACATTGGGATCCAGGGACAACATTCTCAGCATGGCTGATTAGCCGGTTGAGGATGATTCTTGCTAAGATCTTTCCTGTGATGTTCAGGACTCAGGAGAGCTATACCATGATGGTTATCGCAGTATGCCCTGTCCCCTTTCCTCTTGTAAACATGCACTATGGATGCGTCCTTGAAGTCTTGAGGGACTTCCCCCTATCCAGATTACCTGGTACAGGTGCCATGCCTCCATTCTTGTAGATGTCTGCGGGCAACCCATCACCTCCTGGTGCCTTTCCAGAAGTGGGTTGTTGGAGTGCTTTCACTGTCTCTGTACTGGTGGGGGGGGGGGGGGGTCAGCCAGATCAGCTTTGATTGGCAGCTGGGGTATCGTGGCAATATCCTCTTCGGAAATTGAGGACTCTCTGTTTAAGACCTCACTGAAGTGCTCTTCCCAGTGTGCTAGGATGTCACTCTTGTCAGTGAGCAGGACACTTGTTAGAGGAGCGGACTGGAGTTGAGCCAGTGGTTTTGGGCCCATAAAGAGCACACAGAATGATGCATGCATCTGAGACATTCCCAGTCAGGAATGGAGTGAAGCTCCTGCTACATCTTGTCTCCAGTCCCTGGCACATGAACAGATTTTCTGGCAGCTTTTGATACAGCTACATGATATTGTCTTGTTCATTGACATAGGCCCGGCTGGCTCTGTAGATGGACAGGGGACTGCATTCCCGTCACCGAGAGACCATCCAGACTCAGTGAAGGAAGGGATGTCCCTGCACGTCCCTGCCAGGGATGATTGTCAACATAAACAGAGGAAATGCCAACAAACAGAACAAAACCAAAATACAGCCAGAGGGATGTCTTTCTGTAAAGAAACACCCCAGAACAATAATATCTTTCTAGCTCATCTGGTTCAGAATTTAGAGCCAAATCTATTTTCTGGGTGCTAGTATTGTGGTGGCCATATTGGATATCATGGAAACACAATACAAAAGATTATGGTATTCATATCATTGATCAACCTGTGAAGTTTTGTGGAAATATCCCTCAGTTAAAAATGTTGCCCTATTCACCCGCATTATAGGCTAATGGGGGCTAATATTGTGGCGGCCATATTGGATTTCCAGCAAAGAAATTGACCGGTATGTCCACATAGGTTGTAATTCTATTGGGTCATAGATATTTCTGGTGGACAACCTTTGATGTTATGGCAAATGCAGGTATCCAAAAAGGGGTGGTTTGCCCCCCTGGGTAATAGGATCTGACAGGAAATGTAATGTATTTTCTTTTTCATGTTTGCAGCCATTTTGACAATATGCAAGCTCAAGAAAATATGTTCCTTCTGTGCCATGAATCTTAGCCAATGGATTAATATTGCTTGTGTTTGCCAAAACAGTCAACAATCATGGTAGAAATCATGGTAAAGCACTATTTCGGGTAGCCACCATCGTGTAAATATGCACAATAAGGGTCCAGACACACCCAATAATGAAAATAGGTATTCCATTGAGTCTCTCATGGTCAGAAACCATGAAATAGACACCAAGTTTGCATTTCTAGCTTATCTGGTTCAGAAGTTAGAGCCAAAACCTACTGTTTTGGTGCTAATAATGTGGCGGCCATATTGTGGCAGCCATATTGGATTTCATGGAAACTTGCAATACAATTTTTTTTCGTATTCATATCATTGATCAACCTGAGAAGTTTCGTGGAAATATCTCTCAGTTTAAAATTTTGCCCTATTCACCCCCCATTATAACTAATAGGGGCTAATATTGGGGGCGGCCATATTGGACTTTCGCAACAAAATTGACCGAGTTGTCCATATAGGTTGTGATCCTATGGGGTCATAGATATTATTTCTGGTGGACAACTTTGTATGTTATGACAAATGCAGGTTTCCTTAAAAAAGGGTGGTTTGCCCCCTGGGTACTTACTGGCAGCAGTATATGTGTGGTACGTCCACTGCCCGGCTGGGCGGGGGGACTGCGGAAAGACACAGCTAACCATCAGAGTCATAGCCCCCGGCACTCCACCTAACCGTAGTGAGAACTCCACCCTGTATGCACAAACAGAGGAACCAGAGTACTATGACCCTTACTACGACCGGCCCCGACCCCCTGTGACCAACAGGAAAATACTGCATGATATGACTAACACTAACCAATTTTCTCGCAGCAAGAGAGCCATGAGACAACGGGGAAGGGCTGGAGGAAACCGCAATAAAAGACTTGTAGAGAAAGAAATCCCTTCCAAAGCTGTACTTACAATGACGATAAAAATAATTGACCCTCGTGACCCTCCCCCAAAAGGAGAGGATCACAAAACCCCTCACCTAGAAGTGAAGCCTGATGGCCTTCCTGATGTACAGCCCCCTGCAAAGGCCCCACCCAGTAAAATAGAGTTTTTAGAGCCATCTAGTAGTGTGGCTAAACATGTAAACTGTGCCCTCCAGCGTCGAAAAAGTAATCAAACAAAGTTTCCCAAAAAAAAGCTCTCCGACAGGTGTAGTCCTTTTTTGACGTGGAACTGCATTACAAACTACACAAAGACCCCTTTACGGTCGTGAACTCTGTAGGCCAAGTCCTTACGCGTCATTTGCATACATGGAATTCCTGTCTTGACCCCTTCACAGGAAAAATAAACTGATAGACGTGGGTGATGTCCAATCACTGCTGTGGGACTGCTGGCACTTCCAGCCCATTGGACGACTATGTATTTGGGCTGAGTCAAGTTTGGTTGTGATGGATGCATTCTATAGGCTCATAGCTTTCCAAGGGTGGGTCATATGTCATCATAGCTGAAAGCATGGTCAAAATAGGTCAGTGCGTACAGGTTCCCAGCTGATTCACATATGGCTTGATTTGCGCACGTCGCGCGCAAGCTCTGCAGGCCCCCATGCAGCATGCAGTTTGCAGTGCACACACAAACGCTACCTTGCTGACACAGCAGAAACCGCACACACACATGCATACTGATACTCTGACGATGTTTTGAATGTTTTTATGCACACATTATTTTATTTAGTGATTATTATTTTTTTACAAACATGCCAAACCATCCAAAAAAGACGGATAAAGTCAGTTTTGACTACGTTTTGGCAGAGTGTCAGAGAGATTCTGATGTTGAAATGGTTGACTCTGAGGACACAGAAACAGACAATGAAGACGATGATGATTATTTTTTGGCAGGAATCGATCCAGTCTTTGAGTAAGTATTTAAATTCAGTTTCCATTGAATGTAATCATGTATTGTTTAGTTGATAGGCTAATTATAATTTTGTCTGCAACTGTAATGGCGTCTGTACTGTTTTGACGTTTTGATCTACATGCATGTAGATAAATGCTGGAATAAACAGCCAGTCATCTGACCTGGTAAAATGCAACAACTAATATTAGATGGTGAATCAATATTCAACTGGTCATTATCATTGACACATTTTCTAATTCATTACTATTTGGTGAATTGTTTGATTTGACTTACAGTAGGCTACAGAGGGTAATGTTACAGACAGTACAGTACAGTGTTACAGTAAAATACAGTAGTACAAACCAGTACAGTAGCCTACCTTACAGTACCATACAGTACAGTACCAGTACAGTAGCCTACCTTACAGTACCATACAGTACAGTACCAGTACAGTAGCCTACCTTACAGTACTAGTACAGTACCATACAGTACAGTACCAGTACAGTAGCCTACCTTACAGTACTAGTACAGTACCATACAGTACAGTACCAGTACAGTAGCCTACCTTACAGTACTAGTACAGTACCATACAGTAGCCTACCTTACAGTACTAGTACAGTACCATACAGTACAGTACCAGTACAGTAGCCTACCTTACAGTACTAGTACAGTACCAGTACAGTAGCCTACCTTACAGTACTAGTACAGTACCATACAGTACAGTACCAGTACAGTAGCCTACCTTACAGTACTAGTACAGTACCAGTACAGTAGCCTACCTTACAGTACTAGTACAGTACCAGTACAGTAGCCTACCTTACAGTACTAGTACAGTACCAGTACAGTAGCCTACCTTACAGTACTAGTACAGTACCATACAGTACAGTACCAGTACAGTAGCCTACCTTACAGTACTAGTACAGTACCAGTACAGTAGCCTACCTTACAGTACTAGTACAGTACCATACAGTACAGTACCAGTACAGTAGCCTACCTTACAGTACTAGTACAGTACCATACAGTACAGTACCAGTACAGTAGCCTACCTTACAGTACTAGTACAGTACCATACAGTAGCCTACCTTACAGTACTAGTACAGTACCATACAGTACAGTACCAGTACAGTAGCCTACCTTACAGTACTAGTACAGTACCATACAGTAGCCTACCTTACAGTACTAGTACAGTACCATACAGTACAGTACCAGTACAGTAGCCTACCTTACAGTACTAGTACAGTACCATACAGTAGCCTACCTTACAGTACTAGTACAGTACCATACGGTACAGTACCAGTACAGTAGCCTACCTTACAGTACTAGTACAGTACCAGTACAGTAGCCTACCTTACAGTACTAGTACAGTACCATACAGTACAGTACCAGTACAGTAGCCTACCTTACAGTACTAGTACAGTACCATACAGTAGCCTACCTTACAGTACTAGTACAGTACCATACAGTACAGTACCAGTACAGTAGCCTACCTTACAGTACCATACAGTACAGTACCAGTACAGTAGCCTACCTTACAGTACTAGTACAGTACCATACAGTACAGTACCAGTACAGTAGCCTACCTTACAGTACTAGTACAGTACCAGTACAGTAGCCTACCTTACAGTACTAGTACAGTACCATACAGTACAGTACCAGTACAGTAGCCTACCTTACAGTACTAGTACAGTACCAGTACAGTAGCCTACCTTACAGTACTAGTACAGTACCAGTACAGTAGCCTACCTTACAGTACTAGTACAGTACCAGTACAGTAGCCTACCTTACAGTACTAGTACAGTACCAGTACAGTAGCCTACCTTACAGTACTAGTACAGTACCAGTACAGTTTTCCGTGCACAACATGTATAAATCATAAGAGTAATAATAATAATAATTATTATTATTATAATATCTGGGATTAGCACTAGCACTTCTCATAGTACTCAAAGATGCTTTACATGTGTGGGGGCCAGAGGAGACAACACAGAACATTAGGAATAAAAAACAAATAAGCATTGTATTGAAAATGTTTTTTTGTTTCTAGAGAGGATGAGTTTACAACTCCTGCACACGGTGACTCTCCTGCTGCAGAAACAGCTCCTCCAACAACCCAAAGGCTACTAGCAAAGCCTACACGCCCAAGGAAAGCTGCATCAGCCCTGTCAACCCCATCAACCACATCCAGTGGTGGTGGTAGAAGAAGAAGCAACAGGCTGGAAGCACGCCCTGACCCCAGCAGGTATGACATGTGTGATGTAAGCAATTTTAGTAGGCATGCAAATACTGTAAGTGCACTTTATTCCCTATAGAGTATAAATTACAGTGAGTTCAACCAGCATTGTATTGCATTGAAAATGGTTGATTTTTGTTTCTCTCTTCATAGAGAGGATGAGTTTACAACTCCTGCCCACGGTGACTCTCCTGCTGCAGAAACGGCTCCTCCAACAACCCGAAGGTTACCAGCAAAGCCTACACGCCCAAGGAAAGCTGCATCAGCCCCGTCAACCCCATCCAGTGGTGGTAGAAGAAGAAGCAACAGGCTGATAGAACGCCCTGACCTTCCTTCTCCACCTCCAGTGGCATCAAGCTCCTCAAGGTATGACGTATGTGATGTATCTGTAAGCAATTTTAGTAGGCATGTAAATAAGTGAATTTTTAGGCCCTATTTTCTCTAATATAACTACAGGTGATTTACTGATCTACTGTCCAACCAGCACACAACCAAGTATATATTACAGTGAGTACAACATAACCGTATTGAAAATGGATTTGTTTGTCTCTCTCTTATAGCGAGGATGGCCATGATGCGCCGCCTGCCCGCAGTGACTCTTCTGCTGAGATGTCAGACTCCTCCTCAAGGTATGATGAACTGTCATGTTCCTGTAAGCAATTTTAGTAGGATATGTACAGTATCTTGCACACAATTTTCTCTCGCATGAATAAAGGATGGTTTATACGAAAATAGCTGGTCTACAAGCTTGTAGACCAGCTGTTTTCGGCACGTGCAAACAGCACACAACCAATTGACTTCAACAAAACTATATTGAAAATGTTTTGTGTTTGTGCTTCTTTTCATAGCGAGGAGTATGTGGAGAGGTGGCACACAAAAGAGGAGATGGACATCGAACCTGAGGCATTCAACTTTGAGCCAACTAACCCACCAGGGCCACGGATTGACACCTCCAAGCCCTGGTCTGTACTGGAGTTATTCCAGCTGTTTTTTTCAACATCGGTCATTAGCAGGCTTATCCAAAACACCAACAGCAACTCAGAGAAAAGGAAGAGAGCAGGGATGAAATATTCATGGGTCAGTCTTGGGCGTCCAGAGTTTTACATCTTCCTGGCGATAATAATCTTCAACGGGCTGGTGGGAGTCAAGGAGAGGAAGGATATGTAGAGGACTACTTTCCCCTACAACTTCAACTTCCCACGCAGCTGCATGTCCCGAAACCGCTTTGAGACCATATTCTGGACCCTCCATATGTCAGACCCTGAAGAAGATGAGGAGAACCAGAGAAAGAAAGGCACAACCGATTTCGACCGGCTCTTCAAAATCAAGCCACTTTATCAAGACATCATCAATGCTTGCCAGTCTTTCTACCAGCCAAGATCAGTATTGATGAGAGGATGGTGGCTAGCAGAGCCAGGATCTCCTTCAGGCAATACATGAAGGACAAGCCAAGCCCATACGGATACAAACTCTTTGTCCTGGCTGATTCTGCCACCGGGTATACTTGGAACTTTTTTGTGTATGAGGGGAAGAATTCCTTGTCAACAGGAGAGGGGTTGAGTGTTTCTTCAGTAATGCAGCTAATGGACTTCAGATTGTTGGGTAGGGGATACCACCTATTCACAGACAACTTTTACACAAGCCCTCTCCTGTACAACAAGTTGAAGCAGAACAAAACCCTGGCCTGTGGGACCATTCGGAAAATGAGAATTGGGTTCCCCAAAACCACAGAGAATGACCTTCCAAATAAGGCTGAGAGAGGAGATCTGAGATGGCTGAGGAAAGAGGAACTATTGTTTGTCAAGTGGAAGGACACAAAGGAGGTGGCGATGTGCAGCAACATCCACAAAGCTTACAGTGGCAGAACAGTGCCCCGGAAAGTGAAGACAGCGGGTACCTTTGAGATGCAGAACATCACCATCCCTGATCCTGTATTTGACTACAGAGCCAGCATGGGGGGTGTTGATCATTCGGATGCCCTCATCCAATATTACACTGTCCTTCACAAAACAATGCGATGGTACAAGACATTGTTCTACCACTTTGTTGACATCGCCATTGTAAACGCCTACATCATTGCCAAACACCTGTCGGAGATGAAGAAGGAGACCCCCATGAAACAGAAGGCTTTCAGGGAAACACTCATAAGAGAGCTTATCCTTGCTGCTGGCCATTCGCTGGATCCTCCCCGCCCCACAACCACCTGCTTGCCTGAGTTCCTGAAAGACTCAGGCGAAAACAAAAAGTCAAAACGGTGCTGGTGGTGTTACCACACAAAGGCAAAGCAAGAGAACAGGACCCCTGTCTACTGTCTGAACTGTGGTGTGCACCTCTGCCTGCAAAAAGACAGGAATTGCTTCAGGGAGTACCATCGACAGCACCCCCAGCCAGCTCACCCAGTGGGGTGAATCCCCAGTTCGCCATCTCTCTAGGGATTAGCACTATTTTTACTATTACTATTTTACTATGACTATTTTACTACTATTTTACTACTATAGTATACTATATATACTATATTTTTTGCACTGCTCCAACTCTGGGTTAGGGTACTTTATTGTACTTTTATTGTATGATGATAAGAGCGCCCCTCATTTCACACAAGGATGAATCAACTTTATTGTACTTTTTTTTTCCTTTTTCAGAGTCAGAATCAACTTTGTCACACAGACATGTGTAACAGTGTGTAGCGATTGGCTATCGCACCCTCGCACACGTACGCACCCACTCACACCACCGCAATTATTCATGTCCAGGTACATTCCAGTGCTCACACAGACTAACGTCAGCGCAGCGACACGCCCCCGACGCCAGTCTGGCTTCTCTCTGACGGGCACGCCATCTTGGATCAGTTCATTGATAAAACATGAGTCAACGTAACGGGCATCGGGGGCGTGTCGCTGCGCTGACGTTAGTCTTTGTGAGTACTGGGATGTACGTGGACATGAATACTTGCGGTGGTGTGAGTGCGTGCGTGTGCGAGGGTGCGATAGCCAATCGCTACAAGTGTAAGGATGCTCGGCCGCAGTGGTAAAATAAGCTGCCTGGGGGTTGAAATCCTCATTGCACTCTTTTTTCCACCCCAGTTCACCCAGTGGCCATATATCTCACCTTGACTCACCTCTAGTTCCAATGCACTTTTTTGAGATTTGCACTATTTTTGTTGTAAAAAGAAAACTTGTTATTTTATAGTTATACCTTCTCAGAGACTATAAGTTCTAGAATGTGTTTTATAGTTTTATAGTTTGAATCAGGTTGTTGCACTGCTTTTTTCCCTTCCAGAAACTCCGACTGAGACAGGGATTTGCACTATTTTGTCATAGTCTCAGAGACTATATATTATTTGAAAGTTTATTTTTGATTTTGTATTGAGTACAATTTTGCACTTCAGAAAAAAACTGTCACATTACAGGGTTAGCTGTAACTGTAAAAAAGAAAGAGTCTTTGTCTTTGTACTCCTATGGGATGGGACGGCACCTGTCAGTGGGGAGATCACTCATTGGTGCGAGGAGTAGGACAAAGGCCTTGCATCCTCCTGGTGGGGGCTCCTCACTGGCAGGTGAGTCAGTAGGATACAGCAGTGTATGTGAAAGCACAGATGCAATAAATGGTCCATTTGGAGATAAATGTTATGATATTGTGTTGTTTCATCCATTTATGCAGTGCACAATGGTATAATATACTAATTTATATACTATATATGAAGGAAAAATACTTCAGAGTGTGTATTGTCCATCTGTAATGGAAATCAATTGGAATTTACATGAAGATCCCCTGTTTATAGGCAAAACATCAATTTGGCACACTTTGGGTACATTAGCTATCCAAATGGCTAAACTTTAGAGTCCGTCTACTACAACTCTGTCTAAAATGGCTGTATAATTGTTGTACTTCAGTTCTAAGACACCACATTTGGAGGAACTGCAGTTCAGAAGTTGTAGAACACATCTGTGCATCCTTGGCCTGCTGGTAATTAGTATAGGGATGTTATTCTCATTCAAACTTTAAAAAAAATAGGCGGAGGTAAAAAATAATAATTTCTGCTGTGCTATATCTGCTGTCACTCTGTTCTGGTGGATGCTACCACTAAACTTCCACCTGATATACATTTTTCAAAGTGTCACCTATCCATAGACAACAATATTGTACATCTAGGCCCTGTAGTTGTGGAGTTATAACTGATTTAGTTTGGGCATGTAATATCAGACGAAAATTCCAAAAATGACCCTGGGGTTCAAGTGGTTAATTGGCAAAAATTGGCCTCCCAAATGACAAAAGGTGATTTTGACTGTTATACACCACCCCCTTTTAAACAGACTGCTACATGCATTTCACCAGAGCAGTGTCTGCATCTGGTTGAAATCCATGGTCAGGAGATAAATAGATACCAGGGGGAAGAAAGGAACATCCTTCAAATAGCCATCCTGGAGTTTAACAGAAAACAACGCCCAAAAATAATGCGTTGGGTTAATTTGCTCCGGCTTACACATTATGAGAAAACGATACAAAAAGGCTTCCGCTTTATCCTCCAAATGACATTAGTGGAGACTGATTGCTTGGATGAAACTGAATCCCGCAATGAAAAATGCATTCTCCAAGTCAATACTGATTCAATTCGGCTTGAGGCGGTGGTGTTATATGTTCCCTGGACAGCCACATACAAGGTGGAGACTATGTCCTGGGCAAAACATTTCTGTCAGGCGGCTGTTTTGCAGGAAGTTCCTAAGATGCGCGACTGTAGCGTATCCTGGCCATCTACTCCTGTTTTTCCATTGAAAGGTGTTAGCCACTGTGTGTCTTTACAGCTTGCCCATCCTCCTGAGCTACCAGCCCAAATTAATCCGGTCGACCTTGGTCAAAGTCATTGTGTGGGACCACAGGTCGAGGTGTCTTTGGCCAAGGGCTTCGAGCATCCATTGCCTGAGAGAGTATATCTTGTGTGTGGGGATACTGCGTATCGTTGTCTTCCCTTGGACCAGAGGTGGGTTTACTCAGGTACCTGTTATCTGGCATATCTAGTCCCTCTAGTTAGACGAGCAGACACTAAGGAATTAGTACCCTACCATGTACGTACACGCCGAGACCTTGATCATTTCTTTGGCATTCTGATCCCAAATTATGGCGTGTATCGTTCCCAACAAGAGATACGCTCCCTTACGGAGTTATTGGAGAATCATATGAATGTAACCTCTCGTGCATTTTCTGCTATGCAACAGGAAATGACCGAGACCCGAGACATGGTCCTCCAGAATCGGATGGCATTGGATATAATTTTGGCCGCTAATGGGGGTACCTGTAAAGTGTTAAGGACGGAATGTTGTGCTTACATTTCTGATTCCACCGAAAAGGTTCGTGCCGTGATTGCCGACACGGAGGAAGGCATCAGACGCCTAAACGAAAAGCACAGCTGGAACCCATTTGAGGGTACTGAGAGCCTACTTGGGTCCTGGGGAAGTTCAGTGCTACTGGGGATATTTAAGATAGCGGGGGGAATGTGTTTAATCCTACTTGTACTGATGATTGTGATAGCTGTGGTCAAGAAGTGTGTTAAAAAGGTGACCAATAATGTAATGGTTAACAATGTGACCCTACCAGGAGGATCCGTGGTGTATCGGCGTGTCGAAACTGTGCCATTGTTCCCTACATGGAGAGACCAAGAGCCGGAAGATGTTGACAATCCAGGCCGCCCCCTCCCCAAACTACCCACTGACAGTGTGGTAATTTCTCGTGGCGGACTGCATGGAAGTGACCAGGTGGTCCCTTCAGATCCGCCAGGGAGCCTGTCTGATTTAAACCCTATCCCGGAGGAGGAAGGTGAGAGTAAGGCAATTTATGAGGTATTAGTCAGCGGGAAAACCCGTAGGCCCCATTCTCATTGTGTATAGAAGTATACATTATCCAATGGCTGGGCCTTCATACCCATGGCATTCTGCATTAATTCCCCAACTGGCAGAGAGCCTCTCGCCCTCTGCCCGTTTAAGCCCTCAAGAATTGATAAATACTCCTTTAGAATTAATTCCTGACGCAGCCCAGCGTCGTTTGGCTAATAGACTACAACGACACAGAGTACGTAAGTGTCTTGAGAAATTAACTGTCACGGCCCCTAACCTACAGGCAAAGCCATGGCTCAAGGCACGATTCACTACATTTGTGATAGGTCCTAGAACCGACCCTTTTCCTAATATTGGAAACTAATTTACTGTGCCCTATCCGGTGCGGAATCCTCTTCATTTGGCTAGGTGGCCCCTGCCTAGATTTATGGCTGTGCGGGCTTACCCGAGGGAGGGGGAAATAGCACCGGATTGGTTCAGAATCTGTATAATGATGGAGCCTGAGGCTGAACATTTTCCTTTCAGGATCCTCTATCATGATCCCCCATATATGCACCATGCAAGGAAATGTCACTTCTCCATACCAGATACCTTGCTGACTGTACAATTAGTTGAATTCCATATGACGCAGCCATATGCTGTAAAATACCCCACGACCTGCCTGATCTCTCACTACTTCCGCCTGCCACCCATTCATGATTTTCAACGGTCCTTACACCCCACCCTCAAACGAGTGCGGGATGTACATGGTTGTATTGTCAACATTTTTATCGGCTCGATATTGGTCTTTTTATTGTCTTGAAAAGACAAGTCTTGCATGATGATATTCCTCGATTATTACAGGCTCGCGACTGGTATCCTGTTGTTGTCTGGCAACGCTACTTGGAACAAGATACTACCTTGTTCCCAGAGTATTTGCCACCGGAGTTTCGGCTGGACTAAGTTTCCAAGAGGGCATACAAAAGATTAAGCCTATACTCCAACATTTCTATTATTTCTTGCTTGCATTTTTAGTTAATCATATATATTATGATCTATATTTTTACGCATTTAGCATTATTTACACTGGTATTATGTTGTTTTCTTTGAAGCCATTTAAGGCCTTGGGTGGATGAAAGTTGTTTATCTTTAACCATCTCTGTTCCCAGATCATGTACCCAGGTCAAAGATCTAACACAATGGTATTTAGCTTTGGAGCAGGTGGCCAGGTATGGCGGGGAGGCTTTCCCGTTTTGCTGAGGAGCAGATAATGTAATCAGAGGTGAACCCTAGACAGCATATTCCCTCTCGAGGAAATGTGCTGGGGGAGGTATGCTCACTCCAGGCCACTCCTCATTCCTCACTGTATTGTACATACATGTTATTCACTTGAAAGAAAAAAACTACAAAAGATAAAAAACAGAAAAAAGAAGATATATCATTTTAGTGTGCTCCGTGTTCCATGTGTGCTCACCGGGCGTGTCCACTGATTGATGTCATTCCTTCATGAAAAAGTGGTCATACTCGGAGAGCGTACAGGGATAATAGCTATGTCTGCGTTCTATCAATGATTTAGGGAACGCAGGCTCTTCTGTCTCTCCTTGTCCAACAGTGCGCAGGTGACTATAATGAATGCCCACTGTTACGACAAGTAGGGGTAGATTTGCTTTAAGATACGAGTGATTTTCTCTAAGATAGGGAGTGGAGCGCTCGTGTCTCATCTTTTAGAATCTTGGATTATTACGTCCGGTGATTCTGAGAGCTGCAACGCGTGCGTTCTGTTTTCCCGGTTCTTTTATCAGCCCCTCCATTGGTGATTCAGGAGACTGATTGTATCCTCTGATGGTGAACAATTGTGCAAGCATGGGAATGTATTTTTACGTGCTACATATTTGGTCACGAGAAGAAGATGTCTTGATTGCATATGTGCCACTGTACAAACGTGGTCATATTCTCGTGTCCTATTTACTATATTCAATGTCATAATCAATATAATCCTTTTTAAACATTTTAGAAAAATGACTTCATGTGTAAACAACCCCTTGACACCTTCCATCTTTATTACGAACGTTTATGCCACATCTATGCATTTTTGTGATTGTCCTGGTTAGGACAAAAGAGGGCAGTTGTTGTGAATTTCATAACCATGCATAGATGTACAGACCAAATTGCAGATGAAACTATGCATAAGAGGTCAAAGTTTACTGTCAGCCCATGGTTACGTGACAAACGATATACAACACTGTATCTACTGTACGTACTGTAATGCACCAACTCTTAAGTAACCTTAAGATACCCTGAGATATGCTGATGGTGACCTTAAGGGCTTGTTTGCGCAAAAAGGCAGTATCCTGTGTGTCTTACACCTCTTATATCTTAACAAGAATCAATTAGTATCAGGTCCATAGGTGTTATTTACGAGAGAGTAGGCAACGTGCATCAGATAGTATCTTTTCAGGTGCTGTTTCCAGTGAAAGAGGCCCCACGCGCGTCTTGGCATGGGGACAGGAAGACCAGGACCCCCCGGCCCCCACCTGCGACCTCTCTCTGACATCGCCAGCTCACAGAAGCATAAACGAACTTTAGACCACAGAAACTGTGCCTCATGTCAATCATATGTATTCTCATAAATACCCACGTGATGGGACACTGGGCGGGGAATTGCATTCCTCGAGATACTGTTCTGTATATAATGTAAAGGAAGATGTAATAAACTTTAGTGTCATACATGAACTCCATCTTGGTGGGCTACATATATGTCCTGGCGCCCTTTTCTTCTCTTACTATCCTATCTGCTGCAGAGGGCCGATCGACCATTATTTCCTTTCATGGGATGACCTTTCACTGATACCACAGCCTGGGGACGGCATCTGACCAGATCGTGATTGACAGAAATCAGAACGTATTAACAGGCAAACGTCAAACTTTCCTTTTGCTTTAAGTAGCATGTGGCATGTCAAACTAGGGGGTTTTCATGATTCTGAATCCATTCCAAGCATTAGTTTTTCACAAAATACACTCCTTGGGCTAAAAACAGCCATAGCCACTTGCCAAAATGTGCCCAAAATGCGCTGACCTCATCACATTTGTCATGATGTCCGTTTTTAAAGGAGGAGTTGTGGAAAACTGACTCTTCTTAGGTCACATTCTCACCTAATACTTCGGTAGACTGAAATGCGAATGGGCGGAGAATTTGGATTCTTGCATATTTAATTTGCTGCGGTTTGCCTTCACACTGGCTGTGTCAGGCGCAGCAAGGAAACGTAGCAGGGAATTTCATCAATGTGTTCAGAAAGCCGATGTTAAAAAACATACTTCGAGTAATAGTTAGGACTTTTCACGTAAAGTGAGGGTAACGGATGCAGTGTGTCGTCGGGGACTTACTGTGTGTGTGTGTGTGTGTGTGTGTGTGTGTGTGTGTGTGTGTGTGTGCGCGCGCCACTGTTCTTTTGGGCACATGAACGAGGCACAGTGGAGACGGGAGCGCAAAATGATCCGAAGTTTACAATAGTATAGCCTAGCCTACTCCCAGAGTCCCATTGATGATCTGATCACAATTATTATGCATATGCCATGTTAGCTATACAGTTTATAGATCATGCTGAGCTAAACATGTGTTTTAATTTTGAAGTATTTATATTTAAACAAGATGAAGAAAGTCTCCACTCTCCACTTGGATCAACACACAGTGACAGCCCTCCATGTTTACGCACGATAGACAGACAGAATATTCTGTACACTGCAGTGTTTTTTATGTGTTTCCTTAACACTTAGCGTGCCATTGCCGACGATTAAAGTCAATTGAAGCCTAATTTTGATACTGACGCTTAACGCCATTGCCGACGGCCTTCGGCAATTGAGCTTTTATAGCGCGTTCGATTGCTTGAGCCAAAATGCTACTCACGTTAGCCGGTTAGCTAGCTGTGTTGTTAGCACAGCACTGGATCGCCCATCTTAGATCGTCGTCGCCATAAGAATCCATTCTATCCATTTCTTTCAATCGCCTGTATCTCCTATTCCTTGTCCCAGATGGCATTTTGGTCAAAACAGTGTTTCTTTGACGGCACAGATCGGACGATGTAGAGCTCTCCACATTCATAAATAGTACACAAGCCTTCACATCTCTTTTACAAGTATACTACCACATCCCCTGTACTGTATGTTTTATTAAATTAATCTGTGATGTATGTTCAATTTGTTTCCACTTTATTATAGAAGACAGTGGTCTGGTTTCTGTACAGGACTGGTCAAGGCCTAACAATAAATTAGTATATTGTCAAATCAGGATAAGTCATTATCCTTATAATAATCATAATATATCCATGATTAATCATTATATATCCATGACTACATTGTCATTAACAACAGAGACACAATAACAGAAACAACTGAATTTGTGTAAACCTGGGAAACCTGTGTTGGTCTGAGGGAGCAGCACTCAGGTGTGTGGAATTAGTTTCAATAGGGTTGTGACTGCACTTTTATTCAATGCTTTTTCAAATGCTAAATAATGACCAAACCCCACATTCTTTCCCCAGGTTAAAATGTAAATAGGCTAAATTTCTGATGGCTGATGCTTCATTCACTATAGACAATCCAGTCAAATCCAGTCAGATTAAACGTGTTAATGTTCACTGGTTGTCTGGCATTGGACAGATCACCTGTTAATGATCACATTATGGATGAACTGAGACCATTTTACACCTCTGGCAAATATGCCTGTAGTTCTATGTAAATCTCTAAGAGTGCCATTTCTGGGGGTCAAGGGTTATACTGAGAAACGTCTTGAATGCAAGAAGTAACCTAGTGTTTGTGGGGATTCTTTGAAGAGATCTTGATGGTAAAAATGCTATACTTTCATTTTCAGAGTCTTATTCATAAACAGTGTTGGGCAGTAATGAGTTACTAGTTACATATTACTGTAATATTATTACTTTTTCCAGTAACGAGTAGTATAACGAATTACTCTGCCAAAATAGTAATATTGTAACTATTTACTCCGCCAAAACACGCTTCGTTACTCGTTACAAATGACTGAGCTTGTATGTTTGCGTCGCATGCCAAAATTGAATCTACAAGCTATCAACAGATAACAACAGAGATGCGCAGTAGCTTGTAGATCCAATCCACCTCAGCCTGCACAGTGTGCACATTTAAAGGAGAATTCCATGCTAGAAGGCTTTCTTACCTTTTTTACCTTTCTTTGTAGTCGTTACGTCCCCACCAAAGAGGTCCAGGTGTTTTTTTGTGCAAAAGCTCCTTATTGGCTATTTCCCCTACCGTAGGGCTATGGTGTGGTAGGGCTATGGTAGTGCTAATTCGCTTATTTCCATCTAAATAAGTAGTAAAGTGTGCCGCTTGGGATATTATTTACATTATGAAGAGGATATATACAAAAAAATAATAATTTTGAGTGATGGAAATAAGCGAATTAGCACAACACCCCATAGCCCCATTCAATTCCCATTCAATTCAATGCAATTAATTGAGGGCTTATGGTAGGGGAGCTTTTTGCACAAAATAACACCTGGACCTCTTTGGTGGGGACGTAACAACTACAAAGAAAGGTAAGAAAGCCTTTTAGTATGGAATTCTCCTTTAAGTTGCGTCGCATGCGAAAATGGAACAGATCTACAAGCTATCAACAGATAACAACAGACATGCACAGTAGCTTGTAGATCCAATCCACCGCAGCCTGCGCACATTTATGACGTAGCGGAATGCGACCGGCGTCCACACCACACGCGCGTTCAAAGAAAACAAACAAGAAAGCAACAACACAGAAAGTTCAGAGAGAATGGCGGAGGAACGGTATACTTTCCACGGCTGGAAGTATCGTCATTATTTTGTATATTTGAGTGAAAAAGATGCCAAGAATATTAACATCCGTTGTAAACTTTGTGTGGGCTCCATCATAGACAAAATACCCGTGAGGTCCAATGTGAGGCTGCCACAGAGAAAGTATTTTTCTACCTGGCTTCAGAGACAGTGTGCGGGGATGGAGTGCAAATTGAAGACCACCCTCGGAGAGGTAGAATTTGTCTCCACCACTGCTGACATCTGGACAGCCAACACCAAGAGCTACCTAGGTGTTACAGTGCACTGGATAAGTAGTACAACTTTGGAGCGGCACAAGGCAGCCATAGCATGCAAGAGAATTAAAGGGAGGCACACATTTGATGTAATTGGAGCAGAAATAGAGCACGTCCATTCATCGTATGGACTTTCTGGCAAAGTTGTGGCGACCGTGACAGACAATGCATACAATTTCAGCAAGGTGTTTAGAGTATACCATCCTGTCGCATCGGATGCCGAGTCTGAATCAGAACAGGAAGAAAACGATGCCGAAGATGTCACTTTTACAGATCTCACAGATTCCCTCACCATCTCCAATGATGACGATGAGACTGATGTACCATTCACCCTTCCGCCACATTACAGGTGTGCTTCTCATACTATTAATCTCATTTCCACCAGCGATGTGGACAAATACTTAAATGCCAGTGCAGAGTGCAAGGCTGCGTACACACCTAAAGAACAAATGTTCGGTCCGTGTGCGATGCCTGATTGCTATTTGATTGCTGCTCCAATTAATTTTCAATGGGAGTCACGTCGTTTGATCGGACAAACCTGTCCGATGTGGGGGCGGAGGGCACAACAAACACATCGGACACCTTGTAGTCAAAACAGCCAACGAACAGGGTGGGACTTCAGATCGGACAGAAGGGTGGTTTTTAACCGCCAACTAATAGGAGAGAACTTCCGTTCTTGACAGTACTGGGTGGGGTTTAGGCTGTAGTCTTCTGAGTTACGTGACACAGACTATTATATCGCTTGTTTGTATGTCTTCTTTTGGCTACGGCCGTGCGTAACTTGGAGAGTCCAAGTTGCGCACGGCTGTCTCCAGTGAGTGAGTCCAGTCTGGTACTAAGTTCTATTCTATATACAGAAATACAGGACGATAGCCAAAATAGCCGTCGGGCCTCGGCAGTTGTGAGGCTGCATTAATAATTAGTTCTAAAAGCATGTCTTTTTTACGGGGATCACTATTGATTTTAATAGTAGACGCATGTCTATGAGTAGCCTAGAGTAGAAATGTAATGGCAGCGTACGAGGTTCACATGCGCAAATATAACAGATGTACAAGTTATCGACACGAATGGTACTTACGGTATGGTACACGATGTAAGCTTGTAGATCTGTTTATTTTAAGCATGCCCCACCGCCACCACGCAAAGTTATGACGCGCGCACATGTGGGAGGAGAGACCCGATATATTTTATAGCTCTATGGGAGAGACGCAGACAGAGACATATTTAAAATCATCCTGTCTCGCTCTAGTGCACGGCCGCACGCATAAAGAGCCAATGGAGCAGATGTTAAATAAGCTACACAGGTGGTCCTAAATGATTAATTGATTACATCACTATAGCAAAAGACGTGATATAGGTCAACTGCAGCGGAGCTGTTCTGACTTGAAGCTTAACTGACCAGCACGGCTTCAAGTTTAAACCATAAGATGACATGGAAATGCCCGTCGATTTGATGCGCAGAAATAACATAGGCCTATATCGAATCAGGTTAAGGTGCACACGTGGAAGAAATTTTTTTTTTATCGGGATTCGGGGATACTTTGTTGTAGGCTATAGCCTACGTCTCCGGTGAATTGTATGCACCAGCAGCAAGCACATTATTGTTCAAACACCTGCTTCTCTGTTCATCTGTTGTCTTATTTGGCTAATAAAATAATTATTAA
Organism: Electrona antarctica; assembly: GCF_951216825.1. Lineage (NCBI taxonomy): Eukaryota > Metazoa > Chordata > Actinopteri > Myctophiformes > Myctophidae > Electrona > Electrona antarctica. Next base: position 46,624,916 of record NC_136799.1, read on the forward strand.
GAATTAATGCAATTTCAAGTTGTTGCTGCAATCATGATTCATGTTGCGGTTCTCTTCTCTCTGTGTGACTGAAGGTTGCGCCCAAAAATTGTAGACAGTGATTTCCCGCACCCCCTCATGTTATTTTTCCCTCCGCCGTAAAATGACCTCTTTTCTTTTTTTCACTATTTGGTTCGCTTAACATGTCCACGTGTCATTTGTTTACATATTTGGTACGCTTTACAAAGTCCAGTGTGAACACCAAACGGACCAAAATCAAAATGCAAATATTTGGTCCTTGGTCCGGACCTTCTAAGTGAACTTTGAGTGTGAAAAACGGCATCGACAAACTACCGCTAGCTGCTGCTGCAGTCAAGAAAACTACACTGAACATATGTGCATCTATTTCTGCGTATCGTAGCACCGCCCAAATCGCGCAAAGCATTGTGGGACATGGAGGCATCAAATCATAAAAATGTAATCAGTGGTCGGTCGGACAGATCAATGTGTCCGACAGGTGTGTACGGAGCCCAAGGCTGTATACAGGGGTAGTATCACCAAATGTACTGCTCTTTGGAACAAAGTGTTGTAGATCATCAGTTGCAGCAGAATATGTGGAGGAAGCCAACAGCCGAAAGCTACTCGTCCCATCATCCGTACGGTGGAATTCATTTTACGATGCTGTTTTCAGAGTTACTACAATCCCTACAGCTGAGCGCAACAGCCTGTGTGCAAGCCTCGGAGTGAAGTGTCTGAGTGAAAAGGAGTTTCAGTTTCTGCAGGAGTACTGCATCGTTATGAAGTCCCTTACAGTAGCTTTGGATGTCCTACAAGGGGATAACTGTCACTATGGGACTTTATTGCCAACCCTCGAAGCCTTGATGACAAAGACACGTGCTTTAAAAGGCACCCTGTCACGGACGACAGCTGGCCTTCCAGACATCATTGTGAAGGTAAGCCTATATTCCTTAACCTGTTTATAATTATTATAATTGTTATCTTTTTTGCAGATCGAATAATTAATTGCATTGTATATGTTTTTAAAGCAGTCGGTACAATTATACAAAAAATAATTGGACATTGCTTTAGAGCAAATGGCCCCCACAAATTAAATATTATGCAATACAATAAATCAATCAAATTGTATTTTTCAGGCCATCCAGACTCATTTTGGATTGCAATGATGCTCTTCTTGCTGCTGTCAGTTGTCCGAAGTTCAAACTGCGATGGCTCAGAGAGGTAGGAGAGAGCGTGTGAAAGAGCTTCTGACAGCAGAGTGTCGTAAAACCGCTCCTGCTGTGACTGCTGAGGAGGAGGAGAGTGCGTCCACGTCACAGAGAACTGTTGAAATGGACTTTTTTGCATTTGAGACAGAGCACAACAGGTACTCAGTAGAACAAGAAGTCGTGGATTATTTGAGGTCAGGGAACGATGTTGAGAGTCTGAACAAGTTCTCCAACATCAAAAAGATTTTCCAGAAGTACAACACCCCAACCCCATCTAGCGCGCCTGTGGAGCGCCTTTTTAGTGTAGGAGGTTTGGTGCTCACCCCTAACAGATTGTCTGATACACGATTTGAACAGCTTGTGCTAATGAGATACAATCACAGCTTCACAGTGATTTGAAACCTTCACTACTGATTTGAACAGTGAACTGTAGGACCTTGCTTATTTCATTTAATGTTATTGTTTAAAACAAGACATGTACATACTGTAAAAGAATGGTTGGTTACATGTGAAATTCATTAAGTTTAAAAAGTCAGAGAGACTGCTGCTTTATTTTGTATTTTCTTTTGAAATGTGTGTGTGTGTGTGTGTGTGTACACTTGCGTGTGCGTGTGTGTGAGAGGAGGCGGTCCAGGCGGAGCACTGCGACTGCACAGAGACAGTGCACTCTGTGTGCAGGGGCGACTGGCTCAGGAGGTAGAGCAGGTCATCCAATGATCCAGGCGGTTCGAATCCTGGCTCCTCCTGTCTACATGTCGAAGTGTCCTTGGGCAAGACACTGAACCCCAAATTGCTCCCGATGTGCTGGTTGGTACCTTGCATGGCTTCCGCCGCAATCGGTGTATGAATGGGTGAATGTAATGCACAATCTATGTAAAGCGCCTTGGATAAAGGTGCTATATAAATGCACCATTTACCACCATTTGTGTATTCTGTGAGAGGGACGGCAACACGTTAAATTTCTACTTCTACTAAAGAAAGAGGCAGCGATGGAGCCATAAGTTCTGGGACATACAATTGTCTGCCTTAGTTTCTCTAAATATTCTTACCGGGTGCGTGGTCGAGGAAAGTTAACTTTACAAGAAATTCTCTAAGGAGAGAATACCAGCACTCACAGACATGTTATTTGGTTTAAGGCACTTTTTATTCTTTTATAATTCGCACAGTATGCTGCAGAGCAGAAAACACAATGTACGCGTTTCGGCGTATAGCCTTCGTCAGTGTTATACTATGATAGTAGAACGCTGACTGATTGTACGCAAACAGAAAATGCGGCTTATTAATGTGTATACAACCCCGCAGCGCTGCGACAAGATACGGCTTTTTAATAAGCTGAGAAGTTTTGTGTGGACACAAATGTACATGTACTTAAAAGATAGAATATCAACAACCCGTATTAACTTAGGCCTATATGATAGAGCAAGTACTGAAGGAAACATGTGAATGTTTTGAAATGAAAGACACATTTAGGGTGTTGTACCCTGATGCAACTGGCTATACGTGTCACGGTCACAGACTTTGCCCATCTAGATGTTGTATTTCTGTTATGTTCTAGTAAAGTTGTTTTTTTCCCACCTCATTGGAACAGAGTGCCTTGGATCCTCTTCTTTTATGATATTATCTAACCTCGCCAACGAGCACCTGTATTCAGGTGGCCAGCTGCATGTTTCCTTCTTCATACTACGAACTAACAAACAAATCACAGTATCGAGGGACGAGGGACCGCCATGACAACAGTGGCCGGGTTATAGGTCTTCCGTTGGGGGATCACGGATCACCAGAGCCGTCATCATCGGCGATCACTTGGACGTGTGATTGTAACACTTTTGTATTCATTATAATTGCAGTGATAAGACCGCAATGAACGCGTCGGGGGACGCCATCGACGCGCCCATGACCCGCGTAAAATCAAAATTTATTTTTTAAATTGAAGTGGACAAGTTTTCAGCTTTCTTTTGATGTAGGCTATGCGTGTGATTCTCGCTATAAGAGAACATTTTGCTGTGGGCCCCGGAAAAGTTTCTCCCTTCAATGTTAACCCCATAGCACCGGAAGAACAGGCCTGGCTGGATTGTGTAGCAACCAAAGTGTTAAAATAAACTGAATTGATTCGTGTTGGTCAAACTGAATTTATTTACATTTGTCCAACTCAAACTAATGTAACTTAAATGTGTTGGTCCAACTGAATTGATTTACATTTGTCCAACTCAAACTAATGTAACTTAAATGTGTTGGTCCAACTCATTTTGAATAAATTAAGCTAAGATAAAATAAATACTTTATATAAATGTAATGTATTGTACTTTGTTCAACTTAAATACTGCTCACACTTATATAAGACAAAACTTGGTTATTTTTTATTTGATTTAAACCATGCATATTGAACATTGTCTAGTGCAACAATAACAAGTGGCAATGAATGATAAATGGTTTTTAACCCATTCAGGACGGGAACCCCTGTGTTTTAAGTATTATGTTATAGCCTACTTTAGCTATTGAAAAATAGCAGATCTACAAGCTCATAAGAGCTTGTAGATCTGCTATTTTTGAGAAATCGTGAAAATGTGGCGTCTGGGGGGTCCCTGGAAAAATGTGGCTTCAGGAGGGTCCCTGGAACAACATATTTTCAGATGGGGGTCCGCGGCCAAATACAGAAAATTCTGAACGTCCTTTACACGAAAAAGGTTTTTTTTTTTTTTAAATAGCCTCAGTCCTAAACACGTTCACAAATGATTCACACATGAAATTATACTAATTATATAAATTAAAAAAGCGACAAGTGCAGGTTTTAAATCACCCCCAAAACGTATTTCCTATTAATTACACACCTCATAAAGCCTTTAATATATTGTTTTTGTCACATTCCTGAGCCAATAATTTGAGATTCAAAGGAGACTCTGCCAGGCATCAAAATATTTTCTTGGGAATGTGACGAACAAAAACAGAATGTCTCCATGAATTCAAGGCTGCATGGGTCGTGTTATAGATAGAAAAAAACTAATTTTGTATGAACTTCTCCTTAAAGGTACATTCAGTGATTTCACTTAATTCAACTATCACTTATTTTTTCTTATTTTTTGGATAATCCTCCCTACTATAAAGTGTGCTGACCATATAAGGAGTTCCTCCCTGTCCCCAGTGAGCCCCTGGGGTCAAAAAACCCTAGTTTCGGTTTGGGCTTTGGGTGGCAAAGCTTTCATCCAATCAGGATGAGAGGTGCCTTCCTCCAATCATGATCGAGTGTGGCTGGCATTGGTGCGTGTGCTGTTGGTCTGTTGTACTTCCCCCACTGTAGAGCGTGTGCTTGTGCACATCTTGTTACCGGGTGGACCGGGTTTTTTTCCAAATCACCCAAATCACTGAATGCTCCTTTAAACAGTCAAACAACATTAAACATTCATTTTAACAACTTGAACAATTACTCCAGTGTTTAACCGACATCCGACAGATCGTGGCTCTGAGGCAGAAACCTCTTATCAACCCTGTTTTTGAGTGGTGCAACCACTCCAAGGAACAGCAATGTCCGTGTTAACCTATGTGTTAACCTATGTGACTATGAGTAGCAGCTGTAGGGGCAAAAGTGGCGCTGTTGTGCCAGAAACAGAGAGAGATAGTGCTGCACTGTTGCCTGTTAATGAGAGACAGAGAGAGAGATGGGGGGGGGGGGGGGGGGGAGTTGCACCACTCAGTTCACACGGGTGTGATTTTTTTTAAACGCCCCATTTGATCACACTTACAGCATCACACGAAGACATCAAAAATATCAGATCCACAAGCTCGAAATGCGAAGCGACACCTTTCGAGCTTGTAGATCTGCTATACTTTCCGATGCTTTAACTGATGCTTTGAATTAGCTTGAATTTAAATCCTGAAAACAGTTGGACATAATGAGGTTTCCACCCGACAGAGACGAGATGTAACAAGGGTAGAGGGTAGAGGGTGACACTCAATAAAACGGCTTGGGAATAATGGGACATCAGGGAAAAAAACACAATTCCATTCAAGGAATATCTGATACGTTATCTCAGTTTTTAACCAACTGATTCATAACAAGGTGAAACCCAAGTGAGACAACAGTCCTGAGGTCACTAAATTTCAGGCAGACAGACCAGAGTCCTGAGGTAGAGTCAAGTGAAAGGAAAAAGGAAAACAAAACAAAACATAAAGATATGGTCTATGAAAGGTCTACCATCTTCTCTCCTGCTAGCCTTGGTCCGGCACACTATCCTGGTGGAGATCTCATAAAGGCAGTCGATAACAGCACAGTAAACCCCTGCTACAGACAGAGTTGAGGATGTCCCCTGCCTTCTGGCGACAATGAACAGTGTTCATCTCTTATGCTCTCTTTGTATTCAGCTTGTGTGCATCCAAATTTATTATGATCTTCTGGATGAACTCAAAGGTGAACTTGAACTTGTCTGGGTAGCTCAAGTCAAGCGCATAAATGAGGCCAAACAGCATGATGAACCCATGTATGACATTGCCGACGTTGTTCATGAAGTTGACACCTTTGATGACTATGCCGACGTCTTCTGGCTCTCCATGTTGATCCTTCCCAGCTGTGTAGATCCCCATGACACCCATGTCAGTCGCTGCAGCCTGAGCATCGCCTGAGTCCTATAAAACACAAACAAACTCTAAGCAAAATGCTGAACACCGTAGAGTGGAAGGTCCGACCTGCTTAAACCAGAAACCTAACCTCACAAGAAGCCACAGGTGATTTTTAACCCGCAGCACGGGTGAGTCTTAACCGGTCACGCAGGTCTGACTAATGGATGTCTGATTTATGGGCAGTCCCAAAGAGGGAAACTATATCAAAATACACAAACAAACATTCTTAGAGTAGACCAAGTGTTTAGTTCATACATCCAACACTACATAACGGTAATAAACCAACTTACCAGATAACTCATACATGGACAACTGACGGCTTGCGGCCCCCACCTTCACTTAATGCGGCCCGTAGGTTAATATTGGATTACTGATATATTATTGATTTCAGCTGGTACAATTCCAAACATGACTTGCTTAATTAACTTTTTTTTTTATGTCAAAAGTAGCTGTATTTAAGTTTATAAAGTTAACATAAGTATAACAAATGCATTTGAAATGAAATACAAATGTAACCTTTCAGGATTCCTATTCAAAAATAGCAAAACAGCAAAAACAACACAATTCAGGATTCCAAGCAGATCTACAAGCTCAAGCGTGTTTTCAGCTTGCAGATCAGCTATTTTTTCTACTTTCGTGTGACATATAATGACAAAGTAGCTCATTAATTTATGAAAAAAGTTAAAATATGGAGATAAGGGGTTTCTGCCCGTCAGTATCCACCATGGCCCTCTGGACTGAATGTGGAAATATAGTGGCTCTCTCTATCATCAAAGTTGCCCACCCCTGAGAAAACGTACCAGATATTCCTTGAAGAGCAAGGCAGGATCTTCACCCAGGTATAGATAGCATCAGGCATTTCAAGATGCGCTCCCTCCTTGTGTTTATGTTGTCACACTAAAGCGAGGACAAATAAAAACAGAATTAAGACAAATTTGTGTTTGACGAGATTCATCTGTTCAGATGTCCCTGAGCAATACACGGTACCTAATCCCTTGCATTGTTTACGGCCATTGGTGTGAATGGATGTATGAAATTAAAACAATGTAAAGCACTTTGGATAAGTGCACCAAATGAGCAGGCCATTTGCGCATGTTTAGAAGTTTGGTGGAGAAGCGTTCGAATCCCATCATGAATTTCGACTGCAGCGGCTTGGTGGTTATCCTCATAAACTCTGCATTCACCTGAAAAAGATTAAGTCATTTTTACCTTTTTTATTATAATTATAGCATCCAGGGTAATCTGAAATTACAGATAGCAAATACTGTACATAGGAATATATTATAAACAGTGGTGGAAAGTGTGGTGGAAAGTAACTAAATTACATTAAGTACTGTAATGTACTTGCGTTTTTCCAATTTCAATACTTTTACTTCCACTCATTTATTTATTATTATTAATTTATTTGAAAACTTTTGTTACTTTCTAGATTATTACACAGTACATAGTGTACATTTATGCGCTTGTGATCTACAATCTTCACCATGAAGAGAGACTTGGAGACTTGGAGCAGTAACAAGTAGAGACATAGTTGCTGCAGAGGCCCACTATCATGTCTCATGCTATAGGGCGTATACAAAAAGGAAAAGGAAAAAGGAGTACAAAACGAATGATGAAGATTAACTTTATACAAGGATTGAAAGGGAAGCCTATAAAGACCTTTTAAAGTATATCAGAACTGATATCATACCCAATAAAACAATTGTAGAAGTCACTTCTTTGGTCTCAACTTGAATATGTCATACTGTCTGGTGGAGTTACACTCCGAGATTCTACAAGGACGCACATTCGTCGCCATCTTGAATCAGAGCTAGGCAATTCAGTAGATGTATTTCCAGATGACAAAGGAAGATTGTTGATGGTACCACAAAGTGTATCGTTAAGGGATGTTGTCTTGGAAAATCAAACTCTCCAGAGGGAAGTCAGGGAACTCAAAGTTTGGAGGGCCAAGTCAACCAGTGTCAACAAGATCATAGATCAGACTTCATCACATATCAGATCAATCATTAAACAGGAGAAGTCAGTGACTCCATGGCCATTCCATCCATCTGATGTGAAAGATGGTGATCATATCTCCATACCAGATCAACTGAAACGGCTTCTTGTTGGACTGCTCACTGGAAATCCTGACAGCAAGACTCAAACACAGAAGGTCACTGCTCTGGTTCAGTCATTTAGTCAGGACATAATATATGCTGTGACATGTGGTCAACATAAGCCACCAAAGCACCTTCTACTTCCTTATGCAGTTAAAACACTGACAGGTAACACTGAGCTAATCCAGACACTGAATAGGCTTGCTCATGGGGTGTCTTACTCCCAACTTGAAGAGAATGACACTGCTCTATGTCTCCAAAAGCTGGCAACAGCATCTAGCCAGAGAGTTGTCCTTCCAGCCTCTATCAAGCCTCATGTCTTCACCAATCTTGCATGGGACAATATTGATAGACTAGAGGAAACTCTCAATGGAAAGGGTACATCACATAGAGTCAATGTCATAGTGGTACAGGCCAATGTCTATGGACCACATCTGCCAAGAGCTGAGCTTCCACACATTGAGAAACGTAAACAGAGATCAGTCACCATTGAGGGACAAGCACTGGATGTATATGTAGCAGGTACACGTGTGGGCCCACAGCCTCTCCCAACTAGTGAACAGTGTCCAGGGAATGAAGGAAGCTGCTCTTTTTGCCTGCAAGAAGAACCTGGTGTGGACACTTGCAAGGCAAACTGACCCAGAGAATCAGACAATTCTAAGCTGGACTGGCTTTAATATCAGCAGTAGGGACCAATAAGAAATTTTGCACGATATTGTTGGGTATCTGCCAATGATCAATTCACCAGCCACAGAGTTGTCTACAGTGTTTGAAATCCTAAACCAATCAGAGCTAATCAGGAAGGAACTGCATTTAGAAGCAGTTGTGGTCGTCATGGATCAAGCACTGTATGCAAAAGCTACTGAAATTTCCTGGAAGCACAAAGAGCAGTTTTCAAACATTATTCTCAGGATGGGGGCATTCCACACCATTTGCAATGCCTTATCTATCCTAGGCAAGCGATTTTGGGATGCTGGTTTAAAGGATATATGCATAGAGGCTGGAATTGTTGCAGACGGGTCCATCAATGGAGTCCTTGATGGTAAGCACTATAATCGTGCTATTAGAGTCACAAGTACATCTATGAAGCACTGATGAGACTCGCATGGGCAGAGTTCACACTGTGGGTTGAGGACAACATTCAAGAGATGAGTGGGATGATCAAATCATTCTTAGACGATGTGAAAGACATGGCCAGTGACTTCAACCAACATCATTTTAACAATCTGATGCAAAGTCCACTTTTACCTGACCTGATGACGTTGTGGAACAACTTTCTGGAACACCTCCGTCACAACAATGGCGAGCTCTCTGCATTCTGGATGTCATACATTGACATGGTAGAGAACGTATTACTTGGTCTTCTGCGTGCATCTTGTGAAGGGAAATGGGAGTTGCACCTCCATTCTATACGGAACATGATCCCATGGTGCTTTGCCTATGATAGGCTGAATTATGCCAGGTACCTGTCCCCCTACTTTTCTCAGATGACAAACCTCCCAGAGAAGAATCCGTCTGTGCATGAGGCCTTCAAGACAGGGCAATTCTCAGTACAGCTGTCTAGTAACAACCCGTTTGGACGGATCCCTGTGGACCAGGCTACTGAAGTCACAGTTAACAAAGACACACAGACTCCAGTAGGCACATCACAGTTCAGCCTGAATGCTGGAGCTGTCCAGCGGTACTACATAACAGCTGAGCACCGCAGTGCATTCCTGGGACAGTTAAGGGAAATGGTGCAAGGCAACACATCTCAGCTTTGTCACGCGGACTTACAGCGGCCAAAAATCCAGAAAGACGAGGAAGCAGTTTCAGCAGTGGTTAGCCTCATACAGGGATGGGTCAACCCATTTGCAGAGAATCGGGACCTCATTAGCATATCAACAGCAAAGGCAGCACCCAGGGACATAGCCTCTGATCTGATGAAGGCATATGAGATTGGTGAGAAATGCTATGCAACTTTCAAGAAAGAGAGACTAGAGAAAGACCCACCAGCAAAGAAATTCCATGACCCAATGAAAACCAACAAGCTGAAAACATTCAGTAATATGTGTAAGAAGAGAGAAGTGAAATCAAATGGGAGGGCGATCATACTGAAAGCAGACAGATCTTTGTTTGGACGCATCATAGTGATGGCACAAGGGCGCAGTCTACAAATGGAGCATATCCTTTCTCATCCCCTTGGACCATTGCCTTGGGCCCTGTCCACACCAGATGGATTGCTGGGAAAGACAAATAAAGCTACTTTGGCCACAACATTGCAGAAAAATGTAGCAGTAGCAGAGCAACTCCCAGCAAACTCTGCTACAGTGGTTGATGGAATGAACTTGGTCCAAAGAGTCAAGGGTGATCAAGTTACTTTCAAAGATGTCGCCACAACAATTCTGAGCATGGCCCTCAGGGAAGGCAGTCAGAGTAGCAGAATAGATGTTGTTTTCGACACATATAAATATAACTATCAAGAACAGTGAACGATCTCAACGGGGTGAACAGACAGCCATGAGTTGCAAGGTATCACCAGCACACAGATGGTGAGGCAGTGGAGGAGTTTCCTGACAAAAGTCAGTAACAAAACCAGTCTCATTGAATTAATTGTGCATGAATGGAGGAAGGCAGAATATAGAGCAAAGCTACAGGAAAAGATTCTGTATGCAACTGTGAATGACACATGTTACAGAATCACATCTCAAGACAGCAAGGATGTGTCTGCTCTTCAATGTCAACAAGAAGAAGCAGATGGTCGTCTACTTCTCCATGCTGCCCATGCCACAAGAGAGGGATACCAATATGTAGTCATCTGCTCAGAAGACACTGATATCTTCATAATGTCTTTAGCATTCTGTGACAGGATTACGGCCCCACTGTTCCAGAAGTGTGGCACAAGAACACGTACAAGGCTTGTAGACATCAGGAAGGTTGCTGCCACTGTTGGCATGGAGGTTTGTAGGGCTCTCATTGGGTTGCATGCATATACTGGATGTGACACTGTAAGTGCCTTTGCAGGCAAAGGTAAGACAAGTGCCCTAAAACTTCTCACCAGCAACAGGTAAACACAGGACACATTCTTAGAGTTGGGTCAGGAATGGGACCTTCCCCAGAACTGATGGACAAACTAGAGGCATTTACATGTCTCATGCATGTATGTCCCAAAAGCATCAACCACCAAGATCAATGAGCTCAGGTATCATCTTTTCTGTGCCAAAAAAGGTGAAATTGAAAGTCGTCAACTCCCACCATGCAAGGACTGTTTAACAAAACATGCACAGCGAGCTAACTACCAGGCTGGTATATGGAGAAGATGCTTGGAGCAGGACCCACAAGTTCCCAGCCCTGTTGGCAGAGGATGGAAGATGGAGAGAGAGGAGGAATCTGAACAGTTGGTAGTGCACTGGATGGAAGGCCAGCCTGCACCTGATGCTGTCCTGGATCTACTGGCCTGTAACTGTACAAAAAAATGTTCACTCCCAAAATGTGTGTGTGTTGCAAATGGCCTCAAGTGTACCGACATGTGTAGACTGAAAGACTGTGAGAACCAGGCATCCACCTCAGAGACAGTGGAAAGTTCAGATGAAGACGTGGAAGACGTTGAAGACTTGGACAATGATTTTGATTATTAGGTTGTGAAAGTATGGACAGCGAATTATGGAACGTAGCATACGATCTGTGTAATTGAAGGGATAAAGTCATTATTGCGAACGCACTGAGCCCTAGCTATGGAAGCCAGGGAGAGAACATGTCTGTCTGTCTGTCTGTCTGTGTGTATAAAACATTTATAAAACAACAAAAAACTTAAAAAAGAGAGAAAAAAGAAGAAAAAAAAAAAAGGAAAAACCTTCCAAGGAAGGGACTGCACACTCCAGGGAACAAAGACGGACAACTTACTGCATCAACTTATTTATTGTGCTAATAAATAAGTTGATGCAGTAAGTTGATATGGCTAGCGGTGCTGAGCCTTCTCGTGGCGGCCCTGTTTTCACCAATATTTTACAGTACCACACACTTCTCAATAATTCGTAATTTATTCTAATTGTTGTTATTGCAATTTACGAGCTGTGTTCGCTTCCCGCGTTCGCGTGTCTTACTTGTCTTATCTGCTATCGTACACTTATTCCAGTAATTTCATGTGTACTGTATATCCTTAACTAACAATAATGGAAAATATCAAGACATTCACTCAGAAATAAATCTCTTAAAATTAGTTGTTTTTAGATTTTGGGGAGTGGACTAACGTTTCCTTCTGTATTATATGGAAAGTATAAATAATATACTTATTTGAATTCCTGAATAAAGTCTCTACAAAGATAAGAGAGACATAAGAGTTTTTCTTAATCTTTTTTCTAAAGGTGAAACTCTTCAAAGTGGGCATCGTACTGACACTGCCACTAATGACACAGTTGTCAATGTAGAATTTTCTAACAATTATTTGATGAAAAAAGCTTGAACTAACCCATCATTGTGACAAATTCAATGTTTAAGGATTACTGATGACAAAATAGTACTACAATAAATGTGTATGTTGTACTTCATATTGGCCACTTTTCAGAACAGTTTATTTTCGTTTGGTGTGTTATAAAATGCATGATAACACCCATAAAGCTACCACTGGTGCAATGCTATCACATATTTTCTAACTCTAGACAAAAATCACTATAAGCTTTATTCACCCAGATGGTACAGACCAACCCCCCTGGCTCACAGACTATTTTACTTAAGTAGAGTTCCAATACTGCAATTTAGAAATACTCCACTGATTATACAGACTGACTTACTTCATACTGCTGGAACAGGGCAGGCCATCTGATCTTGAGTTCTCCTATATGGCGCCTCTGGTCCACTATCTCTCGGCGCCTGATGGAGAAGGTTTGTTCCATGTTTGCCCTTCTCAACACATCATAGTAGTCACGCTTTCTCACCAACGACAACAAAGTGAGTCTCTTCTCCTCCAAACTTTCGGAGGTTATGCCTACTGGGTGAAGAGGACGGTAGAACACTTCAGGTTTGTGCGCCAATGAGTTCCCAAGCACTTCAGGAGGTCCGTGTCTCTTTAGCTCTGCCCGGGCGTTTTGCATTTTCTGCTTCAGTGATGTTTTCCATCCCCCACATTCATCTGTGGCTCCCACCTGTGACAAACAAGGATGGACCCGAATCAACATAATTTCCGTGGCTAGACCATTCAGGATGACACCTTTCAGCCTTGGTTTAGGGTTGAAGTGTGTTCCATTTGCCTCAAACTCAGCATTCTTTTCTTTTAGCACATATTCGGCATCGAAGGTGAATTTAGGGATCACAAATACTGCCGGCCAGGATAATCCTGTGTGTGGGTACAGTGTGTTCTCACTGGCTACAGATGGAGGGGTTTGAGGCTCTTGGTTTGCAGCTGAGGCCCCAGGTGGTGGAAGGTAGGTCGCAGAAGAGGCAGACGGTGGAATGTACGTAGCAGACGGTGGGATGTAGGTTGCAGACGGTGGAAGTAGGTGGAAGGTAGGTTGCAGACGGTGGAAGGTAGGTCGCAGATGCTGGAAGGTAGGTCGCAGACGGTGGAAGGTAGGTTGCAGACGGTGGAAGGTAGGTCGCAGATGCTGGAAGGTAGGTCGCAGACGGTGGAAGGTAGGTCGCAGACGGTGGAAGGTAGGTCGCAGACGGTGGAAGGTAGGTCGCAGATGCTGGAAGGTAGGTCGCAGACGGTGGAAGGTAGGTTGCAGACGGTGGAAGGTAGGTCGCAGATGCTGGAAGGTAGGTCGCAGACGGTGGAAGGTAGGTTGCAGACGGTGGAAGGTAGGTCGCAGACGGTGGAAGATAGGTCGCAGATGCTGGAAGGTAGGTCGCAGACGGTGGAAGGTAGGTCGCAGACGGTGGAAGGTAGGTCGCAGATGCTGGAAGGTAGGTCGCAGACGGTGGAAGGTAGGTCGCAGACGGTGGAAGGTAGGTCGCAGACGGTGGAAGGTAGGTCGCAGACGGTGGAAGGTAGGTCGCAGACGGTGGAAGGTAGGTCGCAGACGTTGGAAGGTAGGTCGCAGACGGTGGAAGGTAGGTCACAGACGGTGGAAGGTAGGTCGCAGACGGTGGAAGGTAGGTCGCAGACGGTGGAAGGTAGGTCGCAGACGGTGGAAGGTAGATCACAGACGGTGGAAGGTAGGTCGCAGACGGTGGAAGGTAGGTCGCAGACGGTGGAAGGTAGGTCGCAGGAGAGACGCTAGACTGTGTGTGGTAGGAGGCCTCAGCAGGTGGTTCGGTGGGAGTTAAGGTCCCACCGTCTACTGGGTCCAATAGGATGTAGCCATTAGTCTATAGAGAGAAACAAAAAAAAGGACAAGAAATACATTCAAATTTTAAAAACAATATATAGACTATATATACTATATGTAGACTATTTTTGCACAATGAGCTGAGGTATAATATATTGCTTAAATGTAGACAAAAATCATTAAGACTATTTGGGTTTTACAGACACTAACCTGGATCTTTTCAACATTAGGCCTTCCATGCGCAGACCTCCAACAGTGTACTCCGCAAGTGGATTCCAATTCACAAAGCTCAACAGCGCAACCTCTGTAGTGGGTATAAGTAGTGGGTATAAGACAGACAGCTCAAATGCACGATACCAGGCACAAAGACCCTTAGGAAACACAACTTATCTTTAAGAAAGCACAGTTGAATGATTGATGGAATTTAGGCAAGCCATCTTCAGATCCATGTACAATAAGCAAGCCCTCACTGTATGCCCACTGCTATGCCCAATGGATTAGATTTGCACAGGACATTGGAAAGCTCAGCCACTACTGACACTGCCTTCAACCATTCATGGCTTTGGAACACTTCAGAAACTATACATTTTGGCCCAATTTTGTGTTTCCTGTTTCTGTGTGTTGTATGTACTCATTGTACTGTATACATTTGACTCTTTTGTGCAGCCTTTAAACACACTTGGAACTGTCTCATCACGCCTGAGATGTGTATTGATATGTTGAAAAAAACGCTCTTTCGGTTCCTGGGGGCAGGGACCCCAATAAGAAGACAACTCTTGTAGAGTTGTAAAAAAAATCTTCTCTTATGGGGGTCCCTGGCTTATCTTTTCAAATGGGGGTCCGTGAGCTAATAAGTGTCAATTTGGGGGTCCTTGGAGCTTGGGCATGAAGTTTGGGAACCAAATTCAAAAAATGGTCTATAGTACACATTAATAATACAAATAATAATGAATTATATTTGTATTGCACTTTTCATTCACAAGGAATCCCAGAGTGCTACATGGTTAAAAACATATAATCTATCATAGAAGGTTAAAACATTGCGGTAGCATTCCAAGCTAGCCAGATGTAGCTTGAAAACCGGGCCAGGGGCCTACATTAATCAATATAAAATGCCTTAAAACGTCAGTAGACATCATATCAAATAAAAACACTGGGTGCACCCAGCGGTTTTATTTGATAAGACGTCTTTGTTGGAAGAAAGTCAACAGTACACGGCATGTGCATGTTTCTGAGGCAAGCGCACCAAACATCCAAACAACCCAGCAAGCCTGATTTGACTAACCATATTAATAATCACTGTTTTTGTCAGTATTACAGAATACACATTCATTATAAAGTACCAGAAACAACAAAAACTTACCATAAAACGTTCTCAGCTCAAACAGGCATCAAACCTCTGCAACACGTGTGGTGGTGCTGGTGGACAGAAATTCAAGTTTTTAGTTGAAGGAGAGAGGCGTGGTTTCATGGGACTCTGGGAGTTTTCACTGGAACTCATTTTCATTGTGTTTTTAAATGACATTATTGATAAGACTTGAGTTACATGAATTGAATATAAATGCATAATGTTAAATGAATAGATTTTGTATAAGCACAATTGATAATAGTTCAGTTATATCAATTCAATACATTTGCATATTTTATAATGAAATACATTTAAATAAAGCCAACACAATGTAAATGTATCACATCCGGCACTATTAATAATATTTGAGTTATCAATTAAATGTATATGCCTATGTAATTAAATAAAGAAAACACAATTTGAGTGGCTAGCACCGCTAACTCTTAGGATTTAGAACAGGGATTTAGAACGGCGGATCTCAAAATAGCGGATATGCAAACAAGGTTGTCCATCAGTTTGAACATGTTTTTTTTAATCTTTTTTTAAAGTGTTCATATTTCAGCAGTGGACAGCTCCTCTATAACAGTGTCATGTTTCAGCACCACATTACAGTGGACAGCTCCTCAATAACGGTGTCATGTTTCAGCACCACAATACAGTGGACAGCTCCTCTATAACGGTCTCATGTTTCAGCACCACACAGTACAGTGGACAGCTCCTCTATAACGGTGTCATGTTTCAGCACCACATTACAGCGGACAGCTCCTCTATAACGGTGTCATGTTTCAGCACCACATTACAGTGGACAGCTCCTCTATAACGGTGTCATGTTTCAGCACCACACAGTACAGTGGACAGCTCCTCTATAACGGTGTCATGTTTCAGCAAAACAGTACAGTGGACAGCTCCTCTGTAACGGTGTCATGTTTCAGCACCACATTACAGTGGACAGCAACTCTATAACGGTGTCATGTTTCAGCACCACACAGTACAGTGGACAGCTCCTCTATAACGGTGTCATGTTTCAGTAAAACAGTACAGTGGACAGCTCCTCTATAACGGTGTCATGTTTCAGCACCACATTACAGTGGACAGCTCCTATATAACTGTGTCATGTTTCATCACCACAGTACAGTGGACAGCTCGTCTATAACTGTCATGTTTCAGCACCACATTACAGTGGACAGCTCCTCTATAACGGTGTCATGTTTCAGCACCACAGTACAGTGGACAGCTCCTCTAACTGTGTCATGTTTCAGCACCACATTACAGTGGACAGCTCCTCTATAGATGGTAAATGGTGCATTTACGGTGCACATAGTGTCTTTATCCAAGGCGCTTTAAAGAGATTGTGCATTACATTCACCCATTCACACACCGATGCCGGAGAAAACCATACAAGGCACCAACCTGCACATCGGGAGCAATTAGGGGTTCAGAGTCTTGCTCAAGGACACTTCGACACTAACTCTGGGGGAGCCCGGGTTTGAACTGGGAACCTTGCGGTTACCATCCGGTCACTCTACCCCTGAGCCACTGCCGCCCCTGTAATCCCAAACAATTTACAGTGCGCAAGAACAACACATGGTAATAAATATAATGCATATAAATTGTCAGCTATGATCATAAGTAAACCAAGAACCTATTATCAGTCTAAAGGTGGCCTTACACTATCCGATTTAAAACAAAAACACACACTACAGGATAATCGGGCCCGATTATTTTATCAGATTGTTTTATACGGCACACTACACGATTTTAAAACTTGCACGCAGCTCACACCACATGATTATCGGCCCTGAGCGAGTGGAGAGGAGAGGGGGAGAGGAGGCATCCCACGTGATGCAAAAGCATAACTGCAGAAGTAAACAAAAACCTTTGGACGAGTCATGAGTCGAAAAAACATCCTGTTTTAAAAGTCCGCTGGACATCTGAAATGGAAATTGGTGGAGAGATGTAGCAATCATCCGATGCCTTTTGCAACCATTCAGAGAAACCAAAGTCATGGGGAGAAATAGCATCTACTCTGAACGTAATAGGTGAGCGAGGAAGCTAATGCTAAGCTAAAATATATTATATAGTACAAGTGTTGCTGAGTTTATAAATGGACTCTTTGGTTCCATTTGTACAGCCTCAATAGTTAAATTAACTTGTTGTATACTGTTTAGCTATCACGTTTGGTTACTATGGGTTTAATTACTACAGCTCAGCTGCATCCAAAATTAAACCCTGTATCATAACATTTTATGATTTCAGTTGTTGGACAACTGAAATCATGTGAGGACAAGAACCACAACTCAGAGTCTGAGAGACCGGCATAAAAGGCTTCTGAAGACCTATCACCATCCATTCAAGGGGAAGGAGTTGACATAGCCAGAGGATCCTGAGGACATTGATTTCCTCAGATATGCCTACATGTAGCCCCTTGCATTGAGACCACCAGTGATATGTAATAGGTGTCTGCATTATCAGGGCTTGTTTATAAGTATTGGTTTGAGAGCAGTTTATAATATAATTAACTACAGTACTACAACCATGTATTGTAGTAGAAAGTCTAAAATAAGCAACTATAGTGCTGACTGTCAAACATCATTGTCCAATGTTGTTTCAGAGTAGTGGTTCTCAGACATTTGTATGTCAATGACCACCAATATTTTAAAGAAACTTTACAGATAAACAAGTCCAAAGTAGCTTATAATGACTAGACTTGGCAACACTGTGGACAGTTCTACAAGCTCACAATATGAAATATAAGGTATTAATAGGCTAGTTGTATTGTTAATATCCATAATTATGGCTCCTGGTCTAATGGGCCACCTGGCCTGAGGTAGTGCACACATATTTTGAATGCCTTCGGCAGAGTTCAAATGAGCCATTTTAATCTAGATTAATCTAGATTAACTCCAGGATTGCAGTGAGATAAACAAAAGTCGGCTTCTTGGACGTAGACAGAAGAAATGTTATACACTCACATTCGTATAGTATGAGAACAGGCCTTTACGTCATGACGCAGTGCAAGTCCCTCCCCCGAGGAAGAGCTCCCCTGCTTCCAGAACCTTCGCTACCGCGACAATTATTTCGGAGTACGAGACTCCGATTACGACGACGGAGTTGAGGAGGGTGAGTTCGTTAACGTTGGCCTTGACAACATGCCATATGACGCCGAGGATCCAGAAGCCCCCCTCCTAGACGATGATGCCGTGGCAGCGCTGATGGAAATAGCCCAGGGGCTCTCGCTCGCCGCGGCCCCCCAGGCTGTCTCTGCGGCACCAGCCTGCAGGGTATACAGGGTACTATAAGGGTTAATTTCGTTCCTGTCATCTGATTTAGCTGGGGACCCCCTGGAACTCCCTCGATACAAGGACCCCACTTGAGAACCACTGACTTAAACAGACCTGTAAATATATGCTCTTGCTAACACGCACGGACAGCCCCCCCCCCCCCCCCCCCCAACTCTCTCTCTGAAACACACGTACTGTGCCCATTTCAGTTGAAATGTTTTCGTTATTTTGTAACTATATAAAACTTGTCCTCTCCACACTATCCAGCCATGTAGCAGCTACAAGTGGAACTAGAGATGATGGCTGCAGCTCCGACCTGTCCACAGACAATCCACTTCCGTGCTCCAGCTTCGTCCCCACTGAATATAACACATACTTGTCCGAGATTTCTCGTTGGGCGATGAGGATGAGGGAATACACATTGCACTACAGGCAAGCCTGGAAACTGAACAGTACGTTTTTCGATTGGAACCTGATCAAACATAATCACTGCCAGTTTATCCCATGTTCAATGTCTATTGTGATGCAACAGATTGTACACTCACAGGACATGTACTACATTGCTGGTGTAGCAATGGCCATCAGTCTTGTCCATGGAGGTCCTCCACCAGCATTCCTATCAAATACCCTGTTTGACTGCTTGGCCAGAGGCAGTGAAAACGTCAAGCCAGTTTTGGAGGACATTGCAGACAAAGAAGTGTACTGTAATGTAAAACTGGTCAGTTTTGTATTTTTGTAGTTTTTAAACTTGACAGGATTTGTAGAAATTATTGTTTTGCTCTTTTACGTGTTTAATCTGAAAATTCGTAGTGAATATAATCTAATCAGGAAAGAAAATGTCCTGTAATAAAAAAATAAACCAGTAGGTGGACCATACAGTCATTATTGTTGTACAGAAACCCTATTTCCAAAGTGTAACCGTTTTTGGTAAATGAATGCCCTTCCCTAAAGGCGCACAAAGGTAGCAAACATGACTTACAGTATGTGCAAGTTCATAAGGTGTCAAACCTTATAGGCTTTTCCATAAAATGTTATTTCAGGTGTCGTAGTCATCTACATTTGAAGAACTCACCACTGTAACTAGCACAGACAAGATGCAGGGGTATTTGGAGAGGATCGGGTGTCTGCGGCCCTTAAGGGAAATGGAGGACAAGGAGAAGCTGCTTCGGGACATCCTTGTATCCGAAGTCATGACCAGAGTTGCAGCCCCTTTCGAACGGTATTCCTAATCATATTTGACATGTAACAATGCATCACAAGATTACTGAATGCATCGCAAGTCTGCTGAATGAAAACAAATAATTGCAAAATAATAACTGATCGCTGCATTGACCAGAATGGCATATTTGCAAACTCTCACCGCATCACCTGATGCTTTGTGAGGTTTGTAACTCTACGATGTATCACATTGTAACCCAGTCTGGTGACTTTTATCTAATGATTGGTTTACTGAATGTTGCACCCTAACCCATTCTGGGCGGGAACCCCTTTTGGTGTTATAACCCTTCTGGACGGGAAGCCCTCTTGGGGTTCGGTACAGTATGTACAGTATTCAAAAATTAAAAATATTTGATGCTGCTATATAAATATTTGAAGTTTTTCAGAAAACCTAGGATATAAAAGGCATTTTAGAATCCGTGTCAGGCCAAAATGGGCTAAACACAATGCATTTATCTAAATGTATGTCTGATAGCAAATGCGAGGGCAACCCGGAGGTTAATATCGTAATACTGATAGTATTGATTTCAGCTGTTAACAATTCCAAACATGCAAACATGACCCGCATCTAATCAAATCCGATCTTTTGGCCCAACCTTTCACACTGCTGTTTTGAAGTGACCAGATCCGATCTGTGTGTTCAGACTGGCAGCCAAATCTAGCCTGAATCATATCCGTGCCACATCCAGATTGGAATCTGATTTCTTTAACCCAATTCCCACCAGCATTAATTAATCCCTCAAGCGTATTGCCAAGGTTTTATCGCGCGTAACACTTACTTTGAAGAGCCAAATATCCGTAATCGCATGTTGTGTCAATCAATGCTGTGTGTGGTGTCTTCACCGTTTGTTGTTCTCTCGGTCGGTGGTGGAAAAACCCGACTGTGAGTATCACAGCGCTTGCTACAGGCCGTTGAAAAACCTTGTCTTCCCCAGAAACGGCCCCTCAATATCGTTTCTGAGATACAGGGCTTTGAATGCAGCCTATACAATGCAAGTGGATGCGCGCGCATCTTCAAAATGGCTAAGGCTACTGTCCCACTTTGAGTGTTATGCTAACGAACGGTAGCTAACGATTCGATCGGATAAAAACATGGATTAAAGAATATAAACCATGGAAAACGGAGGTTCCGGTTTTGGCAGACTAGGGTACTAATTTAACCCTACGGTTTCGCCGGGTTTGGCGTACTCCGTGTTTAAGTAAGTCTAAAAGCAAACAAGTCACATGGAATCTGATTTAGATCACGTTGTTGCATTTAGACTGATATGAGACGGATCTCCTCAAATCAGATTTGAAACCACCTCTGAATGTGGCTCAAGTCACATTGGAAAAAATTTGATTCCATGTGACTTGTATGTGACCTGTCTGCATTTAGACTTATTGCGACTGCAGGTCGCAGGTACTATGAAAACCAGCAGGAAGCTGTCACGCACTTCCTGTTAACGCTTTCTGTTACTGTCTTGCTCACACAGACACACACACACCAGCTCAATTGATCCCCAACACGCACGCACGCACGCACACACAATTAGTGTTAAGCCAGTTCAGTTGTGGTACATCAGCTCAATTGATGTCCAGCACACCTGAACCTCTGATCAGTTTGGTAGAGTGTCTAATTATTCTCGTCTCTGTTCTTTCTACTCTGCTCCATGATTCTCGGAGGCGGACATTTAATGTCTGCCCCAACCATGTCTCATATGCACGGCTGTCTGTATTAATGTTGACAACCCCCCACCTTACTTCCATCCTGAGTCAAAGTCTCTGTGTATGTGTACATTGCCAGATTTACACTGACTATTTTGTCTGTTTCCCCGTCACCTGCGGTCGCTTCTCGCCCTTAAGGCGTCTTACTGGTTTAAACCAATCACATTCAGCACAGAATGTGATGATTTGATTGGCTGATGTATGATATCATCATGATGAAAAGCACAGCTCACTGTATGATGATAAGAGCGCCCCTCACTTCACATGAGTGTGATTCTTTTTTTGAGGGTTGCTAGCCCCTACAACGCCTGGCTTTGTGCGTTCGGCTCGTGGTGTCACGTGTGTGGCTAAGTCTATGGACTTTGTATGGCCTCACATGTGTGGATAAGTCTATGGACTTTGTATGCAGTCACGTGTGTGGCTAAGTCTATGGACTTTGTATGACGGATATTCTTCTGCACATCAAAGCCAATGGTAAATTACGTATGTGGGTGACCTCATCATAAATGATCATCATGATAAATTGACCTGCATTGAATCCAAGGCTTCATGGGGTGTGTAATTGATAGAATAATTATAAGAAAACTTTTTTGGGTGAACTGCTCCTTTACACAGCTCTCGAACGAAGATAAATCCCCTTGCACTAGTGAGGACCAAGTGTGACCAGATTTGACTGAGGGACTGCCATTGGATTTTTTTGAATTTTCGTTTCTTCATGTCATATGAAAGCAGGAAATCATAGCTTCAAATTGACATATTGGTTGTTCAGTTTGACCCACCCGTTTTGGAGTTAGTATGTGAAGAGTCCGCCTGCGCTATATTCATTTTGGAAAAAACATAAATTAAAAAAGCTGGAGGCTGCACAATGGCAGGCTCTCAGTCAAATCTGGTCACAATTTAATGTGTGTGTTTATGTGCAGGGCGTTGCTGAAAATGAGCACTTGTGCTCAGCTACTACCCTGGGTAAATAATATACTAACATACTGTAGACCATTTTCCTGGTATCAAGAGATCAGAGTCAAAGGGTGCAGATGAGTGATGTGTGAATTGGTATCGTTAAGGCGTACAGGGCAACAGTTTGTGTTGCGTTTGATTTCACACCATAAGATATATAAGATGATGCAACGTGTTCAAAATGACTGTAGACGCAGAGACAGAAGAGAGCGACAGAGAGAGACAGAACCAGACAGACAGGGCCAGATGTTGTCTTGGACCGTTTCCAAATCAGGAGGACCAAAGCGAGTCGGTCATGCATCTGTAGCAGTGAGGAACAAACTGTATTCCTTTGGAGGCTGTGATGGAGGAACCTTCAACAACATGAAACAGATGGATGTCCATGTCTTCAACACAGTGTCTTTATGCTGGAAGAAGTTACCTCCAGTGAAACCTTGGAGAGGAGTGTCTTTATTCTGGAACAAGTTACCTCCAGTGAAAACTGGAAGAAGAGACGGTCACCTTGAGGTTCCATCCAGGCGCCGATACCACACAGCTGTGTTGGTTGAAGATACAGTCTACATCTGGGGAGGCTATCATTACTGCAATGTGATTTATGCATTTGATGTCGCCGCCCACATGTGGTTCAAACCCAGCAGGGTTTCTGGTACTTTTCCAGAGGAGAGGTGCTACCACTCAGCCTGTGTGTTGGAGAAGGTCATGTTTATCCATGGAGGATACACCAAGCTGACTGGACTCACTAATGACATGTACAAGTTGGACACCAGCACAATGGTCTGGACTTTAATTAACAGAAGAGGAGCTGCACCACCTGCTTCACACTGGCATACTGCCACCATCATTGGGACAAATATGTTTGTATTTGGGGGCTGGGGGAACCAGTGTTACTACAACAGCAACAACATCATCAGAGTGTTTGACACAGAGACCAACCGCTGGCTCTACACACCTTCTGCACAGCTTCTTCCAGAAGGACGCTACTGTCATTCAGCATTTACCTCCAATGGAGAGCTGTACATATTTGGTGGCCGTAACTGGAAATTTGATTTGTGGAATGATTTGTGGAAATTCCGTAGAGACCTCCTGGAAGAAGGTTGAGCCCAAGGGGAAAGGACCTTGTCCAATGAACAGTATGAGCTGTTGCATGGTGGGAGATCGTATCATCCTTTTCGGAGGTTACAAACGCAGAGACATCACACCCACTGATGAGCTGTACATTTTAGATTTGAGTCCTTCTCTTAAGACTTTATGTAAACTAGCAATTATTCAGTACGGTCTGGAACAGTCTGAACTCCCACACAACATCAGGTGGGAACTGGTAGCCATGACAACCAACAGTGTGCTCACTAGGGTTGGGATTCGGAACCGGGTCCATTTCAGACCCGGTTCCGACATTGCGGATCCGGAGCCGGTTCCATCGTTTTTTTATTAACGGTTCCCCAAACGGATCTCATCAGTCGTCATTTAGCTCCGCTGTGTCTGTGCATGCAAGCAGAGCCAAGTTACTGGGGTGACATCACCCAACCTACATGAGTGAGTTAGTGGGGTCGGGGAGGATACGCCCACTATTCTGTGCATTCAGCGACCGCCGCGGAGCGACTGGGACAGTATGTTGAAGAGATCTCCAAAGTGTGGTTAACAGAGAGGGAAATTACTGAGCACGCAAGTGCAATAAATGCGATGCTATAGTTCCCTGGCTGCAAAGGTTGTTGCAACTTGTACCAGTTGCAGTTTTGCACCACGTCCACATTGAGGAAACATCTCAAAATCAATATGCCTACACGAGTCCACAACTCACGAGAATAATCTAGGCACATCGCGTCAGTGAGCCATGCGGAAAGCCGTGCCCGCTCTCCCCGCAACTCCACCACAGCTAGCCGGCGGGGGACGAGGATGATGCAAGGCTCGTTCACTTTCCCCAGGCTAGTAACGTAATAGAAAATAAAAACTACTGTCGTCTACAGAGATTTTCATTAGGCCGCGGCGTATTGTACAACTGTTGTTAATGGTGTTAATTTAGAACGCCAATGACTCGACGTCTTTCTGTCTGATATTTTATGAATCACGTTAACTATAGTATAGAGCCAAATCAATTTGTCTGCACTTATAAGCAACTCAACTGCTTTTGATTTGGTTCTAAATTAATCGCGTGGCTGTTGAGAGCCCAGCGTTTAGGTGCATACCTCCATAGATTGATTACTTTATGAACAGTTTGCAGAAAAAAATCACAGGAACGTAGCCTACAGTTCAATACAAGGTCTGCTAAAACGATTTTATAATCCAAGAAAGCACTATGGCTTGTTTCCATTAGGGTAAGGGGTCCTTAATATTAAATTAATCTGAACATTAAAGACAACATTTGTCACCACAACAATATCATTATTGCAATGTGTACTGTAGGCTATATTTAATATACAGTACAAATTGCAATATACAGTACAAATTGCAACAATGATATTGTTGTGGTGTCTAGCTGGTGGTGGTGGTGGTGAAGTTTAAATAATAGTGCCACACTGCCACCTCATAATTGTAAAGTGTATTTTCAATAATTTAATTAATGAATGTGTGTTTATTATGTACTTGGTTAGGTTAGTTATAATATAAACATAATCTATGTCAGAAAAAATAATATTAGGATCCGTTAAGGGAACCGTTAGGAACCGGAACCGTTAAGAGGGATCCGGGAAGGATCCGGAACCGTTAAAATCCTAACAAATCCCAACCCTAGTGCTCACTGCCAACAAGGTCACTAAAATAAGGAAAACCATAATACATTGAGTCAACTAAACCAGACTCCATGTGACCACCAGTATAATGACGTCACTCATGTACAGTATGACATCACCACTATGACGCCTGTTAGGTGCTTTTCTTCTGTTGTAGTGCCTATCTATGCTGCTATGATCTATGCTGCTGGTCTAGAGACTCACCTGTCAATCACTTGGCTGCCACACCCTGTGTCAGCTGTTCCTTGTTGAGTGATTAGTAGCAGGCTATAAAGGGGAGCTGTGGAGAGCAGCTCATTGTCTCCCCAACACCGAACTTGAATAGTTGTGTTCCCTTCTTTTCTGTCGATCTTGTTATTCTTTATTTCAGTTACTGGGCTGGTCGTAAGTATTCGTTTGCCGTTTGGTTTCTGGTTAGTTTAGTTCTTATTTTGTTTTGGTAGTTTATGGGGAGTCTGGGGACTCCGACATGCACATAGTGCATAGCTCCCTCCCCAGGCTCCCCCACTTATTAGTTTACCAGCCCATATCTTTGTTAGGTAGGATGCCTAGGTTTTGCGTTTATCGTTATTATTGTTTTCGGCATTTATTAAGTTAACCCCTTTATTTATTCAGCTATTCAGTGTTTCCTTGTGTGTTGCATTCCTGGCTTGTATGGGGTTCAGTGTCTGATATTTATTGCCCGATTTCAATTTTAAATAAATTTGTTACATTTTTGGGTAAACTTTTGTTGTGTGTCCTTATGTTGTGGCCCTTGGTATTCGAGCCAATTTTAAATGGCCGTAACACGCCAGTCATCTCCGTATTTGGGCGTAAGGTTTTCAGCCCAAGTCAAGGTTGTAATGGTGTGCGTGTTTCATCCTCCTGTGCCGTTCTGTCAACTTAACTATGCTCAATAAAATAAATACTTTCATTTGGACTGAGCTCAGATTGCACTTGAATAGCGCGCCGAAGTATGGGTTTTTACCTGGGTTGGGTTTTTATTTGTTTGAGCGGTGCTGGCCCCTCCTATGCACAGCTTTGTGTGTGTGTGTGTAGCACCGAATGTGATGACTTGATTGGCTGATTTGATATGATATCGCCATACAGTACATCATCATCATCATTTTGATGAAAGGCACCGCTCACTGTATGATAAGAGTTCCGCTCTTTTTTTAACACCTGGCTTTGTGTGTTCGGCCTGTGACGTCACGTGTAGCTAAGTCTATGGACTTTGTATGACGGATATTCTTCTGTACATCAAATTACCAAGTCAATGGTAAATTACGTAATTGATGACTTCATCATCATACATGTCAACAGGACAGAAAAGCGCCTCTTACTTCACACAAGTGTGATTCTTTTTCTTTAACCCATTCTGAAGTGTGTGTGTGTGTGTGTGTGTGTGTGTGTGTGTGTGTGTGTGTGTGTGTGTGTGTGTGTGTGTGTGTGTGTGTGTGTGTGTGTGTGTGTGTGTGTGTGTGTGTGTGTGTGTGTGTGTGTGTGTGTGTGTGTGTGTGTGTGTGTGTGTGTGTGTGTGTGTGTGTGTGTGTGTGTGTGTGTGTTGCAGTGACGGTTCAGTTACCCCACAGTTCGGTTCGTACCTCGGTATGGGGGCCACGGTTTTGGTTTGATTTTGGTACATGTTTTGCATAAAAATAACAAGAAATTTGACTATTCCAAAATTCTCTTATTTTGCTTATAAGCATAAGTATGACAGTTTTGAGAGCCTTGGTGACTCTAATATGTAGCCTATATAAAACACTTCAAATGTAAACATTTTAAACTGTTAAAGTGCCTCTGGATTAGACTACTGGTGGTATACACTTGACTACACAGTAGCAGCACAAGCCAGCATGGAAATTATTAAATGAACCATTGCCATGCTGGCTTGTGGTGGACATTGTCAAATATACACACAGGCATACAGAAGTACAGACAATCAGACTAACAAAATGAACACACACACAATCAGACTAACAAAATGAACACACACACACACACCCCTGCACACTACAGTAGTATAAAAGGAGGTAGGTACATTTCAAATGAAAAGGTGCACATTAGCTTTGGCAAATGGCAATAAAACAAAATAGCCTATTTTAAAAGTGCTTCAGTACAATAGGCTCATTAGGCTATACTGTATATTTAGGGAAAACATATTCAAATAAAAAATGGCCAGTAGCAAACAAAATAGCCTATTTTAAGTAAACAAGTACGTCAGTAGTATAATGGCTATGTATTCTGAATGTAGGAGAAACATTCAAATAAAAAATGGCTAGCAGTACAATTACAACCAAATAATATCTCTCAGCAATTTGTTCTCTATTCATTCAATTGTAAGGTTCTTCTGTAAGAAGACAAGCTTGTCAACATTCTCTGGATCAAGGCAAGAGCGACATGCACTAACAATGTCCCCTGCGGTGGAGAACACACACACAGAGGTGACGTTGTGCAACTTTTGCTAGACGGGGGAACTTGCTCTCGTTGCTCTTCCACCAGGCAAAAGGATCACTATCAACATTGATGCAGTTCGCTAACCTGTATGATGTGACTTCCTCCTCAAGTAACTGGGAAAGGGGCTTGACCTGGTTCTGTGTTTTGAAAATGTCTCCAAATAGCTCTGCCATGGTTGTGGAGGGGAGGATGGATTCCGTCCCTCTGTGGATGGGCCTGGCCTCGCCTCTGGCTCTGCTTGACTCTGCAAGAATAACAGATGTTAACAACAGGTGTTTTAATTATTCAATTACATTTTATTAAAGTGTCAAATCACAAGTTGTCTTAAGACACTTTAAATGAATAACTAACAGCCAATCTAAATAAATGCAAATTCTGTTTCTGTGGACTCAATTTAAAGGACCACAATTGAAATAAGCTATCATCTCATGAATACATGACAGGCATGTATTCTGCATTTGCATCAATACAAAATATAATAATAATAATAATAATAATAATAATAATAATAATTATAATTATAATTATAATTATAATTATAATAATCATAATAATAAAACAATACAATATAATGCAATCATAAAATTACAAAAACAAAAATAATACCTGCTGTTCATTCTCCAGGATTTCTGTGATGAGGTCCCTGTAGAGTCTGTCACGGGATGGGTCATCTAGGGATGGCAGGGATTTAAACCTGGAGTCCAGGACTGTGGCCTTCTGGAGGTACTTTTGGAGATCAGGGTCATTTGTACCTTTTTTCATGTCCTGTTCAATCCCTGCTTTGGCATCTCTGATTGTTGGGGTGTCCTTAGGCTTTTGTGGGTCTAATGTGTGCTCACGGTCTGGAGCCATGGCGTTGGGATAGGGATGATCATTGATACGGTGGGGTGTGTTTCACTGCTCATGAGATTTGTCATAGTCTTGAGTGGTGTTGAAGCCATTTGTAGACTTGCTTTATAATTTATGATTATTATTTATTTTCTATGAATTATGCCTGAGATATGAAATAATATTATGAAATGTTGAGTTATTGTGCTTGCTATTGCTGCTATTATGTATACGATGATCTTCTGATTGTTATGGTAATGTGATGACGTTGGACGTTGACTAATGGGTGTCACTGTGATGAGGCAGGTGACTGCAGGTGATCCAGAAACCAGAGTGGCAGGGAAAAACATTTCAACCACATAGCACATTGTATACCAACGGGATAGGCCTTCTATACGAATTATTTTTTATTGTTTAATCGAAATCCAAACTGTCAATAAAGGATACGAAATAAAACTAAAGTGCCTGGCTATCATACGAAATAAATAAAATTATCATGAGTGAACTGTGATACATATGAACGTGGCTAAGACCACACAAGAGGGAATTCAAATGAACAATGAACTGTGCTGCGCTGTCACTGTTGTGCGTTATACGGAAGGGAAAACTAAATGAATGATCAAAGGGATATTCAAATGAATGAACTAAACTAATCGAAACTGTCAATGAATTAAACTGATGTCTATGAAATAAACTGTGACAATGACGGAAAAGGAGGAACTTGTGGAGGCTGAAATGGCCACTGAAATGAATCCAAAATAAATTAGTTCATAATTTAAAGTCCTCAGCGCGACGCGCAAGGGCAAACTTGGGCACTGCACTCGCAAAATGAACGAAATTGAACAAATGATGGATGCGGGTGTTGATGCTGACAGTGTACGTCATTGTGTTGCATCATGCATCATGCATCATGTGACTGTTAAGGAATTACTCACTGAGGATGTGAGAAAGGATGAGAATGTAAAGGTATGAACCAAAAATGGCCAATTACAATGCATTTATGGGTGAAGTGGAAAAATGGTTAAAAGGTGGGCAGCCAGAGCCTGGCCCACCAACTCTGGTGGAAACAATTGACAGTATGTCTGTGTCAGGGGTCTCAGTGTCAAGTTCAAAAGCATCAAAAACTAGCTCTATTTCCTCAGAGCGCATGAAAGTTGCAGCAGACAAAGCTGCTTTAATGGCCAGAGCTTGAGGGTCTAAAAATAAAACATGCACTGGAAATGGAGAAAATGAAATTGAATGCACGACTGGAATCACTGGCTGTGGAATTAGATATTGCTGCAAGTGATGCAAAATTGAAAACTCTGGAACATTTTGAGAATATGGAGCAAAATGCAAAATCTGGAGAAAATGGAACGGAATCCTATCAAAATGAAAAGGCGGAGAAAAGGTCCCCTGACCCAGATCAACTAGGGGCGGCACGATCTGCTGTGTATAGCACAGATTTAAGCCTGTCACATGTGGACCTTGTCCTTCATGGCCTTGGAGCAATACCTAAAACACCATTACAGAACCTTATGCAGGCTCCATCAGGCCCACCACAAGCCAACAGAAGGCCTATGATGAAAGGATATGCTATGACAGCAGCAGCAGCTGCAGCAGAAGCCACAGCAGCAGCAACGAAACCCTGTGCATCTAACGTTTTCGTGTCTGACGGAACTCACAGACGAGACGGGTCCCAAAGGCAAGACAGGTCCACTCCTAGGGCGCCAGTCACACCTGGAAGACAGCCGTCTTATCAAAGTCTTACATGTCTCATCTGTCTTCGCCTCTTTTCAAATCGCTGATGCTATTAACACATTTTGCAACACACTTCTCACTTTGAGAAGCACCACTGTAAAAGCAGTAACACATACAGATCATAATCCAATTTCAATTCAAAGGAGATGTATTGGCATGAGAAAACAAACATTTACATTGCCAAAGCAAGTGTCACAATACACTAACAAAAGTTGAAAAGTTGAAAATGGGGAAAGTATATGCGCTAGAACATGGTATAAAGCTTTTTGAAACAAACAGCAATTATTTTGCAGTCACTTTGGGACAAATTAAGGACTATTGAAATAGTATGCATACTCTGATTTAAGATCTGTTTAAAGGTAACATTTGAATAGGAAAGAAGGAATACATATGATCGAAATGTTCTCAAACTGTGATGCTCCAGTGTATTCCTTCCTATTCGTCCCCCTTCTGCTTAAACATTTGAATGTTGTGGGAAAAATGAAACTGTCATAATTATAGATGCATATGTATAAACTGATTATATATAAACTTATTTTATAATATATATATATATATAATATATATATGAAATAAATGTTCTTAATATATCCATAAAATATCCATATAATAACCATACAATATTCATAAAACATCCATAAAATAAAATCTCTGTGTGTTTGTGTCTGTGACTGTGACTGCGAGTGTTTTATTTTTATACATTTGAACGTAATGTGATTTAGCCACCTCCTCCTCACACGTGTGCAGTGCGCTGGGAGCGGGTCCTTTCATTCAAAACAATGGAGGCTAACAAGGCAGCAAGATTTGCCCAAGTGCGAGAGAAACTTAAAAACGGCGAATTTAAAACAAAAAAGAAGGTAGGGAGTAAAAGTGCAGCGTGGGAGAAGTTCAGTGTAGTTGTTCGCGCTGATGATGACTCGACCACTGGATATGTCGTGTGCAACAGTTGTGAGATCATCTATGTGTTTGATAGCCACAAGACGGGCACGTCTAACATGGTGCATCATCAGTGTGCCAATAAGCCTGCAGCACAACCACAGTCTACCCTGAAGTCCTATGTTCGTCGTGACAGCAAAGTGGTGCCACTAGACGTGAAATCAAAGCTCGTCAATGACTGCGTGGACCTTTGTTGTCTCGACATTCGACCATTTGAAACGGTAAGCGGCTCAGGATTCTTGCAGCTGGCCCAATCGCTTGTCAACATCGGAGCTAAATATGGTGCTGTTGACGCGAGTGCAATATTACCCCACCCCACAACTGTCAGTGACAGGGCTAAACTACAGGCTGCACGCGACAAAGAGAAACTCGCTGAAGTCATCCAGAAAGCGATGGGAGAAGGAGGGCTTGCAGTGACCACAGATATGTGGACAGACGAGTTCAACCAGAGGGCATACACATGTCTTACATGTCACTACGTGGATGAGAACGACCGTGGGGAGTGGTGCCTCGAGAGTCGGATTTTGACTACAGTTGAGTTCGATGCTAATAAAAAGAAAACAGCCGAGCATGTCCGGGAGCAAATAATCACTGAGTTGACAGCGTATGACATTCCAGCTAACAAAGTTGTTTTTGTCAGCGACTCTGGCCCTAACATTAAAGCTGCACTTAAAAATTACACATGGCTCCCGTGCTCTGCCCACATACTTAACACGGTGTTGAGGCATACATTCTCTGACAAGAATGCACCAGAACCTATCGCAGAAGTAGTGGAAATGTTGGATAAGTGTAAAAGCCTTGTCAAATTCCTGAAGAAATCAGGCGCTGTTGCAAGTTTAAACAAAACTGTGCTGCAAGAATGCGATGGAACAGCAAGATCAACATGCTTGAATCTGTCCTGAACCAGTACGGTGACATCAGGAACATTCTGGAAGGCAAAGATCAGCTGCAACGATTGGAGGGCATTTACAAAGATCAAATGAAGCACTTGATCGAATTCCTCTCTCTATTCAGAGCTGCCATTACCGACCTAGAAGGAGAGAAATACCCGACAATTCACTCAGTGGTACTCTGGTTCGTCAAGCTCAAGAAGCACTGCGCGCCCAAGTTTGGAGATCCACCCTACATGAGCCTCCTCCGCACTCGTGCAGCCAGCCTGCTTGTGGAGAAGTTGAACTTGACTACAATCCACAAGGTTGCCACATTCCTGTCTCCCAAATTTAAGTCTCTGAAGATGTTGTCCCCAGCGGACAGAGAGGAGGGGATAAGGACCCCCGAAAATGTATGTCATTGATCGCCGACCCCCATCTGAAAATATACATTTTCACGATTTTTCAAAAATAGCGGACCTACAAGCTCGTAGCGCGGCTATGTACAACAAATAGTCGTCTATTAACAAAGTGATGCTTGAAAAAGGCTACAAGTAGGCTACAGTTATGCAGCAGCACCAACAACAAACAAAGAAATACAAATATGTTGAGCATTATAATGTCTTCTGCATGCATATATTACCTTCTATTTCTATTAACCATTCAATTAATTTGAACATGAACAATAATCATGGAGAACTTATAGATTTAACATTTGTAAAACATATTAAAATATTGGTAGGGTAGGGTACTACTGGCCAATCTGGACTGGAGGGGCACAAAATCCAATCTGGGGGGCAATGCCCCCCTGGAGAGACGCCACTGAACTGCAGCCACCTGTAAGGTCTCTTTGAGAGTGGTTTTGAAGGAGTCTAGGTATTCACATTTCTTTAATGAATGTTGCGCCCTACCAACAGTCATAAAGGAATGTGGATTTTCGTGACATGGAAGGAGAACGAACTCAACCTCTTGTTTGAGCCAAATCTGGGCTGCGATGTTGAAGTCTCACTTGTTTTGTCAATTCATAGTTTTACATCTTAATGTCAAACCATGTAATCATAATGACCATGAATCATTAACCATGTAATCAAATCATAATGACCAATGAGCTGTGGCCAAACTGCCATGTGACAACACCATGACCAATGAGCTGTGGCCAAACTGCCATGTGACAACACCATGACCAATGAGCTGTTGCCAAACCACAACACTATGAATAATTAATACACGACAACAGAACCACGACAGACTTTCAACAATCCGTTTATTAAATTCACAGTTTATCATTTAGGCACTTAGCAATGAATCCACCCAGAGCCATTTACAGTAACATGTTTTTAGAATAAAATACACCATGAAATAAAATACACCATACAATAAAATACACCATAGGCCTACAATAAAATACACCTTTGGCCCAGCCTGTAACAGGAACATCTGTTACACATGTCATAAAAACAAAGAGTACATGAAAAAAAATACATACGTTAAAAATCACACCCGTGTGAAGTGAGGGGCGCTCTTATCATTGTACATCATCTCATCCCGAGTCGACCAATCACAATCTGCGTCCTCACCTTCGTCATCAGTGTGTGTTTACAAAAACACTTTAAATTCTCCCTTCATTGTCGACGTGAATGTAATGTTGGTGTTGGACAGTCTTCATTGTGGATGTGAATGTAATGTTTGTGTTGGACAGTCTTCATTGTGGATGTGAATGTAATGTTTGTGTTTGACAGTCTTCATTGTGGATGTGAATGTAATGTTTGTGTTTGACAGTCTTCATTGTGGATGTGAATGTAATGTTTGTGTTTGACAGTCTTCATTGTGGATGTGAATGTAATGTTTGTGTTTGACAGTCTTCAATGTGGATGTGAATGTAATGTTTGTGTTTGACAGTCTTCATTGTGGATGTGAATGTAATGTTTGTGTTTGACAGTCTTCATTGTGGATGTGAATGTAATGTTTGTGTTTGACAGTCTTCATTGTGGATGTGAATGTAATGTTTGTGTTTGACAGTCTTCAATGTGGATGTGAATGTAATGTTTGTGTTTGACAGTCTTCATTGTGGATGTGAATGTAATGTTTGTGTTTGACAGTCTTCATTGTGGATGTGAATGTAATGTTTGTGTTTGACAGTCTTCATTGTGGATGTGAATGTAATGTTTGTGTTTGACAGTCTTCAATGTGGATGTGAATGTAATGTTTGTGTTTGACAGTCTTCATTGTGGATGTGAATGTAATGTTTGTGTTTGACAGTCTTCAATGTGGATGTGAATGTAATGTTTGTGTTTGACAGTCTTCATTGTGGATGTGAATGTAATGTTTGTGTTTGACAGTCTTCAATGTGGATGTGAATGTAATGTTTGTGTTGGACAAAGTTATTGCACACACGCCAAACGCTGGACATGGGAGGGGCTAGCGCCCGTCAGAAAAATAAAATAAGACAGTATGATAACTGTCAAATTATAGAATACAACAATCAAATATAAAAATACAAGAATCAAAAACATCATCATCATAGGTCTTGATGGAAAGCCATTTATGATACATAATTATAAATGTGTGGAGTGGAGGTTTGTGGAGATCTGTCTAGTCTAATCCAACCTAGCCTCGGAAACCCGAGTCCACTTCAATTCGGCATAGAGTAGCGCAAACGTCGATCACTCTCTGCTGATTTCTGATCGCCTGCACCTTTGTTAAATTGACGCATACACGCACACACACACACACACACTCCTCTCTCTCTGTCGCTCTAATTAATTAGTCCAAACCGACTCAAGGCCGGACACTGCACTTCCTGTGGGGGGGGGGGGGGGGGGGGGATGGAACGCCTGTGTCAACATTAGAAGTCAGTGGGGCGAACGGTGCTCGAGTTACATGGATAACAGACGTGCGTACACACGTGCACATACAGAGACGTGGTGCATTTATTATACGATATATATTTGTTTCCCTGGACTGGAGCGAGAAACAATTCTACTTATGTACAATGTGGAGATTCCTGGAGCAAAATATGTTCAGCTGGAGGTCAGGGGTCAAACCCTATCAATCTGGAGGTCAGACCCTATCAATCTGGGGGTCAGAGGTCAAACCCTATCAATCTGGAGGTCAGAGGTCAAACCCTATCAATTTGGGGGTCAGAGGTCAAACCATATCAATCTGGGGGGCAGAGGTCAATCCCTATCAATATGGGGGTCAGAGGTCAAACCATATCAATCTGGAGGTCAGGGGTCAAACCCTATCGATCTGAGGTCAGGTCAAACCCCATCAATCTGGAGGTCGGAGGTCAAACGCTATCTTGGGGTCTTCAGCACATCAAGGTTTGATTGACAGATTGTCACTGTGCTTCTTATATACATCATCAGAATGATGTCACCATGATGTCATGATGAGTCACTCATGACCAAATCTGGAGTCCATGATGTCAGGCGTACTGGCGACGGTGGTAACCATGACAACCTAGACACACTCAGACATGTGGAGTAACCATGGCGACCTGATGTGACCCTCGCTCGCATAGAGACTATCTCTGCTCACACAGAAACACTGAGGACTGGGAGCCAGACGACCACAACCTGAACCCAACACAGAGGGGTTCAGTGGACGGGTTCTGGAAGGTGTACAGGTGGGTCAGAGTGTCCTCTGAGGACACGTCATAGAAGGACAGAGTCTCAGCGGGATGGTCCACGTACACTGCTACTCTGTAGACCCTGTCCTCACTGTCCTCCCTGTTCTCATGGTCAGCATCCACTGCTGCTCTGTTGGAGCGTCTAGAGGGACTGACAGGGAGGTCAGTCCTCTCACTATTGTGTCTGACAGAGTAACCGTCATCATGACACTCCAGACTCCAGGACATAACATTGCGTCCAAGCCAACAGTCACCACGACCACCTTTCCTGCTGATTGCTCTGTCAGTCCCTGCTATAGCAACCCCTCCACTGCACTCCATCTCAGAGTAGCAGTGCTCGCTCACACTCTCTCTACTCAGAACCTGAGGCCAGTGATCAAACCGTTCTGGATGATCAGGATACTGATGACGCTGTGACACCAGGGTGACCTTCCTGTTGTCCTCAGACAGAGTGAGGCCACAGTGTGCTGTGTTTGTGTCCAGTGTGAGTCGATGGAAATCTGATGAGAAAACAGCACAGTAACCATTAAATACATCATTCACTGAGTGACACATACACGCACACACGCACACACGAAGATGTGCACACGCGAACACAAAAATGCAGATGTGCACACACATGCGCACACACACACACACGAAGATGTGCACACACACACACACACACACACACCCCGTATCCAACGATTTCCAAGGATTAATTTTAAAATGTCATTTAAAAGAGCGACACTATATCCATCCTTACTGTATGTGTAATGTCCTATTATCTGTTTTCTCTTTGTTCATGTTTTGTAGGGAAAATGTCAATGTCAGGGAAGAGATTGATTGATTGACAGGCCGTGACGCTTCTGTGATTAAACACATGGAAGTTGCCGGCTGGAGAGACTTGTGGAGACAGAGAGACAACAAACAGGAAGTCTACGTGAGACCTGATCGCGTTTCGTATAAACTTTGTCTATGCTATACGGTGGAATATAGCCAAGGCCACCAACTCACCGCTGACACAGTGGCGTTTCCAGGAATTACATTTTGGGCAGGCAAGAATTACATTTTTGGCAGGCAAGAATTACATTTTGGGCTTGTCGTCCCCCTGCACACAATCAGTAGCACTAAAGGTTTTCAAAGAGATATACCTGCCAGACAGTAGGATACAAAGGCTGAAAGGCCTGCATTTACATTCCAATGGGTGATTGAGGGTCGCGCTCTACCGCAACGGCAATCAATCAGCTGTCCATTAATAGTTCTCAGGTCTTGTAGATACGCCTCTGCGCTGACAGCAGTGAACCCAGTCCGGGGATTGTTGATCTATTTCAAATGCCCACGGATCGCCACTTTGACAACCCTGATATAGACGAATCCAGAAACGGGTCTCATGGTCGCAGCTTACGTATTTCCTGTAGGCGGAGCTGACGTAGCTGCGGGGTAAAACCGCACGTCTTCTACTATAGTGAACGGTAGAGTGACTGATGTTAGTCTGCTCAAACATTACTCCTTTGCCTGCTTTTTACTAACACTAACATTACAAAGATGCCCAGAACATCGGGATGAACCTGTGTTGTTTATGGCTGCTCCAACAGTAGTGGCAACATTAAAAATAAAAATAAAACGTTATGTCAAAATATCCAGAGACCAGAGCCATTGAGTAATGGTTGAGACGAAGCAGTGAAAAGTCCTGAAAGATACATAATGTCAGTCTTACCCAATACCCAATCTTTCGGTTTTATGAACACAAGGCTGCTGTATTTTATACCTCATACTAAGCATTTAAAGTATGTTATGACATGTGGGACTGTCATAACTAATCCAACCGACGGATTGCTAGGCGCATTTTCATTGAAACGAGAGATTTTTTTTGGAGTTGGCCTCCAAGGCCACCATACTCCTTGCTCTTCGTGCACGCGCGTTGTCGTTCACGACCCTGTTTACGGCTCACAAAGAATGCCTCTTATCTGCTAATCTAGGGAGCTCTCCGTGGTTTTGACCAGATGGATATACTAAACTCTTCATTTCTGACTTCTGACCTGCCTCTCGTTCAAAATATGAACGCGACGGATTATTCAGCGATGTTATCGTAAAGATAGCGAGGTAAGCAAGCAAGAATATGTCTCCCGGTTTTTGTCCAGACCGGAAGGGGGGGGGGGGCTTTACAGAGTAAAAGCGGCCATATCTTCCCAGCACCCCGAGCTGATTGTGTTAAAGGAGGATCATTAATACCCTGTGCAACTTTAGTAACTGTGATAGAAATATCTGACTGTTACAGATTGACCCGCCCCTCTATGCTCTCTTTCAGGCTAAGGAGAGTGGAAGTCAAGGCCTAAAGTATGAAAACTAAATGGATCCGATTAAAATAAAAACATTCAAATATGTGAGTGAGAGACCACGTGAACGAGTGTTTCTGTCATTCCGATCTCCCACATATTTCTATTGACTGGCTTTATCTCTCAGCCAAGGCTGTAGTGGTCTGCAACGCGTCACTAAGGAGTATGAAAACCTTGTTTGACCAACACGCACACGCCTGAAGATGCACTGTGTGCCCGCCAGACTGCGTGCTTGACAAACTACAATGTGAAAGCAAACCCAACAAACAATGTTACAACTACAGCCCTGAAGTCTACCAGACTATACAGTAGGTATAAGATGTCAATATTGAGAGATACTCACGTCCTTTAATGAGATGAGGATTGAACCGATCTTCTCCACCATGTTTCACTCTGTAGGAAGTAGAACAACAATGCATCAATGTCTGACTGTCTAACACAATCTGGAGGTCAGAGGTCAAACCCTATCAATCTGGGGGTCAGAGCTCAAACCCTATCAATCTGGGGGTCAGAGGTCAAACCCTATCACACTACAGTGTTTCACTCTGTAGGAAGTAGAACAACAATGCATCAATGTCTAACTGTCTAACACAATGTCTCCACTAGCTGAAGTAGAACAACAATGCATCAATCATCACATGTCTGAAAATAGTAAAATAGTGGTGATGCCCCACAAACGTTACCCACAAATAGTAAAGGGTTCTCCTGTAAACCGGGCCCCACAACAGGGTCTACTCACTTGAGATTCTCCAGCCCAGCAGAGAGCAGCATCTTCATTCCTGATTCAACATGTTGAGACTCACGTCCAATTCTCTCAGATGGAGGGAGGGATTAGAAGTTAGAGCTGAGGCCAGAACTTCACAGCATCTCTCTGTCAAGAAGCAGTTCGCCAGTCTAAATGAAGAATACCAGATGAGGAGAGAGAGAGAGAGAGGGGGGGGGGGGGGGGGGGGGGGGGGGGGGTTGCTTCATTCTTGCCTCTCTTACTCCAACTAACAATCATAACAGAACTTGAATTAACAAAATCACAATAAAAATGTTAAATTAATCTGACCTGAGAATCTCCAGACAACAGTTCGGGCTCTTCAGTGCAGCACAGATGAGATCCAGTCCGGAATCCTTCAAGCCGTTTCCACTCAAGTCCAGTTCTCTCAAATGGGACGGATTGGAGCTGAGAGCTGAAGCCACAACTTCAATGTGTTCCTCTCTGAGGTTACAGTCAGCAAGTCTGTAATTACAGATTAAATGTAAAATCAGAGATGATCAAAACACTGTCAAGGAGGTTCCTTGTGGTGCTGTCTGAAATGTGTGTGTGTTTGGATACTGTTCTGGCTACACAAATAGCAGCAGTGAGTAACCAATATATAATTTAAATGTGCTCATAACTTTCTATTCATTGATTGGAATACAAACATTAAATAATAAAAACGATCCCAACTCGCTGCTTGTTGTTCCACTCTATGGCAGTGAAGTGAAGAAATGTTCTGTCAGCAGATGAAAAGCCTGTACGACTGCATGCCATGGCATTTGGTTGTAATAACACTAAATAACACCCTATTAAAGATGGAGTGCCACATTTTTTGTATTTTTCTAGTTTTTCACGTGTCTATGAGGTGACAGTACTTCTTTAGACACCCTGGAGTAGTTTTTATGTGCAATGGTGTATTAACTTTGTATTTAGGGTTTCTTCCTGGAGGCTGAACCCTTGACAGTCAAACGGGCCAATGAAATAAACAGTAATATAGTGACATCACATTATCAGCCCCTCCCCTAACCCCTCCCCCTTTATCATACAACTACAGCTGTGGGTGCGGCTTCAGTTCAGGTCGCCACCCATCGCCACCCACCAGGCAAACCAGGCATACTTAATGAACTGGTGGGCGTGTCCACATAAAAACAACATTTTAACAAATACTGTACATTATATCTCCTTATATAACAATAAGACCTGATGATCCTGTTTTAGGGGGGGGGGGGGATCACGGCACTCCATCTTTAACAATAACTAAACACAAATCTCACTTGAATTGGATTGCCATCCATCTATAAATATGAAGTGAGGGTCTCACTGAACTGAACTGATGACCGTCAGTTTAACTGCAATGATGCGCTCTCTCTCTCTCTCTCTCTCTCTCTCTCTCTCTCTCTAATGAATCAATGAATCAATGGGTGAGTGAATGGTGATCTAACATGTTAACATTCACACTACTAACCTGGCTGTTGTGCAGTTCCTCACAGCTGGGACCAGTCTCAGTCGCCCCTCCTGTGATGTGTTGTATTTCTTCAGGTCCAACTCCTCCAGAACCTCCTCCGACATCAGCAGCATGGAGGCCAGAGCTGAACACTGGGGCACAGAGAGTTCCTTCTTTGACTCCAGGTACTGCTGGATCCCCTGACTTACTGACGGGTCGTTCATCTCGATCAGACAGTGGAAGATGTTGATACATCTGTCAGGAGAGGCATTATGATCGTTCATCTTCTTCAGGTTGTTGATGGTTCTCTGGATCTCCTCTGGACTGTTCTCTGTCTGACCCAGCAGACCTCCTAACAGACTCTGGTTGGACTGCAGTGAGAGACCATGAAGGAAGCCAATAAAGAGGTCCAGGTGTCCACTCTCACTCTTCAGGGTTTTCTTCATAGCAGCCTCCAGGAAGTCAGGCAGGGAACTGTCACTGTTGTAACCATCATCTCCCAGGAATGTCTTCAGAACCTCTGTGTTATTCTGTGTGAAACAGTGGAACAGGTAGACTGCAGCCAGAAACTCCTGGAAGCTCAGATGAACAAAGCAGTAGACCGTTTGGAGGAAGAACACATCGTCTTCTTTGAAGAACATTGTGCAAAAGCCTGAGATCAGCAAGTCCTTGTTCACATCAAGACCACACGCTTTCAGGGCCTCCTCATAGAAAATGATGTTGCCTTTGACCAGTTGGTCAAACGCCAGCCTGCTCAGCTTCAGAAGAACTTCTCCTGCATCCTTTAGGAGCTTCTCTTCGTCTTCCTCGCCTAGTGCAGGATCCTTCATCTTCACCCGCAGTGTCTCACCCCTCAGGAAGTAGCAGAACAGCTCAACCAGGGTTTTGGGCAGCCTGATTGTCGTCCCCATGTACTTGTGTACCATGTACACCATGTCCTTCACAACGGTAGCAAGGATCCAACAGAAGACTGGGATTTCACACATGGTGAGGAGGGTCTTTGAAGTCTTGATGTGTGATAAGATTGAGCTGGCCTGGTTCTCATCACTGAATGTCTTCTCGAAGAACTCCTTCTTCTGGTCATCTCTGATGAACCCTCGTACTTCTGTCATCTTGTCTACAAACTCCTCAGGGATGTGGTTTGCTGCTGCAGGTCGCGAGGTTATCCAGATGCGAGCAGAGGGGAGCAGCTCCCCCTTGATGAGGCTTACAAGGAGAACTTCCACTGGGTAAGAATTGGAAATGTTCGTAAAGCTACAATTTGTATTGAAATCGAGCTCAAAGTTTTTCTCATCATATCCATCCATAACAAACATGACTTTGAAGGGGCTGTTGCTGTAGTCTCCTGCCG
Source organism: Electrona antarctica (assembly GCF_951216825.1). NCBI lineage: Eukaryota > Metazoa > Chordata > Actinopteri > Myctophiformes > Myctophidae > Electrona > Electrona antarctica. The sequence continues at coordinate 46,666,605 of NC_136799.1, forward strand.
TCTGCAATTCGTTGAAGATGTGATTAAGAATGTCTTCCTCAATACTTTTGGTTTCCACGATGCAGCGTTGAATTAGCTGTGCCAAAGTAAAGTTCTGTCCTTTGAGCAGATTTAACTGGCGAAACTTGAGCGGGAACACAAAGTGTGGATCTTGGGGAAAACATTTCTTGGCCCAGTCAGACACAAATTTGTGTACGAGGAACGTTTTTCCAATTCCTGCACAGCCAACGGTCAGCACTGTTCTTTTGATTAGTCCAGAAATGTCTTTGAACATCTGACCGAGTTGGATTTCTGTTCCCTGTCCTGCCTTCTTCATCTCCATCAGTCTGACCTCATGATGGCTGTGGATGTCTGTGACATTAATGTCTATATTGTAGAGCAGGGTGAAGACGTTTTCAAACACGACCTCACGCTGTGTGCCCAGTTTCACACTCCGATATGAATTGTTCATGTTGTCTTGAAGCTGCTCTTCATAGTCAGTGATATGACGAAATCCTGGTGTTCTCTCCAACAGGCCTGTAGTGAACAGAGCAATTATATGTTTAACAGCCAGATAGAGAGAGAGAGAGAGAGAGAGAGAGAGAGAGAGAGAGAGGAGAGGGAGAGGGAGAGGGAGAGAGAGAAACCAGACGCTGTGTGGACAGGACTTCCCTACACAGACAGACAGTAAACCAGTAGGTGACACTCCTCCGTTTTTGAGCGGTGCACACTGCTCCAATAACTGTCCGCTTGTCTGTCTGTCTGTCTGTCTGTCTGTCTGTGGTACCAACAGGTGACAAAGTGGCGCTGTTGAAATTCACTGTGCACAGGTGCATAATAGGAAGCAGAGTTTTTAGTGTGACACAATGTAATTATACTGTATATTAATTTATTCATTTAATTAATTCATTTATTTTGCGAAAATTCAACAACCGCTCACTTCACATTATGGTGTCAACAGCAGCTGCTTGACTGGCGACTAGTCCCAGTTTCAGTGTGTGTCTGAGATACGTACATACGTTTGTCGAATCGTCTGACATACTAACAGTCCGACATGCGCGAGTCCGACATGCGTGGCCGGTTAAGACACATGCGTGGCCGGTTAAGACACATGCGTGGCCCGTTAAGACAAATGCGGACAGGGAAAATGCTAATGTTACTGCTGCTGAATAAGTTCCACTTTCAATAGAAACTGACAGACTACAACTTGTCCAAAATGCAGCAGCCAGAGTTTTAACTAAAACTAAGATGAGAGAACATATTACTCCAGTTTTAGCTTCACTGCATTGGCTTCCGGTTGTTTTTAGGATTTATTTAAAAAATAAATTACTTGTTTATAAAGCTCTCAATGGTCTCGCACCTTCCTACCTTCATGACTGCCTGGATATGTCCCAAACCGCCCCCAAAGGTTTTCCACTATGCTGGCCTGCTCGCTGTGCCTAAAAAAATGGCAACTAAAAAAACACGGTTAAGCAGCTTTTTGCTTCTACGGGCCAACGGCGTGGAAAAAACTCCCACTGTACCTTCGACAGGCAGCCTCTGTAGACATTTTTAAAGCGCAGCTCAAGACCCACTTCTACACTATTGCTTTTAATGGATCTTTAAATTCCTTGTTTACACTATTGCTTTTAATGGATCTTTAAATTCCTTGTTATTCATGTCCATACTGTATTACATTACTGTTAATATTTTAATGTTTATGCCTTGATTTTATTTTCTTTTTTTTCTCCGTTGCTCTGTAAAGCACTTTGAGCTGCATTTAATGTCATGAAAGGTGCTATACAAATAAAGTTGTATTATTATTATTATTATTATTATTACTTGCGCAAGCAGAGCGTGCAAGTAATGTTATCAGTCAGGTGCTACGATGCGTATGTCCGGGGCCAGCATATGATATGACGTTATATGCTGGCACGAAGCTGACCGTGCAGGTATGTTTTTCTTCATGCTACGAAGCATATGTCCCTTGACGTGATGAAGATATGTACCAATGTCCCTTAGAATGCATATGATATGACGTCATATGCTGGCCCCGGACATACGGAAGCAGACCATGCAGGTATGTTTTCCGCGGATGTCCCATGACGTGATGAAGATTATGTACCAATGCCAGGGTATAATTGGTTATCGATGGTGACGTAACGATGACATTTTCAGTGTCGGGTGGACTAAAGGTAATGCCCCTATGTATACATGTATGTAATCTTCAAATTACATACTACTTTTTCTCCTCCAAAAGCAAGGTACGTAGCAAATAGCTAAACCTAATAATTCAATATTGCAAACGTTCCTTCACAGAGAGGCTGAGATTTTAAAGTTTGTAGCGGTCTACAGTACTTGCACGCTCTGCTTGTGCACTAGTACCAGGGGATGAGCGAGTGACGTCAGGACTTTAGAACCATGGGATGAGCGAGTGACGTCAGGACTTCAGCGTGCTATAAGTGTGAGAGGCTAAATGTCATCAAATGGTGGTCCGTGGCACAAATGGGTCTGAGAGGCTTAATGTCATCAAATGGTGGTCCGTGGCTCAAATGGGTCTGAGAGGCTAAATGTCATCAAACGGTGGTCCGTGGCTCAAATGGGTCTGAGAGGCTAAATGCCATCACGGTGGTCCGTGGCTAAAAGGCTGAATACAGAAATAATGGACCTTGATGTGAAGATGTGAAAAGGGGTTTTTAGGTCATTCATGTGTTTGGTCACCAGATGGCAGTGTAAGACTATTATTAAGTTAATGTTTTCTTACTGTTGTTCAGACACTAAATCATCCCTCCATGAGAACGTGATCCGCACACACACACACACACACACACACACACACACACACACACACACACACACACACACACACACACACACACACACACACACACACACACACACACACACACACACACACACACACCACTTACCTCTCAGTTTGGCGGCTCTGTCTCGTCTTGCCTTCTCCTCTCGTGTCAAAGCTGGGATGAGAGACAGTGATTGGTCAGTGAGATGCGAGACAGTGATTGGTCAGTGAGATGTGAGACAGTGATTGGTCAGTGAGATGTGAGACAGTGATTGGTTAGAGTGGAGGATCATTCTCATCTTCACATAATGACACAGAGGGATGGATTTATATCAATATAGATTGTAAATAAATATCGTTTTTTTTTTTGTGAAGTGAGGTGCGCTCTTATCATCATACTACAATGCAGTATGATGATAAGAGTGCCCCTGATGTATGATGATGTAGTAACTACATCATCATACATCATCTCATTCCGGCCAATCTCAATCTGCGTGCTCACCTTCGTAATCAATATTTGCGTTACGCCAATGTTTGTGTTTACACGAACAGTCTAAATTCTCCATTCATTGTCATTGTAATGTTTGTGTTGGACAAAGTTTGTGCACGCACATCAAACGCTGTACATAGGAAGGGCTAGTGCCCCACAAAAACAAATTAAAGACTTACGAGGTTTCTTGTTCCAGTATAAAGCCACCAGTGCTACCGTGTACATGACGACAGTAACAATAACACCTGGTCTGCCTCTGCCTGTTGTGGGTGTGTCTGAAAGACATAGAAATAATACTAAACATAGGTTGATCCTCCAGCTGGGGAGGCATACTTAGTTTAGACTAGTCATTGGTTAGACATAAGGTTGGTGAGGGGTACGTTAAAACGACCGGATTAAGGTTGGTGAGGGGTGCGTTAAGACGACCGGATTAAGGTTGGTGAGGGGTGCGTTAAGACGACCGGATTAAGGTTGGTGAGGGGTGCGTTAAAACGACCGGATTAAGGTTGGTGAGGGGTGCGTTAAAACGACCGGATTAAGGTTGGTGAGGGGTGCGTTAAAACGACCGGATTAAGGTTGGTGAGGGGTGCGTTAAAACGACCGGATTAAGGTTGGTGAGGGGTGCGGGTTGGGAGAGGGTTAAGGTTAGGTTTATCTAAGTACTGCACCCATCCAGCTGTGGGTGTATCACCCTCTAAAAGACAAGCAGCGATAATACGCGGTCAAGCCATAAAAGCAATATAGAAAAAAGCTATACTCAACGCCCGTCTTTTAATTAGTAGCGAAATACTACCCGATACTTGATACAATGATAACTACAGTGACTGCATTAGGACTAACTAATACTACCTGATACTCGATACAATGATAACTACAGTGACTGCATTAGGACTAACTAATACTACCCGATACTTGATACAATGATAACTACAGTGACTGCATTAGGACTAACTAATACTACCTGATACTCGATACAATGATAACTACAGTGACTGCATTAGGACTAACTAATACTACCTGATACTCGATACAATAATCCAGTATAATGTGATGTCATACTCCAAATTAGGTGTCACTTTTGTTTGTATAACTCCCACGAATCAACATGCATTAGTAGGTCCACATTTCGGACCCAATCAGGTTCTGTGATTGATCCCAAGCCGGGCAGTGCTGCTCCTGGAATGCGTGACATTTTACATAATAAGTACTTGGTAATTTAACCCATTCAGGACGGGAACCCCTTTTGGTGTTTTAAGGATTATGTTATACTTTAGCTGTTGAAAAATAGCTAGGATAGGATTCAATGGTTGGTATGCTTCCCCGTTTACCATTTAAGGATTGGTATTGTTTAGGCCTTGTGGAAATGTGGCGTTTAATTTTATTATCCACTGCTTCTCGGTAAATGTGCATTCCCCCTCCGTCCAAGTTTTGTTGTGTTCTAAACCACAAACTTCCAATGCACTAATTCCATGTATCATGAAATGCTGTACAAGTAATGATGTTGTTTCTGTTGCATTATTTATATTATATCTATGTTGCCCTACTAGTAGTAGCCGGCGAGGTAAAACAAGCGTCCCATCAGCGGTTCTTTATCTCAATCTGAGCCCTAAAAATGCTTTGGATCACGTGCGCGTGCACAAGGACATTTTGGATATTCGATGACGTCATAGTCATACCATGGGAGCCCCCGGAGGCTAACGATGGATGCTATAAACAGCTAATTGACGGTAAATAAAATACTATTAATTCTGGATTAAATTACATTACAGAATCCCGAGATTTCTCAGGTTGGCACACGAGGTTGCAAGCACGACTCTACGTCAAGTACACTTTGATACCAATACGGGACTACTTTTTTTCCTCCACCACGGCTGACAGAGGTGTTTCAGTGTGTGAAACAGAGATGTAAACATTGATTACCTGAGATGACACGTTGTGTCTCAGCGGTGAGGTTGAAGAGTGGCAGGTGAACTCTACAGGTCACCCGACCAGGTGGCCTCACCGTCACGTTGCTCTGGACTTCATAACAGTGTGGAGAAGGTCTGTCGGTCACTGAGGATCCAGCAGGGATGTTGTTCCAATCAGCGTCCAGCCAAGACACCTCAGGTTGTGGAAACCAGCAGCCGGAATCACAGGTCATTTGAAGAGATCACTGGTTGAGACACCGACCCTACAAGAAAGAATACACATGCCTGCCTGCCTGCCTGCCTGCCTGCCTGCCTGCCTGCCTGCCTGCCTGCCTGCCTGCCTGCCTGCCTGCCTGCCTGCCTGCCTGCCTGCCTGCCTGCCTGCCTGCCTGCCTGCCTGCCTGCCTGCCTGCCTGCCTGCCTGCCTGCCTGCCTGCCTGCCTGCCTGCCTGCCTGCCTGCCTGCCTGCCTGCCTGCCTGCCTGCCTGCCTGCCTGCCTGCCTGCCTGCCTGCCTGCCTGCCTGCCTGCCTGCCTGCCTGCCTGCCTGCCTGCCTGCCTGCCTGCCTGCCTGCCTGCCTGCCTGCCTGCCTGCCTGCCTGCCTGCCTGCCTGCCTGCCTGCCTGCCTGCCTGCCTGCCTGCCTGCCTGCCTGCCTGCCTGCCTGCCTGCCTGCCTGCCTGCCTGCCTGCCTGCCTGCCTGCCTGCCTGCCTGCCTGCCTGCCTGCCTGCCTGCCTGCCTGCCTGCCTGCCTGCCTGCCTGCCTGCCTGCCTGCCTGCCTGCCTGCCTGCCTGCCTGCCTGCCTGCCTGCCTGCCTGCCTGCCTGCCTGCCTGCCTGCCTGCCTGCCTGCCTGCCTGCCTGCCTGCCTGCCTGCCTGCCTGCCTGCCTGCCTGCCTGCCTGCCTGCCTGCCTGCCTGCCTGCCTGCCTGCCTGCCTGCCTGCCTGCCTGCCTGCCTGCCTGCCTGCCTGCCTGCCTGCCTGCCTGCCTGCCTGCCTGCCTGCCTGCCTGCCTGCCTGCCTGCCTGCCTGCCTGCCTGCCTGCCTGCCTGCCTGCCTGCCTGCCTGCCTGCCTGCCTGCCTGCCTGCCTGCCTGCCTGCCTGCCTGCCTGCCTGCCTGCCTGCCTGCCTGCCTGCCTGCCTGCCTGCCTGCCTGCCTGCCTGCCTGCCTGCCTGCCTGCCTGCCTGCCTGCCTGCCTGCCTGCCTGCCTGCCTGCCTGCCTGCCTGCCTGCCTGCCTGCCTGCCTGCCTGCCTGCCTGCCTGCCTGCCTGCCTGCCTGCCTGCCTGCCTGCCTGCCTGCCTGCCTGCCTGCCTGCCTGCCTGCCTGCCTGCCTGCCTGCCTGCCTGCCTGCCTGCCTGCCTGCCTGCCTGCCTGCCTGCCTGCCTGCCTGCCTGCCTGCCTGCCTGCCTGCCTGCCTGCCTGCCTGCCTGCCTGCCTGCCTGCCTGCCTGCCTGCCTGCCTGCCTGCCTGCCTGCCTGCCTGCCTGCCTGCCTGCCTGCCTGCCTGCCTGCCTGCCTGCCTGCCTGCCTGCCTGCCTGCCTGCCTGCCTGCCTGCCTGCCTGCCTGCCTGCCTGCCTGCCTGCCTGCCTGCCTGCCTGCCTGCCTGCCTGCCTGCCTGCCTGCCTGCCTGCCTGCCTGCCTGCCTGCCTGCCTGCCTGCCTGCCTGCCTGCCTGCCTGCCTGCCTGCCTGCCTGCCTGCCTGCCTGCCTGCCTGCCTGCCTGCCTGCCTGCCTGCCTGCCTGCCTGCCTGCCTGCCTGCCTGCCTGCCTGCCTGCCTGCCTGCCTGCCTGCCTGCCTGCCTGCCTGCCTGCCTGCCTGCCTGCCTGCCTGCCTGCCTGCCTGCCTGCCTGCCTGCCTGCCTGCCTGCCTATCATCAGAAACTATTTACAGACTAGTGCAAATCAAATCAAATATAAAATCCAGTTTGTAAAAAGTCACAGCCAAGCATATCATGGGTTAGACAAACTTCTCCACCAATAGTTTTCCTATATGATAAAACATTGTTTTAAAAAAGAAATGTCAATGCACATTTTTTTCCAGTGCATACGGCAGGCCTTGTTGACGGATTTGGAAGAGATTTTGAAGGTCTGGTTCCAAAAATGAGCCAGTATTTAATGTGTAAAAACCATGATATTTACATTGGAATGAATGAGCCCGACTGGAAAGTGTCCAAGTCGGAGTGTCTAAGTGGTAGAGGGCGGGGCTTTGCTAAAGGTGAATTTCAGGATTCTAGTACAAACCAATCTGGGAACACATCTGCAAAAAAAGGGAAAAACAGTGCCCTCTGCTGTTTGCTTCCTTTGAATCAGAATCTTGCGCCACCCCTTACCCTTAAGGTCTCCACACACCGGGCACGAATCGGATGCAAATTCGGATTTTTAGCAGCGTTTCTCCATCGGTTTTCCGAAAAACGCGGCCGGTGTGCAACCACCTTTAGGCCTATCCCTAAATTTATTTGCAATTTTTTTACTATTTTGAAAAACCTTTTAACTCATTTAACACAGAGATCGTGTTTTGATGCCTTTTTTAAATATAAATTGATTACGGTGTTCTGTAAGCGCTCGGAACACTCCGGTCCGGGTGCGGGTAGATTACTTCGGCCAAACTAGCCAAAAGTTGCTACATTAAGCCCCCGATTATAGGGAATAAAACAATTACATCAATAGCGTCAAGGGCAAAAAGAGAGTTAAAGGGAAACGTCACTCTTTTTGCAAGAAAAAGAATACATGTTAAGATTTTTTTTTTAAAAGATGACCCGTTCCCATGGATGAGAAAGTATCGTATTTGTCTATTTCATTATTTATTTTTTGTAACAAGCCCAGAACACCGGTGTTGAACATTTCGTCTTACCAACACGGAGCTGGATCAAAGTCCTGCCGCTGTTCAGGGTAGGAACAGAACACTGGTAGGTTCCCTGGTCCGAGAGCTCCACCCTGTACAGCTTCAGAGAGACGTTACCACCAGACAGCTCCTCATGGTACAGGAACGCCCTCTGTTTGTACGACGGGTGGCTATAGTTGAACCTGTAATGTCCGTCCTGGAGGAGGTACACGTGCTCTGGCTGCAGGTCGGCTCTGGTCCACTCCACCGTCATGTCGGCGACATCGAGAGCCGGCTCAACGTGACACGGAAGGATCACGTCGTCTCCCACTCTGGCCAGCACAGGCTGAGAAGACCCGATCATCTGGTGGTGTTGTCCTTAAAACAAAAAACAAATCACTTATATTACTTTAGATTAGATCAGGCATGTCAAACTGGCGATCCGTGGGCATTTTGCGACATGTTTAAAAGTGAGTGAATTAACACTACCTCTAAGCGACATACGACACCAGTGCTTGCTTCTCTACGCTATAGTGAACAAACAGGTTCTTCGATCTCCTCCTCCCCCCTCCCTACCTGAGCGCCTTAATTGCTTAACAATGAGCAGCTGGAGTACCAGGAATGTATGTATTTGGTTAAAATGGGTAAGGTTTTAAAAAAGGCAAAAGCATGCTCTGTTGCACTGGCCTAAAAGTGGGTCCTCTAAAACTGCTTCAACTTCTGAGAATGTGTTTGGTTCATTAGCCACCAGATGGCATACCTTATAAGTATGTATGTATGTAGGTCTGTATGTCTGTATGTGTATGTATTTAAAAGGGGGGCTTTTTTGTAAAATCCCAGCCTACAATACCTTCATATATTTAAAATCCAAAGTAAGGTTACCAGTGAAGGGCAACCTGCCTATTCACTGGGGACTATGCAAGGCAGAGGCGTACACCCCCCTGAGTCCAAGTTAGACTAGACCGCATACCTAAAAATGTATGTATGTATGCATGTGTGTATGTGTGTGTGTGTGTGTGTGTGTGTGTGTCTCTCTAGTGTGTGTGGGCTCTCTCTCTCTCTCTCTCTCTCTCTCTCTCTCTCGCTCTCTCTCTCTGTGTACAGGTGTACCCGGCCTGTACTGATTACATTTCTGTTTGACTGAGCCCACATGGACACTTTGAAATACTGAAATATCTAAAAACACAAATTACTCACATAAAAACCACAGGAAAGTGTTTCTTAACTCCCAAACATCATTAAAATAAGATCTGGTTGCAAAAGGCCTGAAGTGGCCCTAAGTTTAAAACGTATGTTTTATTTGGTTCATTTGGTTCCAACCTATCATTTAGCTGGGGACCCTCTGAAACTCCCTCAAGGACCCCTAGGGGTCCCCGGACCCCACTTTGGGAACCACTGGTTTATATGACTGAGAGGACCCAAATGACTTTAGACTATACAGATGTACATGCTGTTTGCTTGTCCACATATGTATGTTAGTTATATGACTTTAGATTAGATACTACATATGTACATTTACATATTTACTTACTTGTTTTTTACACAAACATAATGTGTGTTGTAGAGCATGTTCAAATGCTCAATGTATAGTTTGAATGTGCAAGTGAGTTTCTCTCTCTCTCTCTCTCTCTCTCTCTCTCTTTGCCAAAATAACACTGCCAGAGTCAAGCGTGCGTGAAAGCGAAAGTAAGAGTTTAATAAAAGTTGTTTTTTCCCCTTCGTTTTTTCAGCATCAGATACACAATCATTTCCACAAGAAAGACATCAAACTAATGTTTACAGTAAATGTGTAGCCTATATAAGTATATATTCAGTATTTCTATCAGCCCTGATTCCCTTAATTTTGTCTAGAAGACAATAAGATAAATGTTAATGTTTTTACAAGTTGACCAACAGAACAGAACAACACACGCACCACATTTACACTCATCATTAATGTAACATCATAATTACATATAACAACAATAACAATAGTAATAGTGTAGTTTAATAATAGCCACATGGTTCACATGGAGCTGGTCTGTGTCTGTCTCGAGTGTCATGGCGGAACTTCAACCTGGTTTACGCACTTCCTCCATTTATAACCTTTACATGTACATAAACGGTCCTGTTTCAGATATAAAGGTTTCTCCCCAGAGCTACAGATGTTAGGATTCTCCTCGGGTTGGTAGAAGTAACATTATCTTCACTGTTGTTACATAAAAACACTTTTTAATCACATCCGTGGACGTTTGTCTCATAGAGTTATAATGTAAACAGAGGTTAACGTAGTTAAAAGCATATGGAGGAAAAACGGAGAAAACGTCCACGGATGTGATTAAAAAGTGTTTTTATGTAACAACAGTGGAGATAATGTTACTTCTATCAACCCGAGGAGAATCCTAACATCTGTAGCTCTGAGGAGAGACCTTTATATCTGAAACAGGACCGTTTATGTACATGTAAAGGTTATAAATGGATTAGTGCAAACAGCAGGTTGAAGTCCGCCATGACAGTCCTGTTTCAGGTCTAGAGTTTATTAAGAGCAAAGATAATTACAGAGTTCTTGACGGTCATAAATGTATAATGTTACCTGACACAGTGCAGTAACAGCTCGTCCACAGCAGAACTCCAAGGAACAACAGGTTGAATTTAAACCACTCCATGGTTTTAAAGTGACGACCATAGAGTTCAAACACAAACATTTCACCAAGACGAGAAGAAAATATTTGGAAAGAAACGCTGAGGTTTCCTGTTCCTTGGTCCAGGAGGAGGAGCTATAGGAGAAAAAAACAAGGAACACTCACGGGGAGATAGGCTATGTTTATGTTGACAACAGCCAAGTTCTTCTAATTATTTGTTCCGCCCCCCAAAAAATGTGTTTGTTGTCATGATTTGTCACAACTGGAAGTTGTCTTTGTTCCGAGGCTTTAAAGGTCTTTAAATAAATACTTTTGGGGAATTATGTCCTGATGCCCTCGTCCTTCTCAAAAAGGGGCGGGACTGATACGCTCTATTGAGGTGTCAAGTGCAGCCTGGAGAGGGACAAGCTGGAGTTGTAAATACATTGTTTTCAACGCGGGCGGCGCAAATATCAGCAATTTTAGGCATGTCATGTATGCAACTGTTTTACAAGTTTGACAAGTATTGTAGCCTACAGTGACAACTAAAGTCTCTGTAATGTTTATGTTGTACTATTAACATAAACTGTTTTAAAGTATTTTACAGTGACAACTAAATTCACAATGTTTATGTTGTACTATTAACACGACAACTGTTTTAAAGTATTGTACAGTGACAACTAAAGTCATAATGTGTATGTTGTACTATTAACATAAACTGTTTTAAAGTATTGTACAGTGACAACTAAAGTCATAATGTTTATGTTGTACTATTAACATAAACTGTTTTAAAGTATTAGTGATAACTAAAGTATCTGTAATGTTTATGTTGTAGGCCTACTGAATCTGAATCTATTATCCACTGTAAGTAGCGTGCAGCAACATGTCAGTAACATCAACACTGCTGCATGCATTTGCGGTTGGAAAGTTTCTATGGGCTCTAAAGACACGTGAAGGATGTGCGAAAGGCCTGGGCTTCCTTTATCTGAGCTGTGTGTGGTTTTCACCCCTCTGTGCCAAGTGACTCTGTGTTCTCACAAGACACAAAGCCAAGTGACTCTGGGTACCTGACAATGGGCTCAGCTTCCGGAAGACGCTGCTATTACTCAGAACAGTGGTTCCCAAAGTGGGGTCCGGGGACCCCACGGGGTCCTTGAGGGAGTTCCAGGGGGTCCCCCAGCTAAATGATAGTTTGGAACCAAATGGACTGGGTGTGTAACTCCGAGAGTGTATAAATGGAACCAAATGGACCCTTATGGGTCTGTAACTCCGAGAGTGTACAAATGGAACCAAATGGACCCTTATGGGTCTGTAACTCTGAGAGTGTACACTCTCAGAGTTACATTAACATTGATTTTACGATATAAATTGCATGGGGGTCCCAGAGATGGAAATACCATTACATGGGGGTCCGTAGACTAATGCATGTCAAACTGAGGGTCCTTGAAATTAAACGCGTTGAGAATCACTGCTAGAGCGGCTGTACAAATCTTCTCTCATGGGGGGGGGGGGGGGGGGGGGGGGGCATGGCATATCTTTTCAAATGGCGGTCCGCGAGCTAATTGTTGTCAACTTGGGGACTTGGGGAACCACTGACCTTTTTTTTTCTTTTTTTTTAATACTTCTGTAAAGCTGTGATGTGACAATACGGCTGATTGTCATTCTGGGAATCAGAAGGTTTACCGCGGTTCACCTCCCCCAGCCTCGTCAAAACAGAGCTGAATGGGGGGGGGTGCATTATTGAGGCTTGCAGAAGCGATGTGTGATGTACACATACTGAGCATACAGCCAAAGTCATTAAAACCACATTATATTTAAAAAATCACACCCGTGTGAACTGAGTGGTGTAAGGTCTTAAATAGCCTGTCTGACGTAATTAAATCATGTCTGACGTAACGAAATCACACCCGGGTGAACAGGGTGAACATAGCAACCATGCTAATTTTTTCTGCACAGACTAACAAAGCCAGTTGTAGGAGTGGTTTACACCACTCAATAATGAAATCACACCCGGGTGAACAGGGTGAACATAGCAACCATGCTCATATTTTTTCTGCACTAACAAAGCCAGTTGTAGGAGTGGTTTACACCACTCAAAAACAAATCATACAATCAGTTCATGGCCTGTGACAACGGAGTGTCACATCAAATAATAATTCAGGATTTCAATTCAAATATGGAAAAAAAAATCACACCCGTGTGAACTGAGTGGTGTAAGGTCGTATATAGCCTGTCTGACGTAATGGAATCATGTCTGACGTAATGAAATCACACCCGGGTGAACAGGGTGAACATAGCAACCATGCTCATTTTTTCTGCACAGACTAACAAAGCCAGTTGTAGGAGTGGTTTACACCACTCAAAAATCATGTCTGACGTAATGAAATCACACCCGGGTGAACAGGGTGAACATAGCAACCATGCTCATTTTTTCTGCACTAACAAAGCCAGTTGTAGGAGTGGTTTACACCACTCAAAAATAGCAGATCTACAAGCTCAAAACGCGCCACACTGCAAAACTGTCAAGGTTGCCCACCCCCTGCTGCAGTAGACAACAAGAGATTCCTCCAACAAATGTGGCCAGATTTGACTGAGGGACTGGAGTTCTTTGAATTTTCGTTTTCTCATGTCATGTGAAAGCAGGGAAATGAGGGAATTGACATATTGGTTGTTCAGTTTGACCCACCAGTTTTGGAGATATGGCTTATAGAGTAATGTCTTGCAGAGAAACAGCGAGTTGAGAAAACAGGCTTGAAAGGTTCACTTCTGTGGACTCTAAAATTACACCTAGCTACATGTTTAAGCATTTATTTAATATCTACATGTCTTCTGTGGACTCTAACATTACACCTATAGCTACATGTTTAAGCATTTATTTAATAAAATAGAAACGGCACCGGGATTCCCCTCCCATCCAGTGGAAGTGTGTAGGGCGAGTGGTAAGGAGCTAGTGGAAGTGTGTAGGGCGAGTGGTAAGGAGCTAGTTGAAGTGTGTAGGGCGAGTGGTAAGGAGCGAGTGGAAGTGTGTAGGGCGAGTGGTAAGGAGCTAGTGGAAGTGTGTAGGGCGAGTGGTAAGGAGCTAGTGAAGTGTGTAGGGCGAGTGGTAAGGAGCTAGTGGAAGTGTGTAGGGCGAGTGGAAGTGTGTAGGGCGAGTGGTAAGGAGCTAGTGGAAGTGTGTAGGGCGAGTGGTAAGGAGCGAGTGGAAGTGTGTAGGGCGAGTGGAAGTGTGTAGGGCGAGTGGTAAGGAGCTAGTGGAAGTGTGTAGGGCGAGTGGTGAGGAGCTAGTGGAAGTGTGTAGGGCGAGTGGGGGGCGGGGATAGTTGTTAGAAAGGGTCTTCGCTGAAGGAATAATGCTGCGCTGATCTATCAAACACTTCTGATTGGCTACACAGCTACCTCCATGATGACATCATTGGGCCTCATGCGCCAACCGTTCTTAAGAAGTTCTCAAGAGAAAATTTGTTCTTAGACCCACTTAGGAAGTTTTTAAGAAGGTTTTGGCATCCCTCAATCTTTTCTTAGCTGTGATTTGTTCGTAGGTAAGAACAGAATCTACGCACACTGTGGAGCACTCTTAGGGTGCCTTTTTCGTTCTTAAGTGCAATCTGAAAACATAAAGGAAAAACAGCGCCATCTGCATGATGCTCAAAGTTTGGTCTGAGGACCTTAACTCTTTGAGAGTTTCATGGATTTCTATATAGTTTTTAGACTTCTCTATGGCAGAATGGCGTTTTTGAATGATTTATTGAAAATTCTCTGCTGTGAATGTGTGACAACGAAAGACCTTCAGAGAAAGCTTGGCTTGTCTGCTTCCAGGAAAAAAATGAACTGAGTTGATAAAATGTTTAGTTGTGGTGTTGGAAGCCATTTAAAAGAGCCTGCATTTACACTGGGTAGTGTTTCTAGGACAACAAAAAAAGTTATGACCGGTTGAAGTTTTATTTTCTAAATAACTTTTTTTCTGCTGGGCGTACATAGCCATGCAATATCTCATTTTAAAGGGTGAGTTGTCTAGTTCAATTAAAATAAAATAAAAAGTTTCTCACATGTACCACTGTAGATATTTTGCCATCTATAAATAGCATGGTCAGTCATGATCAATCTGACCTATCCAGCTAAAAGTCCCCCTAGCTCTGAAATGGAACATCATATAAACTCAATTCTTTTTTGGGGTAAAATTAGACATTCTAACGCACATTTTGATATATACCATGTTTACATAGTCTTACCAGTACCGTGTCTATTCATGCATGTATCTCAAAAACCTGTTGTGAAGAAACAGTTTTGATAAAAAACTCATCCAAGGACATTGTTTTGATATGACTTTGTGCCCATGATATGTATCAAAATATAGACTTGAATGTATACTGTATTATAACAAAAAAATTGGGTTCTTACCATCTACCGTTACAGAGTAAATCACAGTTGAAACTCGCTTAGTCAAACCATAAACCTCAGACTAGTGAACAAAATAGCCATGACAGGTCTAACTCATTGTAAAAGCTTGTCTTTTATTTTTTATGACTAACATAATACAATTATAATAAATATTACAGAAAATAAATAGGCCTACATACAAAACAGTTGTCCCCAAACTCCCCAGTGTCCCCAAACCACTGCATTCCAGTTGTTCTTGACGGTGTGTGTGTGTGTAGGCTAAATTTAAAAAAAACAACAACTGAAATGAATGAATGCATCCGGTTCAGTGTCGGAGAACTCCATCGCAGTCTTGACTCTTCGTCTTCATCATCATCATCATCATCATCCTCCTCATCTGATGCCAGTTCTAAATATATAAAAAATAAACATTTAGCTGTAGTCAGCCCGGCCAATAGCCAGTTGGGGGGGGGGGGGGACGTAGGCTATGAAATGAAATGAAATCTATATTTACCCAGGGTATCTGGGCTAAGCTCAAGAACTTGTTTCCAGCCAGGCCCTGCTCATAGAACACATTTCATCGTAGTGGTTGATGCCTTGTTCAAGGGCATTTCAGCGGTGGTAATTTTAACGTGTCGGACGGCTGATTCGAACTGGGAACCTTCCGGTATCTAGACCGCGCCGCTATCCGTTCGGCCACCGCTGCCACATCATCGTCATCATCATCATCACACGGAGACACACTAAACAATGTACAATCACGATTGTATACAATATACAATGAATGCAATTATCATGCAAGCTCAGACGTCAATGAAACGTCATACAGATCTTATATAATACGCTACTGTTAGCTTCACTCCCCGTCCCCCCTCCGATCCTTGTAGCAACGTCATCATAACCACGCGTTGCTTCAGTAAACGATGCATGTTTGTTCTCCGTCTTTGTAGACAGTAAATAAAAGGAGCGAACATTACTCTAAAGATCAGATCGCCTATAAGGCACGCTACAATATAAAATACTTGTACTGCCATGCGTGCATGCCTGCTACGATACATTTGTACTGCACCAACCAACCGATCGAGACAAACCCCCCCTCCAGCCCTTAGCCAGCACCAATGCACCGACCAACACCATTAGCCAGCACCTTCGGTGCTGGCTAATGGCTGGGGGCCATCGTGGTGAGTCATTCTGGCGTCATGATCTGACTAGTAGTAGTAATTATCCAAGCATCTATTTGTAGCGATCATCTTATGATTTCTGATCACTATAGAAGGGCATTTTCTACAATAAGATTACCTCAAAACATTCCGGGTTGATCGTCTTCTTCAATGGTTTCCCGGTATAGCTCATCGGACGACGATGGGGAGACAATGAAAAAAGGAGGGAGGGAGCAGCGAGTCTCGCTGTAAGCACTGGACCAGGGCTACTCCGCCTGGAGAAGGCGACTGGGACGCGTATGGATCAATACTACTACCACAAAACTCGCTCAAATAAATAGTACTGCTTTCAACTTTTTCTGCTAGAAAATCGCTCGGGCGAGACGGCAAACAGGCAAAACAATGATAACTATGAAGACTCCCTCTGCCCCCACTGTTTACAGGGGGTGGGACCAGCTTCCAATGGCAACACGTACACGTGTGTCACGTGACACGGGTTTTCTGGGTAATGTAGTTGGAATATAAGCTCAGGAATTTAAACAGCGCTTCGGAGCATATTAATATGTTTAGATTCATCAAAAACTGTGAAGACGCCAATTGGCGTCATTGATCATTTACGGAATTCTGATGAAGACGCCAATTGGCGTCTTTCATCTTCTAAGGGTTAAGGGGTCATTCAGGAAGTTCCAGGCAGTCCACAGCAAAATATGGAACATTAACATTTCCCTAGCAGAAAATATTTTCATATGGGGGTCTGCAGAATGCATGTCAATTTGGGGGTCCTTGACATGCAAATGTTTGAGAACCACTGGTTTAGAGTTTACAACCCAACCCAAACAAACACACCATACCCACCACATAACCCCCAAGTTGACTATTGTGAGATAAATAATAAAATACATTCATGAATATTGAAAATATTGAATTGAAATATTGAAAATATGAAAATTTCTGTTCACTTCAGTACCTTCACAGTATTATTATTTTTTAAGTTTGGTGTTCCACCATATTTAGACTTTAGTTTAGGTATTCTTGACTTCACTCAACTTTATTTCTATGTGTGAGGTCCTGTGATTTCTGTGTGCTGCAATCACACACAGGTGTGACTGCAGGCAAGGCCATGGAGTCATGCAAAACCACACCCACCTGGGTGAACACAGGTAGGAAAGTGAATTCCCAATGCCTTATATGGGATTGGTGGGGCGGTTCCCTATGGTAATTAGGATGCTAATTAGGATATGTGGGGCGTCTACCTATGATAATTTGAATTAACTGGCACACCCCTTCAAGTTACGAGGATTTGTATTCATCATCATAAGAACATGCTTACGAACAATTCTGCCTACTTAAGAACGTTTCATGAATCTGACTGGACTGCTCTTAGGAATTCACTTAGGAAGAAATGTAAGAGGAAAAGTTAGGAACTTATTGGCGCATGAGGCCCATTGTCTCTTCTCCTCCTCGCATTGGCTGCTGCAGCTGAGACAGACAGACAGACAGACAGACAGACAGACAGACAGACAGACAGACAGACAGACAGACAGACAGACAGACAGACAGACAGACAGACAGATAAAGTTAATAAAGCAGTTAAAGTGAGGTACAAACATGGCAACATGAAAATCCTGAAACTGTTCCTAATAATTCTCTGGAGAAAGTATAGTTACACTTTGCGGCCACCAGGCAGAGTCCTGTTAGGCTTTGTGTTAATGTCAACTTTAGCCAAACAAATAATAATAATAAATAATAAATAATTGAAAAAGAAAAGGCCCTGGAAGTCCATTGGGATCCCACCAGGGCATGGGCTGAACTCCACAGACCCGGGTGAGGGCGAGGACCTGGGCTGAACTCCACAGACCCGGGTGAGGGCGAGGACCTGGGCTGAACTCCACAGACCCGGGTGAGGGCGAGGGCCTGGGCTGAACTCCACAGACCCGGGCCGGGCGAGGGCCCGGCTCCAGTGCCAGCAGCCACACCACATCTCATTTTAAGGATAACAACGGCCATCAGTGCACAGAGGAGACATTTACCGGCAGTAATGAAGATTATCCCAGTGGGGGACAAAAAAGGATTACAACTGTGTTGGTTGTTGGTACAGTAGGACCCAGAGATACAGGGCGTACAGTAGGACCCCAGAGATACAGGGCGTACAGTAGGACCCCAGAGATACAGGGTGTACAGTAGGACCCCAGAGATACAGGGTGTACAGTAGGACCCCAGAGATACAGGGTGTACAGTAGGACCCAGAGATACAGGGTGTACAGTAGGACCCAGAGATACAGGGCGTACAGTAGGACCCCAGAGATACAGGGTGTACAGTAGGACCCCAGAGATACAGGGTGTACAGTAGGACCCCAGAGATACAGGGTGTACAGTAGGACCCCAGAGATACAGGGTGTACAGTAGGACCCCAGAGATACAGGGAGTACAGTAGGACCCCAGAGATACAGGGTGTACAGTAGGACCCCAGAGATACAGGGTGTACAGTAGGACCCCAGAGATACAGGGTGTACAGTAGGACCCAGAGATACAGGATAGAACTAGAAGTAGATATATATACCTTTATTGAAAGGATAAGCCCCTTGAGATGTCACATCTCATTTTAGAGGGGGTCCTCAAATAAAAATAAAAGATAGTGAAGTGTTTCACCTCTAGCTCTGGCTCTGTCCTTCAGGATATAACTAGAAGTCGATAGAGAAGTGTGTTCTCACCTCTAGCTCTGGCTCTGTCCTTCTGGATAGAGAAGTAGAAGAAGGTAGAGATGACGTAGGGAGTGAACACCAGTATCTTGACGATCAGCTGGGTCAGAGTCATGAGAGGTTCTGCTGACTCGGCGCTCGGGTCGGAGGAGGAAGAGGAGGAATCTGTGAAAGACAACCAAAGCTTTAGTATTATCCAAACACTGGATCTGGTCTTCTCGTGGTGAGGACGGTCGAGAATCATCTGACGACGACTCACTTGTCACCTCCATCCAGCTCTCTGGGGACTCTCCGAGGCCAGAGATGGAGCACTTGTAGAATCCTCCGTCAGACTTGTTGACGCGGAGGATGGTCATCTGTCCTGTAGACTCAGCGCTGATGAAGGATCCGTTGCACGGAGGTCGGAGGATGGTTGACCAGTCGTCTGGTCTTTGGACAGGCAGCGGAGCGTGGCGTTACCTCCCTCTGGCACAAGAAGTACAGGACTCTGTAGGATCACATCTCCACCTAGAAGCAATAGAGAGAATGCACATGCATGATTTTCCCATCAGGACACGCCCCCCTCATCTAGACTGAGTGGCACAACATTGAGCAGCATGGAGTGTTGGAGTTTGGAAGCGCTCGTTGGAAATCACTCAACCGTCCTGCGTACCACCTGTTTCTAAATGTCACATAATGCAGGAGGCAGCAAAATGTTGTGTTATTGAAAACAAGCACTTCCAAACTCTGACAAAAAATAATCAAATGCAAATGACAGAAAGTAGCTCATAACGTTTCTATGGTTGAATAGTTAATAGAAATACAAGGTAATATATGCATGCATAAGACATTATAACATTGTTTGTTGTTGGTGCTGCTGCATAATTGTACCCTACTTGTAGCCTTTTTCAAGCATCACTTTGTTAATAGGCGACTAGTTATTATACATACAACCTATCTCAAACCCTCACCCTAAACCTAACCTCCCACGAGGCAGCACACCTAAACCTAACCTTAACCTATGTCTAACCAATGACTAGTCTAAACTAAGTATGCACCCCACGCCTGCAAGGTCGTCGAATTAAGCTACAGTATAGGGCATTTAAGGTGTTTTTAGTTATAGAAGGCAAATATAATATATTACGTGGTATTAGCCAGGAATCCTTTTAACAGTGATAGTATGTGAATGTCTGTATGTCTGTCTACACATATGGTATATTGATTATAAGGATGTATGTGTGTGTGTTGTTGATTGTACCAGAGATTGTAATGTATGGTATATTGATTATAAGGATGTAAGTGTTGTTGATTGTACCATAGATTGTAATGTATGGTATAGTGATTATAAGGATATGTGTTGTTGATTGTATATAGACTGTAATCCTGCTGGATGCAGGGCTGTGTTCTCCTATAGAGACTGTAATACTTTATGACTTAGTTTAGACAGTAGGCCTACTTGGTTTAGACTAGTCATTGGCTAGACCAGTCATTAGTCCTACAACTACAACCTATCTCAAACCATAACCCTAACCTCCCACGGGGCAGCACACCTAAACCTAACCTTAACCCATGTCTAACCAATGACTAGTCTAAACTAAGTATGCACCCCCTGTGTTCTCCTACCTGAGACTCTAATGCTGATGGATGCAGGTCCAGGACTGTGTTCTCCTGCCTGAGACTGTGATCCTGATGGATGCAGGTCCAGGACTGTGTTCTCCTACCTGGGACTGTGATCCTGATGGATGCAGGTCCAGGACTGTGTTCTCCTGCCTGAGACTGTGATCCTGATGGATGCAGGTCCAGGACTGTGTTCTCCTGCCTGAGACTGTGATCCTGATGGATGCAGGTCCAGGACTGTGTTCTCCTACCTGAGACTGTCATACTGATGGATGCAGGTCCAGGTCCAGGACTGTGTTCTCCTACCTGAGACTGTGATCCTGATGGATGCAGGTCCAGGACTGTGTTCTCCTGCCTGAGACTGATCCTGATGGATGCAGGTCCAGGACTGTGTTCTCCTGCCTGAGACTGTGATCCTGATGGATGCAGGTCCAGGACTGTGTTCTCCTGCCTGAGACTGTGATCCTGATGGATGCAGGTCCAGGACTGTGTTCTCCTGCCTGGGACTGTGATCCTGATGGATGCAGGTCTAGGTCCAGGACTGTGTTCTCCTGCCTAAGACTGTGATACTGATGGATGCAGGTCCAGGTCCAGGACTGTGTTCTCCTACCTGAGACTGTGATCCTGATGGATGCAGGTCCAGGACTGTGTTCTCCTACCTGAGACTGTGATCCTGATGGATGCAGGTCCAGGACTGTGTTCTCCTGCCTGAGACTGTGATCCTGATGGATGCAGGTCCAGGTCCAGGACTGTGTTCTCCTACCTGAGACTGTGATCCTGATGGATGCAGGTCCAGGACTGTTCTCCTACCTGAGACTGTGATCCTGATGGATGCAGGTCCAGGACTGTGTTCTCCTACCTGAGACTGTCATACTGATGGATGCAGGTCCAGGTCCAGGTCCAGGACTGTGTTCTCCTACCTGAGACTGTCATACTGATGGATGCAGGTCCAAGTCCAGGACTGTGTTCTCCTACCTGAGACTGTGATCCTGATGGATGCAGGTCCAGGACTGTGTTCTCCTACCTGAGACTGTGATACTGATGGATGCAGGTCCAGGTCCAGGTCCAGGTCCAGGACTGTGTTCTCCTACCTGAGACTGTGATACTGATGGATGCAGGTCCAGGTCCAGGTCCAGGTCCAGGACTGTGTTCTCCTACCTGAGACTGTGATACTGATGGATGCAGGTCCAGGTCCAGGTCCAGGTCCAGGTCCAGGACTGTGTTCTCCTACCTGAGACTGTCATACTGATGGATGCAGGTCCAGGTCCAGGTCCAGGTCCAGGTCCAGGACTGTGTTCTCCTACCTGAGACTGTCATACTGATGGATGCAGGTCCAGGTCCAGGTCCAGGTCCAGGTCCAGGACTGTGTTCTCCTGACTCGGACTGACACCAGTAAAGTCCAGCATCCAGACCGTACAGGGTTATTATACAGGATGCTCCTACACACGATCACAACCCATACACAAAGAAACATCAGTTATCTGTCTGTCTGTCTGTCTGTCTGTCTGTCTGTCTGTCTGTCTATTCACACTTGCTTTTAGTTGATGATAGTTCTGTGTTATTCATGTCCTCACTGTTTTGACTTATTCACTGCCCTTTTCGCTAATAATATTATTCTACTGTTGTTTTATGCTTTTTCTTGTATTTTTTGAGGGGCGCTTTTTGAAGATTACCTCATATGGCAGCCAAGTCTATGGACTTGTTAATGTTTGTTTGGAGCACTTATGACATAAAAAGTGTGCCAGCCAATGAGGACGTAAGACGCCATGGGCCCGATATAAATACAGTGGGTGCCCCTCACTTCACATGAGTGTGATTTTTATTCTTTATTGATCTGTAAATAACTTTGAGCTGCATTCCATGTCATGAAAGGTGCTATAAATAAAGTTTGATTGTTGAGAGGCGCTAACCCCGCCTCTGGGTATGGGCACATCTAAGATTCCATGCCAAAGGAAGCTGACTCCCGACGTCTTTTCTGGGTTTTTAGACAGCTGGTGGATGGAAAATAAGCTCCACCCACGCGGCAGGTTGCCGCGTCGGCCAGATTCCCGGAAAAGCTTGCCCCAGCTGCATTCTGCCGTGTGGGTGGAGCTTCTTTTCCATCCACCAGCTGTCTAAAAAAACAAAAATGACGCAAAACACAGCTTCTTCTGTCCGCGCATGGAATCTAAAGTGTGCCCAGGCTGCCTGCCTGCCTGCCTGCCTGCCTGCCTGCCTGCCGGTCTGTCTCGCTATTCATACCTTTGATGTATCCAAAGTGACTGCCACAGGTTTCGTTCACCACATCACTGGCCTGTCTTTTCACAGACCACTTCACCGTAGTAGAGTTCCTGATGTCTTCCTGACACTTCACTGAGATGGACTCATGTTTGAAGAACTGAGATCTGTCAGGACTGACTCTGATAGACACTGGAGAGAGAGAGAGAGAGAGAGAGAGAGAGAGAGAGAGAGAGAGAGAGAGAGAGCACATGGATGAGAGGAGAGATGCATTCACTAGACCCAAAACATAAGAATATTTTGTTGACGTTAGATAAGATTTTGTCTACAATTTCATGCTGTTGGAAATTGTGTAGACCTCTTGTAAATTAAGTAATGCAGCTGGTGTTTAACAATACATGTAACTCTAGAGAGCGTAAAATAAGCGTAAAATGAAACCAAACCAAACCAAAAATGAAACCAACTTCATAGCATAGCATATAGCAGTCGATGGTGTGAATCCATAACAATTATAAATGTATTTTTGTTGAGGTGAAAGTGGTGGATGGATGAATGGTTGGAGCACTTCTCTAAACAATCAGAGGCCTGTCTCAAAACTACACTACCCATGATGCAATGCAACAATGCAACAAAGTCCTCTCACCTTCTGGTTGAGCAGGACCACAGCAGATGAGGAAATACACCACTGTGGAGAGAGAGAGAGAGCGAGAGAGAGAGATTGTATTGTATTGTGACACTTTTCTCCAATGCTCTGTAAAGCACTTTGAGCTGTCATGTCATGAAAGGTGCTATACAAATAAAGTTGTATTATTATTATTATTACTTGCTTTGGCAATGTAAACGTTTGTTTTATCATGCCAATAAAGCTCCTTTGAATTGAATTGAATTTAATTGACAGGGGTTTTTTTGTTCTATGTTTAGCCTATTCACGGTCAAAAGTCCCTAGACAAAGACAAAGGTACTTGTTAAATCAAGCTAGATGGCGTCAAATCAACAGCAGTCCTGAGCTAGCCGGAATACATTCTAAAAGAGGATGAACAAATTGACACAGAGAACAGATATGCCTTTGCTCTTTAGTCCATGGCCGAGAGCAGTGTGTTTAAGTCCCAGGTACTAGACAAAATCCAGATTCTGCAAACCAAAAACTCTTGTGGTGTAGATGGAATACTAATTGAAATGATTAAACATGCTGACCATAAAGTTCACACTGCCTTGTTGAAACTGTTTAACATGGTTATAAGTATAGTATATATATATAAGTATAGTACTGTATATGTTGAAACATGGTTCTGAGTATAGGTTATTGTCGTGTAATTCAGGACCGCACGCACGCACACGCACGCACACACACGCACGCACTCACACTCACCCACTCGTACACACACACACACACACTCGTACACACACACACACACACACACACACACACACACACACACACACACACACACACACACACACACACACACACACACACACACACATACCGGTCATATGACACATACACATACACATACACACACACACACACACACACACACACACACACACACACACACACACACACACTGTCACATACAGCGCATAGGTGTACTGGACACATGCCAGATAGTAGAGTTAAAAGGAGCACGTAAGATATACAATCTCATGCGGGGCCCCCGCTATCTCATGTGGGACCCCTCAAACAGGATGCACTCTACGCACGCCAGACGCACGCGCACATGCATTCTCATGGACGGACACGCACGCAAAGCGACGATGACGGATAGCCAAATATGGAGATGTTTAAACATTCTTGGACCGATGGTTGGTTAAGAGTAAACGTTAAGCACACACTCATGGCGCAGGGATGGCCAAACTACGGCCCGCGGGCCAACTGCGGCCTGTGATCCATTTTTAATTGGCCCTTATCAAATTCAAAAAATATAATGGAATATGGCCCGCAGCCCCGCACATGAAACTTGCACTTGACTGTATTGTATTTCTTAGTTTTAACACTAGGTGGAGCTACTGTCTTCTTCAGTGTCTTGACTCTTGAACAAGGCAGCTCTACACAAAACCACACACGTGACACAAGCGATACCTAAGACCAGAGCGTGGAGGCCTTTTTACGTTATTTGCGCAGTGAGTGTAACGCTGCTCAGAATGGTGAAATCTTCCGCCAACAGCGTACCTTAGTGATCAGAATCAAGAACAGGCCTATCGTAGTAGACATTTCCAGCACGCGGAAACGCCCCCCTTTCAAAGTGTTATTTTTCTTCGGTGTCGTTTCGGACGGACGGGAGAGTAGCATATAAAAGAGTAAAGACAACAACAACACAGAACTCATCTTCAATCATGAAGCGTCTGTATCCTTCAGGAAATGATAAAAAAGTTAAAGAAAAAGCGTAAGGATGAACTGCGGAAGGAGCAATCAGGTAAATAAACATGCCAACTTGCAGACTGACTTGCAGTGTCCTGTGCTGTGAATGTCGCGGTTTGTTGTTGTTGTGTTTACAGGCTGAGCCACGCTGGTGGCTAGGCTAGTACTGCTGCTGCTTGCTGCAGTTTGTAATCAATAATCATCTCTTTTATCATGACATGGTTGGGAGTGAGTGGTGACTCGCTGTAGTCTCACTCTGTGACTAGCTGTGCAGTCTGATTTGTGCTTTTATTAAACGCATCAAATTCGTAGTTTTGTTGTTGTTGCTCAGTATTGAAATAGGGTTAGGGTTAGTGGACCCTGCAGTGGTCCACTGAGCAGAGGACCACTGGGGTCCACTGAGCAGAGGACCACAGGGGTCCACTGAGCAGAGGACCACTGGGGTCCACTGAGCAGAGGACCACTGCAGGGTCCACTGAGCAGAGGACCACTGGGGTCCACTGAGCAGAGGACCACTGGGGTCCACTGAGCAGAGGACCACTGGGGTCCACTGAGCAGAGGACCACTGGGGTCCACTGAGCAGAGGACCACTGGGGTCCACTGAGCAGAGGACCACAGGGGTCCACTGAGCAGAGGACCACTGGGGTCCACTGAGCAGAGGACCACTGGGGTCCACTGAGCAGAGGACCACTGCAGGGTCCACTGAGCAGAGGACCACAGGGGTCCACTGAGCAGAGGACCACTGGGGTCCACTGAGCAGAGGACCACTGGGGTCCACTGAGCAGAGGACCACTGCAGGGTCCACTGAGCAGAGGACCACAGGGGTCCACTGAGCAGAGGACCACAGGGGTCCACTGAGCAGAGGACCACAGGGGTCCACTGAGCAGAGGACCACTGGGGTCCACTGAGCAGAGGACCACTGGGGTCCACTGAGCAGAGGACCACTGGGGTCCACTGAGCAGAGGACCACTGGGGTCCACTGAGCAGAGGACCACTGCAGGGTCCACTGAGCAGAGGACCACTGCAGGGTCCACTGAGCAGAGGACCACTGGGGTCCACTGAGCAGAGGACCACTGGGGTCCACTGAGCAGAGGACCACAGGGGTCCACTGAGCAGAGGACCACTGGGGTCCACTGGGTCCAGCTGTTTATACCAGTCTCTGTCATACCATCCCTCCCCACTGGGGGTGCTGTTTATACCAGTCAGTCTGTCATACCATCCCTCCCCACTGGGGGCGCTGTTTATACCATCCCTCTACACTGGGGGTGCTGTTTATACCATCCCTCCCCACTGGGGACGCTGTTTATACCAGTCTCTCTGTCATAGCATCCCTCTCCACTGGGGGCACTGTTTATACCAGTCAGTCTGTCATACCATCCCTCCCCACTGGGGGCACTGTTTATACCAGTCAGTCTGTCATACCATCCCTCCCCACTGGGGGCGCTGTTTATACCATCCCTCTACACTGGGGGTGCTGTTTATACCATCCCTCCCCACTGGGGACGCTGTTAATACACGACAGGTGAGGCGATATACCTCATCTCTAGTGGGTGGCCCAGCCCTTCCTATATTTTTCTGTATGTGGCCCTCAGTGAAAAAAGTTTGGAGCTTTTCCACACCACATTAGTGAACGTGCGTGTACGCAGACACTAATGTCTTAGGCCAGTATAAACTTGACAGACATGAGATGAACCGGACCTTCTTTTCCCGCTGATCCTGCTCCTGTGACACCCTGATCCTGACTTCCCCTTACCCTTTCCCCATTCCCTCTACCAAACCCCATTCTTTCCCCCTTTTGTCCTTTAACCATGTTCAATTATATATTATAATAAAGGTACCAATGTTAAACCTTGCTGGACTGTTTGAATTGCATCATTCTGTCCCGACGGTAGCATCCTGGCATCATTGACCATATACGACATTATTTCCCTGACATCTGGAACCAAGGACTAATAACACCCATCTTTAAAAATGGTGATAAATTTGACCCGAACAATTATAGAGGCATTTGTGTCAGCAGCAACCTGGGGAAGATCTTCTGTTCAATCATTAACAACCGATTACAGAACTTTCTCAGTAACCATGGCATCCTGAGAAAAAGCCAAATTGGATTCATACCAAAACATCGAACCACCGACCACA
Source organism: Electrona antarctica (assembly GCF_951216825.1). Taxonomy (NCBI): domain Eukaryota; kingdom Metazoa; phylum Chordata; class Actinopteri; order Myctophiformes; family Myctophidae; genus Electrona; species Electrona antarctica. Next base: position 46,693,737 of record NC_136799.1, read on the forward strand.
TTTACACACTTCACACCCTCGTAGAAAAACATGTTATACAAAACAAATCCAAAATTGTCTCCTGCTTTGTAGATTTTGAAAAGGCATTTGACTCGATTTGGCATGAGGGCCTGCTATTCCAGGGGAAACATATGATATTATTAAAACAATGTATCAAAATAATAAATGTGCAGTACAAATTGGCAACAAAAGAACAGATTTCTTCCCCCAAAGTAGAGGAGTAATGCAGGGCAACAATCTAAGTCCAAGCCTGTTCAAATATAAATTAATTCAGCAATGTGTCTAAAGTGTGCTCTCTCTCTCTCTCTCTCTCTCTCTCTCTCTCTCTCTCTCTCTCTCTCTCTCTCTCTCTCTCTCTCTCTCTCTCTCTCTCTCTCTCTCTCTCTCTCTCTCTCTCTACTTCAAAGGTTAATTGTGATCTCTGTCTCATTTAAAGAATTGATAGTGAAGTCAAATAAATAATGTGAGATTGAAATATAATAGTAGGTCTACTCACACGATACTAGATAGGTTGGTGCAAATGTCATCATGGAGATCTGCGTAAAACCAACCGACTGTCTGTCTGACTAACTGACTGACTGACTGACTGACTGACTGGCTGGCTGACTGACTGACTGACTGACTGACTGACTGGCTGACTGAAGACCGCTTTGCTCTTTGTGGATAAAACGCCCATTTCCTGTATGTATTGTAGTGTTCCTTGTATTTCTTTCTTTTTTTTTTGCTTGCTTGGTTACCTTAGGAAATGTGACATAAGGCTGAAAAAGGCTGAGAAACACTTTTTGTTCACAGCACACACCTGACAGAAGACCATTGATATTAAATATTGATGTCTTGATTGATGATAGTTAAATAGAATCGTTTAAATCATGTAGTTGGCCCTGTAGGCCCTATAGTTAATATTTTCTAATTTTATGATATGTATGCCCTATAGTTAATATGTTCTAATATCATGGCCCTATAGGCCTTGTAGTTAATATGTTCTGTTTTACAGGGTCCTACAGGTTGCCTACAGGGTCCCTGTAGGCCTGTATGGCCTCCTTTGATAAAGGTTTGGACACCCCTGGCCTGTATCACCCTCAACCTTCATGATGAGTCCATCACACTCGTGGTAATGTCCTTGACCTTAACCTTGACCTTTATTAATTAAGGGACCAAGCAGTCACGCAGTGACTTTGGTCACTTATTGTTTTTGTGTTTATTTTTCTTCTCCTTCTCCTTCTTCCGCCAAAAGTTGCAGTTCTGGCTGAACCGTGCAGTCGGTTTTCGCGAAACGCGGTAATCTGGTAGAGGGCCATGTCAAACGGTGACTATGCGAAGCCCATGACGATTGGCCAAATGGTGGCGCTATAGCGCTCATGCGCAGGACAGACATGCGCATGCGCCGGCGTTTTGTGATACCGCCTAAGTAGCGTCTCAGAATTTGTCTGATTTTACTCATTTCTAAGTCGTATTTTTATATCACATTTTATACATCGATAGTTTTAGATGCCTACTTTAACCGGACCATGTGCTTTAAATGATCGGATGCACCGTTCACAAGTATAGCCCACTGAAATCCCCTCCTGCATAGGATCAGTAGCCGGCGCTAGCTCTGCTAGCTAGTTTGACAGCTCGATAGGGTGACAGCTTGACAGCTCGCTAGCCGGGACTCGGGAGGCTAACTACACAGCGATTGAATGGACCCAGGAGATCGACGCTAAACTCAACGCCGATTCAACGCAGCGGGCCCAGTTACTTGGGCCCCTGTCGGTAAGTGTCGTCCTGATCCAGGATTTCTGATGACCCCCCCCCCCCATTCTGTGGGCTCTCAAGTCTACTAAACGCGGCGGGCTACTTTATGTAGCCCTCGCCGGTATGTTTAAAACCTGAAGCCTACCACTACCTACTCACAACCGTTATATATAGCCTGCACCACCCCATCAAATCACTTTCACTGGCCATAGTTGTTTCTCACCCACAGCGATCATCACCACCACCATGGGTACACCTACCTTATCATCACCCGACTGCGACGGATGTCTCCGGCTGACCCAGGCGATCAGCGTACTGGAAGGAAAAATTTCCATACTCCACCAGATCCACAATGACGAGCTGACCATCGATGCGATACTCTCCATCTGCCCTAACGATGACGCATCAATCCCCGAACCTGACTCAACGGAACTAGAGGTCTCCGTGGGTCCAAGAAATGTCATCCACCCGGTGGCTGAGATGGACGCCACTGTCGCCGCCGACATGGACGCTCCTAGTCAACGAGCTGCTCAGCCCCCCGCTGAGCTGGACTCCACCGTCCCGTGCCTAGATGCCAAAGTCAAATGGAGTCTACTGGATGCCCCCCTCGCCGGCAGTCTGTGGAAACGCCGCCCCATATCACCGCCAACACCCCCACAGCCAAACCACCTACTGTACTCCCGTTGATCCCCCCTACAGCCATTTTAATTGGAGATTCGATATTGTCTCATATCAAATACCCGAATGCAATAACACGTTCTTTTCCAGGAGCCACGGTCCCCGACATTATTAAAATCCTCCCAGGAATTCTGTCTTCTCTCCCCCCAACGATTAAAAAAATTATATTCCATGTGGGAACGAATGACACTTCGTTAAACCGCTCAGAGCTCCTGAAAGTGGACCTCCAACGATTGATTGTGATGGCCAGCAGCAGTGGAAAGTCGATCTATCTGTCCGGTCCACTTCCCACGTTGGGTCGCGGCACAGGCCGATTCAGCAAAATCCTCTACCTCCACACATGGCTTCCCTCCCTCTGCGCTGCCCAAAACATAAAATATATCGATAATTGTCTCCACCAGGCCGAAGGCATGGGGAGAGAGTATGTTTTGCACTCCGTCCGTTCCGTCCGTGTGTGTGTCCGTCCTTCCTTCCTTCCGTCCGTCTGTTACCAGCTAATCTCCGGCACCGTTAACCCGGTCGATGCCAAACTTTGCACACGCACTCCCTGGATGCCAACGATGAACCTCTGCCCCGCATTTTCCAGAACGGCCTGTTATAGCGCCACCATGAGGCAGCTTTTCACATTCTTTACCTAAAACTGCACCGATCTGCGTGAAACGTTGCATGCACACTCCCTAGAGGCCAAGGACAAACCTTTGACCTGCATTTTCCGCATCTGCCTTTTATAGCGCCACCAGGAGGCCGACTTTTGTAAAACACATTTTTTGATATTACTCCTCCAGATTCTGTCCAAAAATCTCACAAATCGTTACACAGTATCTTATGGTCATGTGCTCAAGTCGGATCTGTCCGATATTTCATATTCTATCCTAATTGGCTATAATTGGCTTTCACAGTTTGCAAGATTGCCCCGTTTTGAACAAAAGCCTCAAATCATGAACGCAGCATGCAATTTACGTGAAATCTTTCACACATTTTCTTACTAGGCTGAGGAATATGTCCCACCCTTTTCACATTGGCCTGTTATAGCGCCACCAACAGGTTGATTTTTGCAAAACACATTTTTGGAACAAAATGCCTCAAATCATCCAATTGCCATCAAAGGCAAACATGTTTATATTACTCCTAAACAATTTGCCAAACATCTCACACAGTCCTATCCTCCTGGTGGAGACCTGTGACCAGAAGGGCACTTTTTCTAGTTTCAATTTGTTTTGGAACCGCTCCCCCCTTTTCTCTCGCGATGGTCTCCATCCAAGCCAGCTGGGCAGTCGCACATTAGCCCAAAACATCCGGCACGCTGTTCAGTATGGCTTAGTGAAAGTACCGCCCCCTCCCCTACTTTCGCTTCCAGACAGCAGATGACGGTTGACGTCACTTCTTTCTTGCTGCTCTTCTTCTACCATTCCCCCGTTCACTGAAAGTCCGTATGCTCCATCTAGCCTGACTGCCCCCCCCCCTGGTGGAAGGTGTCCATCCCCCATATCCCATATTCCATTGAAACCATTATTTCTGATAAAAACGCCACTATTACCACTAACAAGAAGAGAGTAAGGCAGCTCACAGTTCACACCAGTCCAGCATTTTCAGAAAACATAAAAAATACCTCTTACCATATTCCTGCTATAATCTCAACCAGGCATTATTTTCAACACCCAACTCGCTCCGTCATAGCCTCTAATCTAATCTCCATTTCAACCCAGCCTACCATGACTGTCCCTATACCTACCTCATCCATCCCATTATCCCCAGACGCTTTTAAAAATAGAAATGGCCTAGGTATAATTCATTTAAATATTAGAAGTGTTGTCCAAAAAATGGACTATATTAAAATTCTAGTTCACCAGACTGATCCTGACCTGCTCATTATGAGTGAATCATGGCTAAAAAATCATATAAATGATACAGTCATTGCACTATCAGGTTACAATGTGTTTAGAGTTGATAAGGTCAAACGAGGAGGGGGGGTGGTCATCTATGTCAAATCAGTTTTTTCCGTGTCAATCTTGGACTCCATTACTCGGCCAAATTATTATGAATTCCTCGCTCTGAAGATCCAAATAGGGCCATCTCCTGTAGTAATCGTAGGTTTCTACAGACCACCTTCTGCTGTGTCTGACTCTATTCATGCCCTAGCTGACCTAATGTCCAAATATCTGGACAAAGAATTGATAGCCACCGGGGAAATTAACCTCAACTGGTTTAATGCTTCTTCCGACAGGCTTAAAGAAATATGTAGCAACCTTAACTTAACCCAGTTGATAACAGAGCCTACCAGACCAAATTTAAAGAACAATGCCAGGGATACCCTAATTGATCTCTTATTCTCAAATAAACCAGACAAAATTATGGCCAGTGGCGTATTTGAACTTGGGCAAAGTGACCATTGCCCAATTGCCTGCATCAGGAGTACACGGCTAACAAAAACAAATTCCTGCATGGTTACGAAAATAAATTTTAGACACTTTAATGAACAAATATTTGTAGTCGATCTTCACCAAAGTAGTATTCACCTCACAACAGAATTCTCTGAACTTCAACCGGCTCTAGAATGTTTTATAAATACCTTTATCTCAATTGTAGATAGGCATGCCCCATTGAAGAAATTTAGAGTCAAAGATAGATCAACACCCTGGTTCTCCCAGGAACTATCAACCTTATTTAAACAAAGGTATTCTGCCTGGTCTCGTGCCAGACGCTCAAGAGATCCCGCACACTGGTTGGCCTTTAGGCAAATCAGAAATGCATGTTCCTCAGAAGTAAAAAAAAGCCAAGTCAAAATACTTTCTAGACCTTATCACTAGCTCTTACTCTAACCCAGCTAATTTTTGGAAAGCTATTGATTTAAAAAAACATAAATCCGCTCACATTAAATATGATAACCTGGTGCTTGGAGATCAAGCGGATATCTGCCATGCCTTTAACAAACACTTCGAAGATGCAGGGAATTTATTTGAAAAAACGCATACAGGACCCCTTGTAAACGTTCTAGATATCACTTACCAATTGGACCATCGTCAATCTTTTTCTTTTAAGCCCTTCACCCCTTGCTCTGTATTAGACGAATTATTAAATATGAACGCAAAGAGCTCACCAGGGGAGGATAACTTGGATCCATTTTTCATTAAATTAACTGCCCCAATCATTGCAGAACCTCTTGCCCATATCTTTAACCTCTCAATCAGTGAAGGTGTTTTCTCCAGTTTATGGAAAACGGCCCACGTAACCCCTCTTTTTAAAGGTGGGGATAGAGAGGACCTAAACAATTATAGACCAATCTCAAAACTGCCCTGTCTAGCTAAAATAATGGAAACACTAGTTAATAACCAACTCAAGCCATTTCTCTCTAAACTTTCTGTTTTAAGCCCACAGCAATCCGGTTTTAGACCAAATCACAGCACTATTTCTGCAGTCACCTTAGTCAAAAATGATATAGTATCTGCAATAGATAATCGACAACACTGTGCTGCCTTATTTATAGACCTCTCAAAAGCATTCGATACTGTAAATCAAGGCCTACTGCTGGAGAAACTACATAACATCGGTCTGGACGATAAGGCCAATCGTTGGTTCCATGACTACGAGAGGCGCCAGTGTGTCAGGGGAAGAGACACACAATCAGATTTCCTGCAGGTTACCAATGGTGTACCTCAAGGTTCTGTACTAGGTCCAGTTATTTTTACCATATACATAAATGACATAGTATCCACACTAAAAGACTGCCAATCCCACTTATATGCTGATGACACCATAATTTACTGTACAGCTGACTCTACCCAATTAGCAATAGAAAAACTCCAACAAGCCTTTAACACCATGCAAGATGCACTCATCTCACTCAAACTCGTCCTGAACGCCAGTAAAACCAAATTTATGTTATTTTCAAAATCCAAAAACATAGACTTCAACTCCCTGCACATTCGCACTATCAATGGATCCTCTATCGACAGAGTCACTGAATATAAGTATCTGGGTATCTGGCTTGATGAAACATGTACGTTTTAAACACCATATCACTGACCTTACCACCAAGTTAAGGCAGAAAATTGGTTTTCTCTATAGAAATAAAGCTAACTTCCCAATGATCTGTAGGAAAAGGGTTGTTGATGCTGTTTTCATGTCAGTTCTGGACTACGGTGATGTTATTTATAGAAATGCTGCCCTTACCACTCTTCTACCCCTAGATACAGTTTATCACTCAGCACTAAGGTTCATTACAGGTGAAAACTATAGCACTCACCATTGCACCCTTTACGATAAAGTTGGTTGGTCTTCCCTCTCTGAGAGGAGAACCATGCACTGGCACCAGTTTATTTTTAAAGCCATTGATGGGAAGCTACCTCCATACATCACATTGCTGTTACAATAGAAAAGAAATACCCGCCAGACCCGTTCAAGTGAATGGCTTTCTCTAGAGGTCCCATCCGTCCAATCTGAATTAGGTAAATCAGCTTTTTGCTTCGATGCCCCCACCACATGGAACACTTTACAACAAACATTGAAAATTAACACCCCAATATCCTATGGTCATTTTAATAACCTGCTTTTGAACCTCCCTACCTCAATATGTAACTGTTTTTAACTTTTTTTTTTTGTCTCAATGTCTGTATAATGATGTCTCTACTTACATGAAGTTTTGATTTGTGTTTTATGTCTTAAACTGTTTCTTAAAATGTATGTAATCTCGGCAGCATTGAAAATGAGGGAGAACCTCAATTGCTCTTTCGAGAATAAATAAAGGTTTCAATCAATCAATTGAAAATGCAAACTTTGAACGTGCATATCTCATGAACCGTTTGACCGTCGGCAATGACACTTTGATACACATATGTGTCTCCTTATGCCGAACAACTTTCGTGCTCTGACTTTTGACCTCTGACCTTTAGATCACCCGCCATTTTGAATTATATGAAAAACAGTTAAAATGTATCTGCTCCCAGGTTCTTTGATGAAAATGCACGAAAACTTCTACACGTGAACTTTGGACCTATACGGACAAATATTCGTAGCACATTTTTGTTAAGTGAAAAAAATGAAGTTTTTATGAGCCAATGAAAATTGCTGTTTAGCTGTTCTGACTGAACCGTGCAGTCGGTTTTTGCGAAACGTGGTAGTCTGGTAGAGGGCCATGCCAAACGGTGACTATGCAAAGCCTATGGCGATTGGCCAAATGGTGGCGCTATAGCGCTCAATTGAAAATGCTAACTTTGAATGTGCATAGCTCATGAACCGCTTGACCGTTGGCAATGACACTTTGATACACATATGTGTCTCCTCATGCCGAACAACTTTCGTGCTCTGACTTTTGACTTCTGACCTTTAGATCACCCGCCATTTTGAAAAGTGAAAAAATGAAGTTTTTATGAGCCAATGAAAATTGCTGTTTTGTGAAACTTCTTCTTCTGCCCCTAATACCTACATGAAGCGTCATTTGCTTATGCCACTTTACAGTATAGTAGAGGGTGTAATGGGAAAATGCCACCACTTCAACTACAACAACAAGAAGAACCCCCAGCATTGGCACCACGACCTCCCCCTAACCCAGCAGGGGACTTGTATGCGGCAGCTGGCCTGCTAGCGGACAATGCAGCTGTCAGGCCTGACCCTGTGCTTGGACTGGACTATGAAGGGGTCGGGGGAGCTGTGGGGGGTCACCTTGGGGTGGGGGAGAAGGTAACAGCAGAACAAGGGTCATGCCAAATAGGCCTGTAACCAGTCTTACTCCAATTGGTCAAAGGGGGGCGCTATGGCAATTATTTGAAAATGAAACCTTTGAACAGTCATAACTCATGCCTCGTTTGGCCAAAATTCATGGCACTTGTTTCCATATGTTCCTTGACTCATGGGGAACACATCTGTCACTTTGAAAAGTAAGCTCCGCCCTCAGTTTTCCCTCCATTTTGAGCAGTTTGAAGAATGCTAATACCTGATTTTATGCCTGGTTTTTTGAGCAATTTGCGTGAAACATTCTACACACAATGTATGGACCATTATCCGAAATTCCAGTTGAAGAGAACTTTGTACGTGAAAGCATGAACAGCGAACACACTGTAGTAATGGATAATGACATCCCCAAAACGATGACACACGATTGTTATCAAACACACTGAATCATTTTTCTGTTTACATTGTAGTCACTGATTGTCTCCGTGTAGATTTAGCTCTACCCAGCCCCTGAAAGACTGTAAGGAGGCTTCATTAATTGACCATTCACGGGGCTTTGAGCTTCATTAACTGAAAAATCACAGGAGGAGGCTTCATTAACCCACCATTCACGGCTCTCCAACGTGAGTTGTTTACCACAGAAACACATGATGTAACATTATAAACTCATGTACCCTTGTGTGTCTAGATTGCCCGTTTTTTATTAGTTTGATGCTGTATATAGGCCAAATGCTACAACAGTTAGAAATCAAATGAGTGATTGATGATTTTAGACAATATGCATTGCAGATATGTTTACTGTACCTGATTTATTTATTTATTGCTCCTATGCTCTGTAGTGTAGAAGATAGGGAAGATCAATTTGGTTCCATTTGTATGTATACTCTATCTTAGAGTTAGGATTTTATAGTATTGCGGTTCATTATTTAATTGCAACACAGGTTACTCCTCCCTATTTTAATATTTTCTGTATTGACATGAAGTACGGATGGTGATGTCAGAAAACAAGCAGTGGTAGTTGGTACATTCTACATTGCTAGAATCAGGGTTCAAATCCCTGCGCTGCTGTCTGTCTCACCGTTGTCCACCGTTGTATGTTTACAAGGAAATGTTACATTCATTGTCACACTGTCCATTAAACAAATGAACAATTTCACTGAAGCTGTTGAAAACTGTGTCCAAAGAGGCTGTGTGGCAGGTGTCAGAATAGACAACAAAGGACCTCTAGGTCTTCCACCATGTCTTCACCTCCTCCTAGGACTAGACTAGAGGGTGATGTTTAAATGTCCAAATGTCAGGAAATTGCAGTGGCTCAAACCCTGTCCATATAAAGTTTACTTGTATTAATAATAACCTAACATGGTTCATATATTTTATATAGTAATTCGAATTGATTTGCCTCCTGTGTGAATAGGATGGGATAGGGTATGTGTATGCTACTGTATTTTAGTGTAAGTCATAATGGTGGTAGGCTACTTTAATTTGATTATGTGATATTTGAAAGATTTGTTATGACTCAATAACAATTGGCACATTTAATAATGAGCTACAGAATGGCCTACACAATACAGAATTTGATTGCCTGTTAAGAGTTTGCATTCATCTAATTACTCTGAAACAGATGCCAGCGACTGCCGTTCACCACTGTCAATGTCTACTGTCATTACCATTAGTTGTGGTATATCTCTGCCATAGAAAAACATACAGTTATCGTTCTTGGTGTGGAGGGACACTTTACATCAAACTTGTCATTGTGTAAAATAATCAAAAACACAGCATGAGCACCTCTTATGGTCAGGTTACTTTTGGACGAAGCGGGGCTCGAACTGGCGGCCTTGGTCAAAGCGGGGCTTGAACTGGCGACCTTGTGGTCCATACTTCCCCTTCCCAGAAACGACAGTTTTAAACATTTCAGTGCTTTTTGAAACTATTTGCATAAATGATCGCTTCCAGCAGGATTTTACATGAAGCTGAATTAGAATTGCATCCATTCCCTTGATTTTACTCAAGATTTCTCTCCTTTTCTCTTCTTTCTTCTCTTTTTCTTCTCCCCCCTTCTTCCCCCTCCATTTTTCTTCTTCCCCCCCCTCTTACACTCTAGTGTTCCCCAGCTTTAGCTCAGTCGGTAGAGCTCTCGCCTTCGGACCACAAGGTTGTGTGTTCAAATCTGGGTAATTTCAACTCTGTGTATGCATTGTGTGCTGCATGTTTTGTGATGACTCAACTATAGAAATATTGAAGTAGATTACATTTGACCTAACTTTTTGACCCCAGTGTAATAAGTCTCATTTTGTAATAGTGTATTAGGTGTATTTAGTGTAATAGTGTATTAGTAGTCTAATTTTGTAATAGTGTAATAAGTGTATTTAGTGTAATAGTGTAATAAGTGTAATAAGTGTAATAAGTGTAATACGTGTAATAGTAGTGTAATAGTGTAATAAGTGTAATAGTGTAATAGTAGTGTAATAGTAGTTTAGTAGTGAAATAGTGTAATAAGTCTAATAGTGTAATAAGTGCAATAGTGTAAGTGTAATAAGTGCAATAGTGTAATAGTGTAATACCGTACTGTACCATACTGTGCTGTACTGTACCGTACTGTACCATATGGTACTGTACTGTACTGTACCGTACTGTACTGTACTGTACTTTACTGTACCGGGATCTACATGTATGAGCATGTATATCTGCTAATTTCTAAAAGTTTGAGTACTTATGCTGAACTAACACTGAATGATTTTCCTGTTAACAATGGAGTAACTGATTGTCTCCGTGTAGCTCAGTCAGTAGAGCTCTTGCCCTTGGACTGCAAGGTTGTTGTTTCAAACCCAGGTACAACTCAGCTCGTCAGTCTTATTTGTGCATATTGTTCTTATTGCTCATTGTTCTTGTTCTATCTTGGTCCCGCTTTATCGCTGCTATATTTATTATTATTATTGACAGTTGCTTTATGTTAGCCTATCGCTGCTAGCTCTGACTGGCCCTGGCTGAGATATCTCGGCAGTCGCGGTAATCTACATGTGTCTGTTGTCCCGACGGGCTGAAAAAACACATCGATGGGCTGAAACAACCGTTTAAAACGTTTAGTTATTTGGCACACTGGGTTGAATTACCATGAAAGCTCGTCCCCGATCAAACACAACTACATGGTAAAACGGCGATACGCGTTCACGACCAGGATCGCCTGTCCACGTTGAATTCAACACAGAGCGACATAACAACCCGTATTAAAAGTTTTCTTCAGCACATCCATCTAATAAGCCAGACCGAATCAGCCGTTGGCAAAAATAATTGCCTGCCGGCGGATTACGGTCTGGAGAGGCTCAATTGTACGCCCATTTCCTACACCAGAGAACTGGTGTGGCCAATCGGGACACGGTATGCAATATGAGCGGGCTTTGGTACAGTGACGTTCAACACTTGAGACCTTTGACTGACAGTAGCTCTAACCAATTGCGTCAAAGAGAAAATGTTTGAACCCGCCCCCCGGGAAACAAGATCCATACACAGCATCTCCAGACTCAAATACCACACGACAGTGTGATTTGAGTCTGGCTTATTAGCCAGGCTAACGTACGCCCTCCTAACCCCCAGTCGATCTTAAAGAGAAGAGAAAATACATCCTGCAGCTAAAGGGTGGGTCACAGACACAGGGCGATACGAAGTGCAGTCAAATCGATAACATCCTAAATAAACATTGGCACATTATCCAATCTGACAACGCCTTTAACTCTTTGCCAGAGTCAAGGCATTTCAATGTAGTAAATAGGGGTCTCTATGGCAGAATGGCGTTTTTGAATGATTTATTGAAAATTCTCTGTTGTGAATGTGTGACAACGAAAGACCTTCAGAGAAAGCTTGACTTGTCTGCAAAAAAATGAACTGAGTTGATAAAATGTTCAGTTTTTGTGTTGGAAGCCATTTAAAAGAGCCTGCATTTACACTGGGTAGTGGCGGAGATCCCAGTCCGTTTCTCACCCTTAACCTCCCAAGAGGTATTAGACAAAACAACATGGAATCAACACGCGTTCGTTTGATGATTATTTCAGAAATGTACTCATACCAGGCAGAATAATACACAGGAGAAGTTAAGATTATGTCAATCCGTTTTATGCCCTACTTCTAGTTACAATTCTGAGCCTAATCATAATATATGAATCCTATACAATCATACTATAACGAACAGAGACAGATGTTACCAACATTGATTACCGCAGAGCTCATAATGAATTATCAGCCCTGGACTCATCATCCTATAGTGACAATGAGTGAAGTTCACCAATAACCTCCATAGTATTATAGTCTCTTAGTGCCGCCACTCGGCCAATCACAATTTTCCTCAGATGGTCTGATCGTGTGGTCATCTTCTCCAGGTCATCTTCTGTCATGTGTGAGTGTTGTGTATGTGTTTTATTAATTTATTATTGTGTGTGTGTGTGTGTGTGTGTGTGAATCATCCGGTCCCATTGTTGGCTCAGTCCGGTCCAGTCGCGGTGACTCTGACCTGTGAGGGAACCTGCATGTGTTCCTGTTAGTGTATGTGTGGGCACGTGCTGAGAGGATGACGCTGGAGTGGACCTGTGTGTTTACCTATGACTGATTTACTATTCACGTGATCTTAACTAGTGTGAGAGTTATGTGCAACATTTGAGACTAAATATAATTTTCTCCTATATTTACCTATTCACTCAATATATAAGGTAATAATTCCATAATAGCTTTAGTGCTAAAGATATATATATATCCATTAGGTGCATATACTGATTTTCCAGGAATAATAATCTCTTCCAGTAGTGTTTCTAGGACAACAAAAAAAGTTATGCCCGGTTGAAGTTTTATTTTCCAAATAACTTTTTTTTCTGCTGGGCGTACATAACCATGCAATCTCATTTTAAAAAGGTGAGTTGTAAAAAAAAAAAAAAAAAAAAAAAAAGTTTCTCACACATGTACCACTGTAGATATTTTGCCATCTATAAATAGCATGGTCAGTCATGACCAATCTGACCAATCCAGCTAAAACGATGATAGAAACTCATTTTTTTTTGGATAAAATAAGACATTCTAACGCACATTTGATATATGCCATGTTTACATAGTCTTACCAGTACCTTGTCTATTCATGCATGTATCTCAAAAACCTGTTATAGAAACACAGTTTTGATGAAAAACACATCCAAGGACATTGTTTTCATATGACTTGGTGCCCATGATATGTATCAAAATATAGACTTGAATGTATACTGTATTATAAAAAAAATAGTTCTTACCATCTACCGTTATAGAGTAAATCACAGTTGAAACTTGCTTAGTCATATACAATAAACCTCACAATAGTGAACAAATAGCCATGACAGGTAACTCTTTGAACCCTTTTATTTTTTATGACTACTAACATAATAGAATTAAAATAAATATTACAGAAAATAAATAATAAATACAAAATAACAAAACAGTTACTCCTCCCCAACCACTGCAGTTTAGTTGTTCTTGACGCGTGTGTGTGGCAGAAAGTCTTCATCAGTCTTGACTCTTCATCCTCATCTGATGCCAGTTCTAAATATATAAAAAATAAATAACCATTTACTATTACATTCCTTGTGTAACCTAAATACATACACATTTTGCCAAACAAGGGGGGGGGGGGGGGGGGGTGACGACGACGACGACGTAGGCTATCTGACATCATCGTCATGATATACACACGGTGACACGCTAAACAATGTACAATATGATGTACATGAAGGCGATTATCATGCAAGCTCATACGTCAATGAAACGTCATACAGATATTATATAAATACGCTACTGTTAGCTTCACTCCCCGTCCCCCCTCCGATCGCTTGTAGCAGGGTCATCATAACCACGCGTTGTAAAGTAAATAAAAGGAGCGAACATTACTCTTCAGATCAGATCGCCTATAAGGCACGCTACAATATAAAATATTTCTGTCCTCCACCCCCCCCCCCCCCCCCCCCCCCCCTCCAGCCATTAGCCAGTGGTGAGTCGTGGTGAGTCATTCTCGCGTCATGATCTGACTAGTAGTAGTAAATATCCAAGCATATATTTGTAGCGATCATCTTATGATTGCTGATCACTATAGAAGGGCATTTTCTACAATAAGATTACCTCAAAACATTCCGGGTTGATCGTCTTCTTCAATGGTTTCGGCTCATCGGAGGACGGCGGGGAGACAATGAAAAAAGGAGGGAGGGAGACAGCAGCCGCCTGCCACCGGGCTGGCTAGTGGCTGGGAGATGGCCGATGGCTGGCTGAGTGGCCGGCTCAGGGTCCCTGCTACGCGGCTCCGGTTCTAAGCCCAGCCACCGGTCCCAGCGACCAGGCTGGTGGGGCTGGGGTGGACGGCAAACCGGCTAAACAGGCTCCCACTGTTTACTGGGGGGTTGTATCAGCTTCCAATGGCAAAACATACACGTGTGTCACGTGACACGGGCTTTCTGGGTAATGTAGTTGAAATGTATGCTCAATACTCTACTACAGAGCTGTGGACCGAATTAATCTAAACATATTAGTAAAAAACGAGAACGACGCGAAATCACGTCGTAGTCAGAGACACCTAATTAATCACTTGACGCGTTATCACGTGGTAATCTGGTATAGGGTTAGTAACTGTGAATCCCTATAGTATTTGGAGTAAAATTCACTGTTTGTCAGTTTGTACCTCCCTCTTCACATTCAATAGATCCTGTGATCTTTTGTGGCAAGTTGTAATTTCCTGGGGTCTAGTAGGACTATAGAAAAAAAATATTAAGAAATCACTGTACAATATGGTAAAACAAATACATTGTTCAAATGCCCTCGCCCCCTGCCAAAAATAGCTAAAATTGTTTGACCGAAAGAAAGCAGCAAATGAAAAAATATATATAACACTCATCTTTTACTTTTTCTAATAACCTAAAACATGAACCTTGGTTGAAGAAAACCTAAAGTTGTCCTTTAAGGGTTTAACATGAGGAAAAAAAACAAAAGAGCAGGAGAATGGAGGTCTCTATTGACAGGATTGATTGATTGAATAGTTTAATAGACATAAATGTAAAACAGCAACAGAGTTCAGTCAAACACTGATTCCAAAAGAGATAGCACAAAAACAAAGTCCTTGCAGTCTTGTTTCCATTCAGGCCCTATGTAATCAATTCATAGACATGAAGAATAACACAAATCACACTTGTGTGAAGTGAGGGGTGCTCTTATCATCATACATCACATTCCATGCTCAGCCAATCAAATCATGACAAATGTAATTCGACCAATAACTTTTGGCGTCTTCACTTTTTCTGCCCTCACTTTTTATCCTCAATATGTACATCAGTCAATCAAATCATCACTATGGGATGATGATCAGCCAATCAAATCATCGCTATGGGATGATGATCAGCCAATCAAATCAAGGTGTTTGTGTTCACAGAAAGACAAAGCCCAATAGGAGGAGCTAGCGCCCCTCAACAATAATTAAATATCATCAATAACAAAATATATCATTACAGGAAATAATACAACTCTATATGTACAGAGTGGGAGAAAGTTAGGAGGGGGGTGGTCACCTGTTTAAAGGAGAAGTGATCATTTCCTCTTCATTGGGCCTGCTGAAAGGTGGACTTTCAGGCCTGTTTTAAAAGATGTAAGTGATCTGCATTTTTTTTAGGGAAGGGGTCAGGGCATTCCACGCCTGGGTGGCCGTGCTGTAGAAGGAGAATTTACCCATATTTGTTTTTGAAATATAGGAGCAGTATAATAATACATAATTTCGTCCTCGTCTATCGACCTCCCTACAAACATACAGCTGTTTAATTTGATCCTCCCAGCGAGCTCATTTTTCATTCATTCAAGTTTTGTTTATTCTCAAAATTACACTGAGTAATCAAACTCATTTTCAGTGTCGTCGAGTAATACAATATCATATAGAAAAAACAATACATCAGAAGATCAGGAAAAGAAAAACAAAGGATATACATGTGAATTACATAGGTTTACAAATAAAAAGCTAAGACAGTTACATATTGTGGGGGTCTGTATGCTCACCAAGGTTTTAAAACGACTTAAGGGTACCAATGTGGTCAGTTTCAATGTCGTTTGCAGGCCATTCCATGTATTAGGGCCACAGAAGCCAAAAGCAAGTTCAGAGCTAACTTTTGGTACCTTGAATTTGGGGAAACGACTTGACCGGGTGTGCGTGTACTTCAGAAAATATGAGATGTATTTAGGTCAATCTCCTAGCATGGCTTTATACAAGAACAGGTGCCAATTCAGTTTCCGTCTCTCTTTCAGGGAGGACCATCCAACCTTGTTATATAAGATACAATGGTGAGTACCATAGCATCACCCGTAATAAATCAAATTGATGAGTGATTAACAGAGTCTAGGGATTTAAGAGTGGATGCTGCTTCATGTCTATAGATTATGTCTCCAGGAACACATTGTGGAAACTTTTTTTTTTTTTTTACCCCATGGTGTGAATGCAATGGTGTCTTAGCAAGTGACCTGAGTTATTTAAACTTTTCACACCGTTTAAAGTGGACATCTTTTTATGTCCTGTGACAACTGTGGACACGAAGGTGGCTCTTCAGATTACTTGTATCCTTGAAACTCTTGTCACAATGTTTACATTGGAAAGGTTTTTCTCCAGTGTGGACACGAAGGTGTTTCTTCAGATTACTTGAAAAGGTGAAACTCTTGTCACAATGCTTACATTGGAAAGGTTTTTCTCCAGTGTGGACACGAAGGTGTGACTTCAGATGACTAGAGTTGTTGAAACTCTTGTCACAATGTTTACATTGGAAAGGTTTTTCTCCAGTGTGGACATACTGGTGTCTGTTCAGGTGAATTGACTGATTGAAACTCTTGTCACAATGTTTACATTGGAAAGGTTTAACTCCTGTGTGGACACGAAGGTGTGTTTTCAGGGAAGATGATGCAGTAAAACTCTTGTCACAATGTTTACATTGGAAAGGTTTTTCTCCAGTGTGGACACGAAGGTGTGACTTCAGATGACTTGAAAAGTTGAAACTCTTGTCACAATGTTTACAATTAAAAGGTTTTTCTCCAGTGTAGACACGCTGGCGCTTATTCCGGGAACCTGAGTCATTGACACGCTTGTCATGTCGTTCGTCATCATCGTCTTCACTGGTCTCCTCCCAATCATCACCGTCTTCAGTGACTTCAGCGTCAGATTCAAGTTCAACTTCAACCTCAGAGCAGTGGGAAGACATGTGCAGGATGTCTAGGAGCAGAAACATAACATGGTCAAACACTGGATTCCTAAAATGTAAATCCATTCTTCTTCCATGTTCCATGTACAAAACGAGCTATTACCTACCAAGATAAGATTGACTAAACCGTTACTAACTACAGGTTATTACTGTTCTCAAAGACCTTAGCAAAATACTAAAAAAGTAATGTTAAGTAGGCTAATATATTTAGTAACTTTAACACCAAAATGAATAATGATGTTACAGCAAATATTTCATTGGAATCATGAAATTCTGAAACAATTAGAAACATGTTACTTCACACCCGAACTCTGATTTGGGAGTAAATTAGTCATGCCACTCAGTGCATGACGTTATGAAACAGAAGCACTTCTGACAATGGAAGCTTGAAATGTGGCCCGATGGTAGCTTAACAATCTATGTAAAATATTTCCTCTGCATAGCTCTGTACGTCTGGAAATGTGTCGAGTCTGTGAATCTGTCTGCCTGTGTGTCTGGGGCAAATCTCACAAACTACTGTAGCGATCAAATCTCACAAACTTACTGCAAAATAACTACCACTACCCTCTGTACTTAAACACTATAGGCTACTTAGTGAACTAACCCTCTGTACTTCAGGAACAAATACTTAGTTGATCAGGGTCAACCGGTGTGTAACTGACAATTAGGATGATGGAAACAGGTGCTCCCAATCTGATTAGCCGGAGGCAAATCTACACCCACACACACTCTGTACTTAACCACTATACTTAGTGAACTAACCAACCACACAACACACAAACTGCATTTGTACTATGTACTACGACTTGGGGACCCAACGCAGCTCCTCCAAGGAAAACAAACAAATTAACGGAGCTGAACGTGAATCCCCCCCCACCGCCCACCCCTTTTTTCCCCCCCTCACTGTATATGTTTCTTTTCCCTTTTTACCTCCTTTATGATGAATTCCTGTTCGGTCTATAGAAGTGTCTATTTGTACGTCTCTAAATGTTTTGATGATTTGAACATGGTGGACCCTATTGGAAACAAGTGTAATGCTTAATTGGGTCGTCCACTCACAGTTAACAGCCTTTGTATTGAGTTTGTGCTTGAAATGTACTGTAATTCTGCAAACTGTTAATAAATTCTTCAATCAATCAATCATGTATAGTACTATGTTTTGGCTTGCAGTAAGCCCATATTGTTTCTTCAGGAACAATATTTTCTAGTTTGCCATTGTTATTGTCCAATGAAAATAAGACACTGTGGGGTTTAGCCTTAAGGGGTGTGGGTTTTTTCACCCACTGTGTAATACAATAAATGGACAGTAGGTGGCAGTAGGACAGAGGCCAGAGAAACTATACATTCCAGCTGGCAAATTGAAATGTAAAGGAATTTGCACTTTAAATTTAATTTGTAGATTGGCTATTTTCAGCACGCGTAAAATCAGCCATCAAGGCCCGCCAAAACTAAATCACCTGTAGATTTAGATGACTAAAATCTTATGACATTTGGTCGACTAAAACTAGACTAAACACTAAAACATTCCGGGTGACTAAAATGTGACTAAAACTAAATGAAGACTTTTCTAGAGACTATGGGCTGTATTTTGCGTGTCTTAAGTACCAGGTCTTATTACTTAACTTAAGATCTGGAGGCGTGGTTAATGCTCTTTGGCCACTCAGAATAGCCAAATGGCATTGATCACGCCTCCAGGTCTTAAGTTAAGTAATAAGACCTGGTACTTAAGACACGCAAAATACAGCCCTATGACTCTAACCCCCACCAAACATGCATCCAACACCTCTGGTCTCCTGTGTCTCCAACAAAGAGACAAGGGGCCAGGTTGAATGTTATTCACTGTACTGTTCAAACTGTACTTTCCTGAGCTTTTTTTCCTGCTAACTGTTCATAAAGTATTAAATCAATCAATCAACAACATGAAGCCTAACATAAGGTTGTTTGTTTTGAATGTAGTCTCTCAAGACAGACTGTTCACTCACAAGGACAAAATGATCACCTCCTGTCCCAGTATCTTATTGTATTTGACTTGATTGTGATTATATTTGAAGTAAGTACTACTACTTTCCGTACTTAAATACAGTTGTGAGGTCTTTGTAGTTTACTTGAGTATTTCCAATTTCCAGTATTTTTACTTCTACTCCACTACATTTCAGAGACAAATATTGTATTTTTACTTCACTACAATTATTTAAAAACTTTGGACATGCTGGTGCTTCTTCAGGTAAACTGAGTCAATTAAACTCTTGTTACAATGTTTACAGTAGAAAGGTTTTTCTCCAGTGTGGACACGTTGGTGTGTCTTCAGGTTACCAGACTGACTGAAACTCTTGTCACAATGTTTACATTGGAAAGGTTTTTCTCCTGTGTGGACACGTTGGTGTGTCTTCAGGTTACCTGACTGACTGAAACTCTTGTCACAATGTTTACAGTGGAAAGGTTTTTCTCCAATGTGAACATACTGGTGTTTCTTCAGGTGAGATGACGGAATTAAACTCTTGTCACAATGTTTACATTGGAAAGGTTTTTCTCCTGTGTGGAGATGCTGGTGTGATTTCAGGGAAGATGATGCAGTAAAACACTTGTTACAATGTTTACATTGGAAAGGTTTTTCTCCAGTGTGGACACGTTGGTGTGTCTTCAGGTGACCTGACTGACTGAAACTCTTGTCACAATGTTTACATTGGAAAGGTTTTTCTCCAGTGTGGACACGCTGGTGTTTCTTCAGGGAACCTGTGTCACTGAAACTCTTGTCACGCCGTTCGTCATTATCGTCTTCACTGGTCTCCTCCCAATCATCACCATCTTCAGCGACTTCAGTGTCCGATTCAAGTTCAACTTCAACTTCAGAGCAGTGAGAAGAGGTGTCTTCATCATTAACATCATCATCATCATTTTCTTCTTCACCTTTCACTGCTAGTAATGTCATCGTTGACCCAACAGGTTCCTCTGGTCTTTGAAGTAGTTCCTCATGTTCCTCTTTAACCTCCTCCTGTTCATCTTTAATGTGTGGAGGCTCTGGTTCCTCCTGGAGCAGACTGGGGCTCTTCTCCTGTTCAGGAGAAACCTCCTCTTTACACACAACCATGTGCAGGATGTCTAGGAGCAGAAACATAACATTGATTGAAACCTTTATTTCAGGGGAATCCAATTGAGACCAAGGTCTCTTTTTCCATGGCGCCAAGAACATACATTTACAGCAATGATTTTACATACATGACAAAGACACGGTACAAAGAAATATAATACAACACACATACACCCAAAAATAGAAACAGAATCTTAAAAAGCAGGTGCATACGCCTTGCTCTAGTGTGAGGTCAGTTAAAATAATTTTAAAAATAGCATATGAATGTTACTTTAACTCTAAATGAATAATGGTCACTGGGTGAAAATCGGTATTAAATGACATCATGGGCTGGGCTGGGCTTTGTACTATCTATGTAGTGGCTTGCAGCGAGCCCACATTGTTTCTTCAGGAACAATATTTTCTAATTCGCCATTGTTATTGTACAGTGAAAATAATGGCAGCCCTACTAGACAGGGCAAAAGCTATAACAACCTGATTACCGGGTGTGCCAGTTGTTTCTAATCTGATTTTTCACTAATCTAATTCTGCCTTGTATATTTTTGTATCGTCCATAGTTAATGAGATAATTTGCATATTAGACACATTAGCTGAAATAAAGATATAATAAATTCATGAATATATAATATGGCAATAGGTTGGCATAGTATTATCTTTAGGGCACACAATATTCACATTTTATCAAATATAATATATATTTATGTGAAATGAGGTTTTAAGGTGAGATTAGAAGATCAATTATGCAAACGAGGTCATCCTTTAAATGCAGTGATGTAAATAGGGTGCGTTTTGCGTCCCAAAACGCACTTTATAGTTTTGGGCCGCAACCTCCGCTCAACCTCTGCGTCCACGGGATGCACTACTGTACTCAGCATACACAGTAATAATAATCCACGTGAAAAAAAAGAAATCGCGGGGGGGAAAAATGCGGTAAAACAATAATCTACGGACACGATCATTTTGCATGCTCGCATCCGACCTCATCCTATGTTATAAAAAATAAAATCCACGTAGGAATCGTTCTTGTAGAACCACTAGTCTGTAACAACACTGTCAACACAGCGCGCTGTGCACCGCCATGTTGGCTCTGACTGAGCGCAGCCTCTAGACTAGAGCTGTTTAGAGACAGAGAGTGACGACAATGGAGTGATCAGGGGAACATGTTTTAGCGTGACAAGCAGACCTGATTCAATGGGAAACACACATTGTGTAACACACGCCGATATTTTGACTAAGTACAATAATTGCAACTGCAAACAACTTTTGGTTGGTTTAAGCTATGTTAAATCCACTGTTGCCCACTATTAGTATTTCTTACTGAGTTGTGCTTGCTAATACTACTAGCCTACATTAAAAATATACTGTATAGGCCTATTTGATATGTTTATATATTTGTTTTTATAAAATAAAATTAAAAATGTTTTATTATTATTATTTTTGAGTGGCGCAACCACTCCCTTACGGAGCTATGTATGTGGGTGGGTGGCTGGGTGTCTGGGTATGAGCACGAAAACAGCATGGTTGTTTTTCACCATCTGTGCGCAACCTAATGCACACACAAACACACACGCACGTATTAACTGTATGCTTTCGGGGGTGCCAGTACATTACAGTACAGTAGAGGGGCCGCCACACGGTAACTCTGTCATTCTCAACCGTTTCGGACGCGACGCGGCACGCCGGAACCAGCCCGGCCCCCTGGGCGTGTTCCTGGGGGTCTGGAACATCCCCCTCCCCCCCGCCCCGCGAACCCCCACACGGAGTTGCACCACCCACTTCACACAGGTGTGATTTTTTTTGGGACTCATACGAATTTTTTGGGACTCATTTGAATGACCACCTGTGCATCCCGGGACCCATTACATTGAAAACCTATTTACATCACTGTAAATGTCTTGTTAATGTATGAATAATGTCTTTAGATGAACAACACATCCAAGCAGACATTTGCCTAAATATGGTTCTGTGCAATATTAACTTGCATGTGCATCATTTTTACAAAACTAATGGAAAGGGGGTACACAAGCACATGGCCGTTTATCCGTTCGCCTTCTCCTACCAAACCACTCCGTTAGCACACATCTCTCCATGGAAAAAATCCTGCACGCCACCCGAATCCATATGCACTACATCGCTTCCCCACAACTGCTATATTTACTGTACAAATATTACTTTTGTCAGACACACTGTAATTGCGAAACAAAAACAATACAAAAATGATAAACACATACAGAGATGCAATGACAGTTGAGTTGAACAAAGTTTGGCGGGGGCCTGGTGGTGGCTGCTGCACACACAGCCACACACCAGTCAATACCATATGCGCATAGCACACATGTGCCCCGCCTCCCTCCCAACAGCTCTCCTCTAGTAGAGTGTATAGCCGCGGTCCCAGGCTGTAGGCTAATAACGTGATGGAAAGTCAGAGATTGTGCAGTGGGCTTTCCCAGTCTCGAGTCCCGACAGCCAGGTACGTGCACAAATCACAACTGTACAGTGTCAGTGCCCCGCTTCAAGTTTTTACAGGCTGCAGCTGTTGCTCTGATAACAATCACGATAGCTACCATCAGAACTGCTGTACAGTGCCCCGCTGCGCTGTTTATACAGTCCGTTTGGTCTACGTTCACCGGCGATCGCTGATCAGCCTGCGTCGGGGCCCAGTGACATCTAGTTACGCCGCTGAGTACAGTGCAGTACAGTAGAGGAGCACAGTACAGTAAAGTACAGCACAGCACAGAGGATTACAGTACAGTAAAGCACAGGGAAGTACAGTACAGTAGTAAATACAATGCAGTACAGTACAGAGGAGTACAGTAGAGTAGTGCAATACAGTACAGCACAGCGGAGTACAGTACAGTACAGATGACTACAGTACAGTACAGTGTAGGGATGTCAATCGACTCATTTGGCAAATCGATAAGCCCAATAATGAAAAATAAACTTTATTTTGTAAACGACACTGAAGGAGCAGCGGCGCTATCGGCTATGCTATGTCCCAACTCTCAAGTGTCTGCAGCCTGTCACGAGTCCCGTAATGAACTGATACGGGACGCACGTTGTTCCGTATTTTAATGTCGGGTCGGGGAATAAATACAGTATGAATGGCGGCGGGATTTAACGAGCGCTCACCGCTCAGAACAGAGCAAACCTGTGGCTGTCAATTTACTTTACGGCATGTGTGAGAGTTGCCAATTTGTGAGAGAAATAAGCATTCAGGTCTATGAAAACAAGCCAAAAATAAGCGACTAATGGCTATTTGAAAATAGCCAATCTACAAGCGCACAACGCGTTGCGTTGATCTGCTGTTTTCAAAACAATCATGGAATTAAATCATCATCATCTTCATCATTATTATTATTATCTTTTATAAAATGTGGAATATTCTTTGAAACATTTTACCAACAACACAAATCTTGCATGGGGGTTCCTGGTACAAAATATGTCTAGATCTAGGTTGTAGTTGGACAAATACATTAAACTGGAGGTCCTTGACATGAAAATGTGTGGGAATCACTGGTTTAAACAACAATATGAAACAAGCGCAAATAAGCAACTACACTTTAGAAACAAGGCTAAGCCCAAATAAACTACACTTTTAAAAACAAGCCCCCAAAAAAACGCAACCTGCAAGTTGTAGTTGCAAAATTAATTAAAAACAAATTAAAAACAACTTTACAGAAAAACAATCCCAAAGTCGCTTATAATAAAACTGCATGGCAACACTGTCTGTGAGTGTGACCAATGAGATGGGAACCTGGGGTCTGGGAAGCTCAGAGATGCAGCCATTGGCTCATGACACGAGCACACGACCAATGGGACAGAGCATTCAGTGTTGCTAAGATACCCCCCTCACCCCACGACGATGGGGTCTATTCTATTCTCAAACTCAGCCGCAGCGCTCTGCTCAAAGTACCACAACAACTGCATGATGTGACGAGCGGTGCTGACAGGCGCAGCACAGCAGTGTCACACAGACATATGTACACGTACCTCTCCCATTTGGAAAACATTTGAAACAGCAACGTTTAT
The DNA here is from genome assembly GCF_951216825.1 of Electrona antarctica. Classification (NCBI taxonomy): domain Eukaryota; kingdom Metazoa; phylum Chordata; class Actinopteri; order Myctophiformes; family Myctophidae; genus Electrona; species Electrona antarctica. Next base: position 46,718,154 of record NC_136799.1, read on the forward strand.
AACGTTTTATAATAAGCCATTACAAAAAAATAATAATAATACAAATAAAAACGATTTTTCGACTCATACGTTTTTGAGTCGCGGTGAGCATGAGTCGAAAATCGAGTCGACAGCAGCGTACAGTACAGTACTCCCGCTAGGTTGCCACATTTGTGACATCCAAGCAACTTCGTATATAGAAACATTGTCACTTGCCATGCTTGCTTTTATACGGAAATAAAAACAAGCAAATCAAAAAATAGGGCCACTCAGCCAGGTTGCCAAGTTTGCACTTTCCAAGCAACTGGGTATATGAAAACATCATGGGTTGTTAAAAAAAAACAACAACAAAAAACAGTATCACCCTCCCGCAATCTTTTCCCATTTGCGACGTGTGGCGCTAGGATGAGCGGGCCAAAGGCCCGCAAAATTCTAGTTTGTTTAATTGAAAAGCTAAACTGAGTAAAAACTAAACATGGTACCCATGTTTTGCGAGCTAACATTCACTGTGTGCTAGCTTAGATGCTTGAATTGTGTATTTAAGGTAAACTAATTTTGCAGTGTAAGATTCTAGCATGTTTATTGTGGTTAATCAGTATATCTTATGCATATGTAAGAACATGCACATTCAGACTTAAAGCAATCACATTTATGCAATTGTTAGTAAGTAAAGGTTACAGTCAGGCATATCATGAGAGGGGGACACTGGCTGGGGGGACACTGTGGGGTCACTGTGGGGACATCTTGTCTGCAAGCTTGCTTAACTTCTAGCCTGCCTAACTTCTGGGGGGACACTGGCTGGGGGGGACGGGACACTGGCTCGTGGGGGACACTGGCCGGGGGGGAAACTGGGGGATACTGACTGGGGGGGGACACTGGGGGGGTTACTGGGATACACTGGCTGGGGGGGGACACTGGGACACACTGGCTGGGGGGGTCACTGGGGGATACTGACTGGGGGGCAATGGGGGGTCACTGGGACACACTGACTGGGGGGGACACTGGGACACACTGGCTGAGGGGGGGACATCTGTCTGTCTTGTCTGCAAGCATGCCCAACATTTAGCCTGCCTAACTTATGGGGGGGACACTGGCTGGGGGGGGGGGGACACTGGGGTGGTCACTGGGGGACAATGGCTGGGGGGACACTGTCTGGGGGGGGACACTGCCTGGGGGGTCACTGGGCGAGTTACCCAGTTACCCCCCAGGCAGTGTCCCCACAGTGACTCCCCAGCCAGTGCTCCCCCCCCCCCCCCCCCCCAAGTGACCCCCTGCAGGGTCCCCCCCAGCCAGTGTCCCCCCGAGCCAGTGTCCCCCCAGCCAATGCCCCCCCAGCCAGTGTCCCCCAGTGTCCCCGCAGTCAGTATCCCCCAGTGCCCCAGTGACCCCAGTGTCCGCCCAGCCAGTGTCCCCCCAACCAGTGTCCCCCTCTCATGTTATGCCTGACTGTAACCTTTACTTACTAACAATTGCATAAATGTGATTGCTTTAAGTCTGAATATGCAGGTTGTTACATATGCAAAATATATACTGATTAACCACAATAAACATGCTAGAATCTTACACTGCAAAATTAGATACACAGGTCAAGCATCTAAGCTAGCACACAGTGAATATTAGCTCACAAGAAATGGGTACCATGTTTAGTTTTTACTCCAATCAGTTTAGCTTTTCAATTAAACAAATATGAAAATTAGTTTATAAAAACTATGCAAAAGTATTGCACAGAACCATATTTAGGCAAATATCTGCTTTGATGTGTTGTTCATCTAAAGAATAATTCATACATTAACAATACATTTAAAGAATTACCTCGTTTGCATAATTGATCTTCTAATCTCACCTTAAAACCTAATTTCACATAAATATATATATTTGATAAAATATGAATATGTTGTGCCCTAAATATATTACTATGCCAACCGATTGCCATATTATTAGGCCTGTCCCCGACTAAGGATTTGTATAGTCGAAATTAATATGAATAAATTAGCTGAGAGAGACGCTTCGTTTATGCTTGAGTCATTAGCCAGATTGAGCACAGCAGGTGAGATTCTGGAGTCTATCAGGACAGCGCATTGGGCAGCTATTTATTCAAGGCACACACACACACCAGTGGACACCACATGCACATTGGAGATTGATTAAAAACAGTCAGAAAGCATGTTCAAATGTGTTTATGTTAAATAAGCACCCACCAGGCCCCCAAAGACCTAATGGAATGTGAACATCGACTGAGAGGTTGTCAGTCGACTGAGACCCGTTCCGATCCATTAGTCGACTATTCAACTAATCGAGGTCAGCCCTACATATTATACATTAATGTATTTATTATATATGTGTCTAATGTGCAAATTATATAATTAATTATGCAAGATACAAAAATGTACAAGGCAGAATTCGATTCTACGTGAAAAATCATATTAGAAACAACTGAGAAAGGTTTGGCACACCCGGTAATCAGGTTGTTATAGCTTTTGCCCTGTCTATACAGAACAGAACATATTAAAGAAAGGAAGAGCACGTGGAACTTACTGAGGTGTGGCTGCTCTTCAGCTTCCTGTTTAGTAGAAATGTATTCAGCTTCCTGTTTAATAGAAACGTCTTCAGCTTCCTGTTTAATAGAAATGTCTTCAGCTTCCTGTTTAATAGAAATGTCTTCAGGTTCCTGTTTAATAGAAACGTCCCTGGCTGAGTCTGGAGAGTTCATCTTTACTTGCGAGTGATGCATCATGGGTATAGTAGTTCTTAGTCTGGAGAGTTTGTCTTCACCTGCAGTCTGGACTCCACACAGTGATCTGAAATCAAGTGAATAATGAAGGACTTTAATAACTGGAGACATAGTGGTTTTATCTCCAACATGTGAATCTGGAGATTATGGGATTCATCATGCATTAGGGAAGAAATCACACTTGACACAAAGAACAATGGTGTAAAGTGAAAGTAACCAATGTGTTTTTAATGTTGTGCCTCAGTAGGGAGTGTACTGTGCAACCTATTATGTAAGCGTAAATCGTAACTGTTCACAAGTAGGGATGGTAGATCATATTTGATCACATAGCCAACCTTTCTTTGTTTGACCTTGGTGAGGAGAGTGATCTAAGTAGGGCTGCTCAATTCATTACTATTTTAATTCAGGACTCCAACACATATTTGTAAAAAAGTATATTTTGAATCATTCCATTTGACTTTGTTTTGTCTTTTGTTATAAACACCCTCTTTTGCCGCTTCCTAAACGCTCAGTGAGATTTTTTGTTCAGATCTATCCAAGATGATGGAAAGAGTGCCACCCTTTGGTCAACAAGAAAACTACAACCAACCAATGCATCTTATTTGGAACCACTTTGGTTTCAAGGAGTCTGGTGAGGAACAACAAACCAATACCGTGTTAAGATTTGTTAAAATGGTGTGTGTTAGTGTTACATTTCAATGGTGTACCACAACTCAATAGGGCATTAACCAAAGTCCACTTTATCAACGCAAGTAAACTCCCACCAGTAGAAGTCGAAACTCTAAATAAATATAATAAAAAAAAAAAGATTGACTAAGATGTGTTATAGGGCTGGGTGCAATAACCGCAATATCGCCATACCGCCGGTATACAACGCATACCGCGGTATCGGGTTCGTTACCGCGGTAAAAAAAAAAAGAAAAAAAAAAAAAACTTTTTTTTTTTTTTTGTCCGTGCTGTTCTGGCGCCCTAGGTTCTAACCCTAACCCTAACCCTAGTTCTAACCCTAACCCTGGGTTCTAGGCCTAAGTGCATATGGTTGATATGAAATAAAGTGTATCATAATAAACAGTGAGGCTCAGTCAGTCTAATCATATGCCAGCAACACCAGAGGGAGTTCAACAAACCATGTGCAACCCAGATTCGGCACAAACAAGTATTGATTGATTGATTGATTGAACTATTTATTAACAGTTTGCAGAATTACAGTAGCCTACATTTCAAGCACAACTCAATACAAAGACTGTTAACTGCGAGTGGACGACCCAATAAAGCATTACACTTGTTTACAAGAGGGTCCACCTAAATTAATTTCACTCCTATGCCACAAAAATGTGGAACGCCCTACCAACTGTCATTAAGACATGTAAATCCCTTGACTCCACCCACCCCTTTTCCCCCTCACTGTATATGTTTTTCCCCCTTTTTACCTCCTTTATGATGATTTCCTGTTTTTGGCTTTATAGAAGTGTATAGTGTACAAAATGTTATGATGAATTGAACAAGGTGGACCCTCTTGTAAACAAGTGTAATGCTTTATGGTGTCGTCCACTCACAGAGTAACAGTTAACAGTTTTTGTATTGAGTTGTGCAAATGTACTGTAAACTGTTAATACAAACTTAAATCAATCAATCAAGCAATAATGTTAACTCATGGCTTGGGGACTGGGGAGGCGCGCAGTTGCTGCGTGGTGTGGAGCGGCTGGAAGTTGAACCTTTCAATTCATCATATATTAAATCTATCAGTTAACTTGGAATTTGTTTAATATGTTTAAGATTTTAGGTTCCATGATGAGGGGACGTTTTTGAATGGTGGTGTTTGTTTCATGCGATGCGCTGCTGAGCGGGCATTTCATTGGAGTGAGAATGGTTGCCATTGCGATTCCAAGTGAGACAGTGTGCGGGATTCTTTTTTTCTCTACTTCTCAGTTCCAGTTATCCGACGCACCTGTCCATTGTAGGTGTGCAGAAGGACTTTTTCTTATAGTCAGTCAAAAGATAAAAACAGTTCTGTCCGTCCTGTCTGTACAGCTCTCTCTCTCTCTCCCTCCCTCTCCCCCTTTCTCTTCTCTCGCTGACAGACATCAATACAAAGTTGAAACCGTTACGATGCGCCCTTATCCATAGGCTACAGCCTAATGTCTCTCTCTCTCTCTCTCTCTCTCTCTCTCCCTTTCTCTTCTCGTCTCTCGCTGACAGACATCAATACAAAGTTGAAACCTGTTACCTACGATGCACCCTTATCCATAGGCTACACGTTTAGCCTAATCTTTCTCTCTCTCTCTCTGACGGTCTGAGCAATGCACGATGCACCTGGCTGTTACAATAGCGCGAGGTATTAATATTCTCTCAAAACAAAGTCGGACAATGTTTTAAATTAGGCTACTCCAAACCAGACCCACCTATAAATGTTGTCTGTTGTGACATCAATGGGATCGCAGGAAAAAGACGCTCAACACAACTTGTCTTGATCTGAAATGATGTGAAATCCGTTCGCTTTTTTATTTCTTTTTTTTAACAGCGGGCTGCGGGAGATGTCTGACGCAGTTGATTTGATTGACACCCGAACACGTGTTGCGGCATTGACATGCCAATCTTTCCTTAATAAAACTGTAGTCCATAATATCCGTTAAAGGATTTATATATATTATAATCACACAATCAAAGTCCGGATCGTTTGCAGCTGGGGTTAATTACCTCGCGCTGCGCAAGGGTCTTCACAATAAATAGCGCTGTTGTGGATTTAATTTTGGTAAACTGGATAACAACAGAAACACGTGGAAAAGCTATATGAGTCGTCTTGTCTGTTGTCTCTGTAACGGTGCCACTGTGTGTGTCTGTGTGTGTGTGTGTGTGTGTGTGTGTGTGTGTGTGAGCTGTGAGGGGAGGCCGCGCATGGATCGGAGGAATGACACTGGAACTGCACTAAAGACACACAGCTGCTCTATACATCTCCGTATACGGTGTTTTACCGGATTTTGCAGACCTGCTCTAACATCTCCATACACGGTGTTCCACCGGACTAAATAACACTATAAAACCGGAGGATTTTTTTTCGCGCGCGGGGGGGGGGGGGGGGGGGGGGGGGGGGGGGCGGTAATTATCGCCATACCGGCGGTATGGGGGCCGACAATAACCGCGGTAATAAAAATCCCATACCGCCCCAGCCCTAATGTGTTAACATTACAGTGAACAGAGTATAAATCCTGCTCATTTACAAACTACGTTTGCACCTTTGACAAACTGATTGCAGTTTGCACACACGGTTCGGTCATTGATTTGCGTGCATCCTCGCTTGTTGTTGATACACCCGGTAGCACTGTAGTGTGTTGCAGAGCACCTGGCGTCCGAGCCTGTTCTTTCACTACCAACTCCTCCATGATTATTGCTCGACAGTCAACTGCCTTGAAAACAAGCGATAATCATGGAGGTGTTGGTAGTGAAACTTAAAGAAGGCTCGGACACGACTGCCTTTGACAGCACAGTCAAGAAAAAATTAGATGAAACACCGCCCCAAAGTGTTTGCATTGGCACGCCTGCATGGGTAACTTTTGTGAGAGTAACAAATACATCCTCTAAAATCTTTGATTGACAAACATAGCAAGTGTTCCACTGTCTAATTTAATGCAAGAGAACCGAATGTAAGCACTTTTAAGCAATTTTTATAAAAATGATCAAAATAGCACAATTGTTGTTTTTATTCATGTTTTCATCATTTGGGGTGCCAACTTCACGGAGGCCTTTAAAGGAGCATTCAGTGATTTGGGTGATTTGGAAAACCACCCAGTCCGCCCCGGTAACAAAATGTGCACATGCACGCTCTACAGTGGGGGGAAGTGCAACAGGCCAACTGCATGTGCACTAAGGCCCGCCCCCAGTCGATCATGATTGGAGGAAGGCCCCTCTCATCCTGATTGAATGAAGGCTTTGCCACCCGCCACCAAAACTGAAACTATAGTAGGTAGGATTATCCAGAAAAAAAGGAAAAATAAGTGATATTTGAATTAAGTAAAATCACTGAATATACCTTTAACTGTATGATGATTTCCTTTTTTTCATAGAAGGGCATATCTGTAGCCTACGTCTTTAAATGTTCTGATGAATTGAAAATGGAGGACCCTTATGTAAACAAGTCTTAGGCCCTTTCCCAATTCCCCCCGTTCTCCATGGCCCTTAGCCCTTCCCCTTGCTGATGCGCGTTCACGTGAGGAGGAAGGGTTATCTCAATTCTCTTTGGAGCGAGGGGTAGGGCCGAGTGCAAGGGATTGGATCCCCTTCAAACGAAGGGGATTCGCGACCAGACTTAAAACGGAGGGACATCACAGAGGGCGGAAGGCGGACGAGGTAAGACGCCTTTTTCGTCCTTTATTATGGAAGAATATGATAATAACCAATATTATTTGAATGTGTTAACATTCTGCATCGCCAAAAATATCGTAATCTCTAGCAAAGGTTAACGTTACCTCACTTGAACTAACGATATGCTACGGCGTTGCTTTCATACAACGTTACGGTAACGTTACCCATTCATTTGGCAGCGGCGCTTTATTATTTTTTATTTACCGCCGGTCGGTGCCCCGGTGGAACAACTCGGATGCAAACTAGCTTAACTAGCAGGCATAAGTCCGACCCCCCAGTAAGGTTGGGCGATATGCCAATTTTTTTCAATCGCCTGTCCAAAAATCGCCGATGGACGATATATTCGTGTCATATAAGTAAAGTGAGAACAGCTCACTGCGGGTCGCAAAAAAGCCTGATCTACAAGCTCTCAAAGCGCCGCGTCCTGCCTGTTTTTGCAGCGCCGTTCGCTACGCGTTGAGAGCTTGTAGATCTGTCTATTTTTGCAGCGCAGCCACCCAGGGTAACAAAATAAGAAATAAGTTACAGGTGGAGAACTGGAGATGAAGTGAAGTTGGAACGGACAAGCAGCTGCAAGCTAACATCACAACCACCAATCCACCATGTCTGGTGACAGTGTTGTTAGCCGCAGCAACATGTAGCCTGCCCTAGTAACTTCTCCTCCTCCCCGGAGAAGTCTTTGCCTCCCCGCACCGTCGGGGGCTCGGAGTGCCGGCCCCCATCATGGGGGCAGCAGCCCGCACTCCTGCAGTAGCATGGGCTGCTGATCCACAACACAAGCTCTCAAGGCGTCGCGTCCCGCCTGTTTTTGCAGCGCCGTTCGCGACGCGTTGAGAGCTTGTAGATCCGTCTGTTTTTTGCAGCGCGGGTGTCAGGGTAACAAATGAAGAAATAAATTACAAGAGGAGATGAAGTGAAGTTGAACAGACGAGCAGCATGCTAAGCTAAGCTATCATCACCACCATGGCTGGTAGTGTTAGCATAGCATGTTGCAATGCTAACTCTCTCACTCGCTCCTTTTACTTTTCTTTATTTTTTTATTTTCCCCCCCGACTTCACGGCCATGCATTGAAGCACGCCGGGTGATGAGACACGAGACATCAGTGTGACTGTATATTATTTAACTGGGCCCGGACTGGAGTGACAGTGTAAACAAAACACAGCAACATGTAGCCTGCTCCACAGTAACGTCTCCTCCCCGCCCAGACGGTCGGAGCGTCAGACCCCGATGCCTGGATGCTGCTGCGGCCGGGGATCATACCATTACAAGGGGAGGAGGGCTTTCTACCGGCGGCTGCTGGCCCAAATTAATTCGCATTTTGCTCACGCTTGTACAGGCTACGTTTGAAGAGTTGAATTTTCGATAAGATTGAGTATTATTTTGCAAAAAATAAAATCGCCCTGAAAAATCGCCTAATAAAAATAATCGGCGATAGACTCATCCAAATCGCGATTGACGATAGATTCGTATCGTCACCCAACCCTACCCCCCAGACCACGATATATCAACATTCTGCAGTTTTGGAGCTCTTATAAAAGCCGTGAAATAGCCTACTGTACCTACATAACGCTGTCGCTGCATAACGGCTACTCGGTGCAGTGATAGCTGGTATGGTTTTATCATGACCAATGTTATGCTAATCCCCACAAGTTGCAAAAGTTACATAACTAATTAGCAATGGTGTTGTTTTTTCCCCAGGCAAACCAGCTATGGAACAGACTGCAAGCTGCTGTACAGCCTGTACATTGGATGGAGATGAATCACGATGGCATTTCCATTGTCCTAAATGTTGTTGAATTTGAAACATTGTCATTCATATTATGTAGCATACTACGACTTGTCATAGGACATGATAGAAAATGACTGTTCTTAATGATATTAAAAACAATGAACACAGTGACCACAGCCCCTTCTTTCTATACTGTAAATTGTTTTTCCTTTTTCTAACCCTGTATATCCATTCTATACAAACTGTTAATACAATAATCAATGAATCAGGTACACCTGTTGAGCAGGTGTCAGAATGAGCTATATCTAGCTGAATTACATTCTGGTGGGCTACCAAGATGAGACAAAATTACAATATATTTATTTCATCATAACCACAGCAATGTTTACGTTCCATCTCTTCTCCCAAAATAGCCGATCTACAGCTTATGGAAAGTGGTTTCCAAAGTGGGTTATAGGGACCCCCAGGGGTCCTTGAGAGAGTTCCAGGGGGTCACCAGCTAAATGATAGTTTGGAACCAAATGGACACATAAGGGGTCCATTTGTACACTCAGAGTTAATTGACATTGATTTCATTCACAATATAAATTGGGAGTCCCAGAGACAGAAATGCCATCAAATGGGGGTCCATGGACTAATGCATGTCACACTGGCGGTCCGTGACACTGCTAGATTCGTAAAAATCTATGGGGTCCCTGGCATATCTCTTCAAATGGGGGTCTGCGGGCTAATTATTGTCAAATTGGGGGGTCCTTGACATGAAAGGGTTTGGGGACCACTGGCCTGTAGTGAGCTTGCAGATCAGCTATTTTAACAGCTAACTTAACAGGTTGTCAATATCTACAAGGGACGTTCAATATTTAGGGACGTTCCAATTCCTAGGGTGATGATTTATCCCCCTACCCCTTGACACTCATTATGTAGGGGCAAGGGGAAGGGGCAAGGGATAAGGGGTAGGGCCAAGGGATGAGGGGTAGGGTTAAAAAAGGAATTGGGAAAGGGCCTTAGTGCTTTTCTAGGACAAATAAAGAGGAATGTGCACGGAGGTGTGGCCCGGTCTACTGCGGGAGGATTGCACATGCTCAGTGTAAACAGGAATTGCGATGATGGAGTGTTCCAGCCGAAGTGATATAGAGGTGCATGAGAGTTGCTGACCCTGAACTGAAATAATAAAAAGGATATAAAAAAAAGTTGTACAAAGTTGATTTTGTTTTTATTTTAAAAAGTATAACAATTTCATAACTGTGGAACATTTTTTGTTTATAACAAACTGAAAGATAAAGGACAAGTACATTTACTAAATGTTAATGTTTTTGTATATTTGATTTTCCATGTTCTTTTGATGCTCGCTTTGATTGTAGTAGCCTACATGTGTTAAACTTTTATTTTTGTGAAATGACAAAGGAACATGGAAACTGTTAATTCAAGTGCTGTGGATGATATAAAACATTTGAAAAGGGAAGGGTGAAGGGTAATGTGGATCTCATATGAGCTTTCTATCTAGCACCTCTGCTGGACCACTCCATCATCGCAGTTCCTGTTTACACTGAGCATGTGCAAACCTCCTGCAGGAGACCGGGCCACACCTCCGTGCACATTCCTCTTTAATGTTTCTAGGTGCTTTTCAGGATAATACAGCTACAAGTCCAACATGGTTATGACCCTAACAGGATAATAGAGCTACAAGTCCAACATGGTTCTGACCCTAACAGGATAATGGAGCTACAAGTCCAACATGGTTATGACCCTAACAGAATAATAGAGCTACAAGTTCAACATGGTTCTGGCCCTAACAGGATAATAGAGCTACAAGTTCAACATGGTTCTGACCCTAACAGGATAATAGAGCTACAAGTTCAACATGGTTCTGACCCTAACAGGATAATGGAGCTACAAGTCTAACATGGTTCTGACCCTAACAGGATAATAGAGCTACAAGTTCAACATGGTTCTGACCCTAACAGGATAATGGAGCTACAAGTCCAACATGGTTCTTGCAGAAAGAAAACAGACATCCGTAACAGTCTCTAGACCACTGATTCTCAAACATTTGTTTGGCTCAAGACCCCTTAAAGAAATTATACGTTTGCCCAGTGAAAATTAATAACAGATCTGAAAGCTCACAACCCATCGTTTCGCGCCACATTGTGAGCTTGCAGATTGGCTATTTTCACTACATTTTGTTTTCTAATTTATGGAAATTATTTAAAAATAACAATTGAATTTTGTTTTTGATTCATGACATTTTGTTTTTCTTTTGGGGGATTTTAAAGAAAAATGTAAGAGAGAGAGAGAGAGAGAGAGAGAGAGAGAGAGAGAGAGAGAGAGAGAGAGAGTTTCCCTCTCTCTCCTGCAATAGTACAACACACTGATGTAACGTTATGGTCACATTAATAATAGTGATGATGCAACCAAATAATGTATATATTGTAACGTTTAGCACCCTGAGCTGGAATCGAACCCCGATCTCCAATTCGGAAGTCCAGGCAGGCAACAAGCCACGTAGCCAAGAGAGCAAGCTCCCTTTGGAGGAGCGAATTACGAATTACAACTATAGCCTACTGCTTGTCTAGGATACATGTATAACAAGCATGCAATATTATTACTGCTGCTGCTGCTAGTATTAACTACTGGGTGTTTAGGATCACATTATAACAAACAAGCAGAAATACTCGTCATGTTCCATGTTAAAAGATGAGTCAATACTATAAATGTAGTAAAAACAGTTGAATCAGTTCATCTTTTTACCTGTAGCTGTGTTTCTTTCAGTGGTTGAGCTGCTAACAAACAAACGTCCTCCTGCCGCTTAACGACCACACTGTTTTCATACTAAACCTTTTACTTTTACTTAATAGTAAAGTAGTATCAACAGTCCAGCGGGCGAACACACACACACAAGGGTTGTGCACATGCGCACTAGCGCTGCTGGAGCGTGCACGGTGCACATACCATAAACGGTCACTAGGGGGAGCCATGGTACAGTGTAATACAGTGGAACAGCTACAGAGCATAGCAGTGGGTTATTTTCGTTTCCCATAGAGATTTACTAAAATATGTTTTCATTTTAATTTATTCACATAATCAAAGTTTGTATGGTCATGATTCACCAGTATGCTGGATGGATTGATTCTAGGCTTACAATAATTGCTATAAATATTTTTTAAACATTTAAATATTTTGAAATGCATTCCTAAATATTGTAGTAAATCTCTATGGGAAAAAATGAATGGCCAATGTTCCCAGTGCGTCCAGAAAACCACACCCATTGCTATGCTCTATACTATAGAGCATAGCAATGGGCGTGGTTTTCTGGAAGTTTCTGAAGTTAGACTTTGAAGAGATCACAGTAGCCTATAGTCTATACACTGACACCACGGCGCGTAATCAGCGCCTCAAACTGTGACTCCGCCCACCCCCGGGGGAAGTTGTGATTTGCGCTCGTTCACTGCAATACAATTTGCGCAATTTTCAAAACAATATTGAGCAGAGTAGCGTTTATCAAACGTATTTGCAATGCCATACATTGAAAGATATGTTGCCCGTGGACAAGGCACGCTACCTCCACAATGCAATGTCTTCCACTCTTTTACACACACACACACACACACACACACACACACACACACACACACACACACACACACATTTTGTATAGGCCTACTATTATTTTTACTTTTTCATTTATAGGCTACTGTGTATCCATTGTATTATTTATGTTGCCAAATAATATTGGCCTCATGTTAGATTTGTATGATTTATTTATAATTTTTGTTGTTAAGAGATGAGATTAACTTTATAAACTAAATCTGACAATATGTTGTTGTTTCAAATGTGTTGTTTTTAAATGTGCAAATAAAAAATAAAAATATAACAATAATAATCCTATGATATGCAGCATAGGAATTGTATTATAGCAAATCCATAACACCAATGTTCCCTTTATTCTAACTCCAGCTAATCCAGCTCTTTCCATTCCCTCCTTTCTTCTGTATACTTCCTGCAGTATTTTAGACGCGACGTGAGCTCCAGAGTTACTTCCGGGTCCTACTTTTGTGTCGCTTTTGTGTCCCCATAGAGTTATACCCTCCGGACTAAGGGCCGATTCAGACTCCTATTTTAAAGCCGAAACGAAGTCGGTTCTGGGAAGCGGTTAGGGCCGAATTTAGTTAGGCTCTATCAAAGTCAAATCATACTCCTCACGGCTACCGCCGAACTCGCTTGTAAATAATGGAGGTCGTTGACATGAATATGTTTCTGGCCGGGAAATGAGCCTCACAACGCGGGTAAATATCTGACTGGCCCTCGGTGACTGGTGCGCCCTCCAGCCAGTAAAACACCCTGGTCCCTGCTGTCCTGGGGGTCGGCTCAAAGCGAATCTCCGCCCACTACCTGTCTGAGCTGGCTATTTTTAACGCGCGCGCACGCGGCGCATTGTGGGAGAGAGAAGGCACGTGGATTGGAAACAACACAACAAACAACAATGGCAGCGGGTGGTAGTGGTAGTGGTAGTAGTCTGAGTCGGACAGTTTTGGAGTTGATGGCGGAGGAGGAAGACGAGGAGAAAGCGATGGTCGAGGAGGAGGAGGAGGAAGATGCACTTTTGCAGAGTGCAATCGAGGAGGAGCAGCAGAGAACGCAACGTAGGTGGTACGTGCGCCCTTTGAACGTGTCTCGGCGGGCTGAAGGAACGTTCTACCTGCTGGTGCAGCAGATGCGGGACATGGACGAAGAGAGACACTTTGATTTTTTTAGGATGTCAGCCAGTCGTTTTGACGACCTCCTGCGTCGAGTTGAGCCTCACATTGTCCATGCACCTACTCACCGTGCACCGGTCCCACCCGCGGAGAGGCTAGCTGTCACGCTGTGTGTATTAGCGTCTGGAGCCTCACAGCAGTACGTGGCGAATAATTTCAAATTGGGATATTCCACAGTGTGCTCAATCGTGACAGAAGTCAGCAAGGCCATCTGGTTGGCATTGAACGAGGAATTTGTTGCATTTCCATCAAGAGCACAGTTTCGAGAGATCGCTCAGGATTTCTGGCGATTATGGAACTATCCCAATTGTCTCGGGGCCATTGATGGAAAGCACGTCACCCTCCAGGCACCACCAAACGCTGGTAGTGACTTTTTTAATTACAAAGGACATCACTCCATTGTATTAATGGCTGCGTGCGACGCACGGTACAGGTTCACTATGGTGGACGTGGGGGCGTACGGGAGAGAGTCGGACGGAGGTGTATTCTCTCAAGGTGTCTTTGGCTCAGCTCTGGTGGAGGGTACCCTTGATCTTCCTGGATTAGCAGCATTCCCAGGAAAAACAAGACCGGTTCCCCACGTGTTTGTTGGAGATGCTGCCTTTCCACTACACCAGAACCTCATGGTTCCCTTCCCAGGTATGTCTACTCGCTACCTATGCAATGTTGCTTTAAAAATAGGCAATTAAATCAATTTAAAAACAGAAGGTTGCTGCTAACACTTTTAATGTGCATAATACTGTAACTACTATTTTGAAACATGGCTGTGATATATATATATCAGTAATGTCACTAGCCTGGTTAACCACCCCCCTTGAAATAACATTTAATTCAATGTGATTTCAATGGGGAGTGGTTAACCTGATATGTTTTGTATTGATGTTTGTCTGAGTCGTCAGCACACATAATACAGTTGTGTATTGCCATCCATTTTAAGTTCCCTGTGCTGTTGTAGCTCACACAAAACACCAGTAGGGAATGGGATGGTGTACTTTTCATTGTAGGCCTGAAAAATAAAATGCATGGCTGGAATTCATTCATTTTTATGTAACTTAAATATTGCCTGATCACATATTTTCTTTGAAGTATGGCATGAAATCTGCCAGGGTACAAATGTGTATCTGCATACCCTCCCAGACAATGTGGGGGGAAACACTGTCCCTGATGCTCTTTCACTCATACCAGAACAACTGTGACAAAAAGCTAACTGAGCATAAATGCTTAGAATGTATGCCAGTGCTTCTCAATTCGGGGTCCGGTGACCCCCAGGGGCCATTGGGGGTTGTCCAGGGGGTCACCAGTAAACGTAGGCAATGCAACATCACAATGGTTTGAACACGACTAGACAGCAGCGCAGTCTGTTTTCACGTTTAAAGTGACATTTATAAAAGCTAACTGAGCATAAATGCTTAGAATGCATGCCAGTGCTTCTCAATTCGGGGTCCGTGGACCCCCCGGGGCTCTTGGGGGATTTCCAGGGGGTCCCCAGTAAACGTAGGTAATGCAACATCACACTGGTTTGAACACGACTAGACAGCAGCGCAGTCTGTTTTCACGTTTAAAGTGACATTTATAAAAGCTAACTGAGCATAAATGCTTAGAATGTATGCCAGTGCTTCTCAATTCGGGGTCCGTGGACCCCCCGGGGCCCTTGGGGGATTTCCAGGGGGTCCCCAGTAAACGTAGGTAATGCAACATCCCAATGGTTTGCACATGACTAGACAGCAGCGCAGTCTGTTTTCACGTTTAAAATGACATTTCTAAAAGCTAACTGAGCATAAATGCTTAAAATGCATGCCAGTGCGTCTCAATTCGGGGTCCGTGGCCCCCCCGGGGCCCTTGGGGGATTTCCAGGGGGTCCCCAGTAAACGTAGGCAATGCAACATCACAATGGTTTGAACACGACTAGACAGCAGCGCAGTCTGTTTTCACGTTTAAAGTGAGATTTATAAAAGCTAACTGAGCATAAATGCTTAGAATGCATGCCAGTGCTTCTCAATTCGGGGTCCGTGGACCCCCCGGGGCCCTTGGGGGATTTCCATGGGGTCCCCAGTAAACGTAGGCAATGCAACATCACAATGGTTTGAACATGACTAGACAGCAACGCAGTCTGTTTTCACGTTTAAAGTGACATTTATAAAAGCTAACTGAGCATAAATGCTTAGAATGTATGCCAGTGCTTCTCAATTCGGGGTCCGGTGACCCCCCAGGGGCCCTTGGGGGTTGTCCAGGGGGTCCCCAGTAAACGTAGGCAATGCAACATCACAATGGTTTGAACACGACTAGACAGCAGCGCAGTCTGTTTTCACGTTTAAAATGACATTTATAAAAGCTAACTGAGCATAAATGCTTAGAATGCATGCCAGTGCTTCTCAATTCGGGGTCCGTGGACCCCCCGGGGCCCTTGGGGGATTTCCAGGGGGTCCCCAGTAAACGTAGGTAATGCACCATCACAATGGTTTGCACATGACTAGACAGCAGCGCAGTCTGTTTTCACGTTTAAAGTGACATTTATAAAAGCTAACTGAGCATAAATGCTTAGAATGTATGCCAGTGCTTCTCAATTCGGGGTCCAGTGACCCCCAGGGGCCCTTGGGGGTTGTCCAGGGGGTCCCCAGTAAACGTTTAAAACACCAAAAGGGGACCTTGCAACAGGTGTGTGTAGTTGCTAATAAAATGTCTTGACACACTGGTGCTGTCATATTATATGTGTAACTCCCTCCGAGCACAGACAGTCACAAGTGGTTTCCTTGAAACTGATTTATTCGAAGACTTGTGGATCCTCCAAATTCACCGTGAAAACTATAAACAATACAATAAAACAAGCACATTACAATTAACATAAATACGACATGACATGCACAGCACATGTAGATGCAAACATTTTACCAAAGTAAAATACAGACATAAAACAAACAACAAATACCTCGTTGGCTGCATGCAAATAACAAAGAAGGGAATCTCTTCAGTCTTAGGTCCTTATAACCTTTCTTATGACAGTCTCTTGTAACTTAGTCTCTTTGTGTGACCAGTGCAAACGGAGCTGCTGCACCCTGCTGCTGCTAGCTGCTTGTGGCTTGATTGCTTACACAAAAAACCTGTGTACCCAATTTACATGAGCAGACCAAGCGAGACACGGAACATGACTTTGACTCTTCAAAATAAAAGCATTACAAAACTTGACACAAATACATGAAATAATGTTTTAAACGTAAATGTGACTTAATTATGACCTTCTTCATTATGAACTTGTACCTTTTTGGAATAAAGCAAACTATATCACCTATAGTGGCAACAGTTACAATATGAATGTGTTTAAATGCCAGTGTAGCTGGTTCACACACACACACACACACACACACACACACACACACAAGGCAGCAGGCATTAGACAACCTGACAGCCACCAACCTGGCAACCCTGAATGAGCCAATCAGCTGCCAGTCTCTGGTGTGTGTGTGAGAGAGAGAGTCCTGTACTGTTAAAACAAACTCTACCCTAACGTCAGTAAAAAAGTACATTAAAACACTTTTTCCTTTCCAAAACAAACACAACGTACATTATGACAATATTTCACCCTTTGCATTGGTAAAATAGACTTTTTTATTTTTTTCTTCCCTTCCTTCCAAAAAAACTAAAAATTACCCAAAATCCATGTTTAAGAGTATTCCATGATGGCTCAGTGGTTCTGGCAGTTGCTGATGGTGTGAGAGGATGCTGGTTCGAGACAAGTCAAGATTCGTTTCCTCGGAACAAGGACTAAGGATCCAGAATAAATAAATCAAAATAAATCACTCTTTACCTTTTAGTCAAGTAAATGTACTATTGGAATGTATGTTGGCGGACGTAATCCAAGATAATCCACTCTGTCAATTTGTAACAGTCAGCAGTGCCAGTTGTTGCCACAGGGTGGTGCACTGCTCCCTTTTGTTTTGCTTTGTGTAGAAGATCTGACGCAATTCCACCTCTTGCTATAGATAGACATGACATGACATGATGTGTGTCAAACAATTGTCACACATGGATGGATGATTAGCCGTGTTTATTTATTTATTTCCGGGGGGAATGAATGAATGAATGAATGAATGAATGACTAACCCTGTAAAACCCGGATTAATTTCTACTTGCAAAAAAACGATTTCAACCTTACTACTACTTTACTACTACTAGGACTTATCAGAGGAAATCATGTAAAATAAATTATATATATATTTTTTGCACATTTATAATAATTATTAAAATAATAATAATAAATTAATAATTTACATTTGGGGGACATCTTTCACAATAATAAGGATAAATCCAAATAAATCACACTTTACCTTTTAGTCAAAGGACTGAGATAAATAAAAAATAAATCACACTTTACCTTTTAGTCAACAAGTCAAAAGTCAAGACAAGGACTAAGGACTAAGGATAAATCAATCCCGGCCCCTCCATAGGGCCGGGGGTCCGCCGGGGGTCCGCGGAGGGGGTCCGCGGGGGTCCCCGGCCCTATCTCGGCCGTCCCTTGTCCGTTTCGGACGGGGGGAATCTCATTCGAACCGGGCCGCCGTCCCGGACGCGCTCCCGGGGCTCTCGCGGTGGCAATAGTTGGAAATGTCACGTCCACCAAGGGGAAACCTTGACCAGGCTATGGTGAGTATGCCAGTATGGCCACTATATGCGTGTACTATGTTGGCAGCAGTGCTCCGTTCACGTTTGTTTATTATATTAGTGCTGTCTGCCGTGATACCTGGCTTAATATGGTCAATACTGAATCAGTCTAAAATATGCTTTTATATGCAAATGAAGGGGCGTGGTATGCAAATGAAGGGGCATGGTTCCGGCTACTTTGTGGAATTAGTTTATGCAAATGAAGGTGCGTGGTATGCAAATGAAGGGGCGTGGTATGCAAATGAAGGGGCATGGTTCCGGCTACTTTGTGGAATTAGTTTATGCAAATGAAGGTGCGTGGTATGCAAATGAAGGGGCGTGGTATGCAAATAAAGGGGCATGGTATGCAAATGAAGGGGAGTGGTATGCAAATGAAGGGGCGTGGTATGCAAATTAAGGGAAATGGTTCCGGCTACTTTGTGGGATTAGTTTATGCAAATGAAGGGGCGTGGTATGCAAATGAAGGGGCATGGTTCCGGCTACTTTGTGGAATTAGTTTATGCAAATGAAGGTGCGTGGTATGCAAATGAAGGTGCATGGTATGCAAATGAAGGGGCATGGTATGCAAATGAAGGTGCGTGGTATGCAAATGAAGGGGATAGTGGTATGCAAATGAAGGGGCATGGTATGCAAATGAAGGGGAGTGGTATGCAAATGAAGGGCGTGTTTCGGCTACTTTGTGGGAGCGGCTTATGCAAATGAAGGGGCGTAGTATGCAAATGAAGGGGAGTGCTATGTAAATGAAGGGCGTGTTTCGGCTACTTTGTGGGATTAGTTTATGCAAATGAAGGTGCGATTCGACATGACCTGAATATGGATATTGGAGGTTCTTACATATTTTTAAAAATATATATCACCCCGTTTTTTTAAGAATTTGGCCCAAAGGGTCACCGTTGCAGTCTTTTTGCTGACCATTGACCTTTGCAAATGTCCTGGAAAGTCGAGACCGGCCCCATTGAATTTGGGACGCTCTAAATATTAATAAAATGTCTCGTTTGCGAAGAATAGGGTTAGGGAACATATTTTAAAGGTGTGTTTTGTCTGTTTTCACTTCTGTGGAGAGAGGGGAGAGAGGAGGCAGTCTTTTTGCTGACCATTGACCTTTGCAAACGGCGTGGAGAGCCCAGACCGACGCCATTGGATTCTGCATTTTCTAAATATGAATAAAATGTCTAGTTTGTGAAGAATAACATTAATGAACATGTTGTGTTTTGTGTTTTGTCTGTTCATTCAAAAAGAGAGGAGAGGAGAGGAGGGGAGAGGCATATGCCTTCATACATGTGGATGGGCTGTGGCGCTGTTCTGAATTCCACTGGCAGATGACGGTCTTTTCTTTGATTCGTTTCTCTGACTTCCTATGTAAGTGCTGCTATTAAAATGCTTACTTTAAAAAGACTAAAATAGCTAAAATACAACAATTCATGGTCATAAGTTCATAAAGCATAATTCATAATAATGTCATGATACAATAATACATATGTGGTTCATAATTGATTTCATATGAGGTTAAAAATGTAAACATGATGTGATGATAACTTTCTGAGGCAGAACCAAGTTCCCTGTCTGTCAGTAGCAACACTGGACCATGATTGATTGACTGAATGATGCATGATTGCCTGGCATTGCACACAGGTGGTACAAACATTTCTCTCACTCATTCAGACTCTGGTCTGCACAAGGAAGCACACTCGCAGCAGAGTAGTGTGTTTGAACTGTTTAAAGTTATTAAACACGGTCAAAAGGACATTCAAAGGACTGTATGAAACTCAAGAAGCATCAAGAACCTCTTTACACAACAAGCGGCCAACGAGGTATTATTATTTGAGAGTTATCTTTGTTGTGTTGTATTGTGGTGTTTTGACGGACACGTTCACCTGCGCATCGCGCATTTCTACATGTTTTGTATTTCTTTGTTTGATCAATATTATGTATTGCGACGTAATTTGTTGATTGTTTATGTGTTTATTATTTTGTGTGAACATAGTTCTCACGGCATGGAACAGCAGAGGGATGAGAAGAATGCCCAATAAATGCCCGTTTATAAAGAACCGACCTGTGTCGTCTCATGTTGTGAGAAGAGCTACATCCTACGTGTGTGTGTTTCGTGTCGTGTCATTCATCATCACTTTGTTTACTTTACTTTATCACAGCTAACAGTCACATCAAGGTCTGTGAAATAGTTAGTAATGAATGAATAGCTGACTCTGTCGCGATTTTGGCTTTTATGGTGAATGTTTTACAACTATATGAACTTCAACTTTGGCCAGTAGTTGTACAAAGCCATGGGTCTGAATGTAAACAAAGTATATTGTTAGAAAGGTTCCAAAGATTACCACCTTAAGAACTGTTCAGCGCAACATGTACCTGCCACCTTAAGTGCGCAATGCATTGTGTGTCATTATTCCAGTCAGAGCGGAGCGGTGAATGCAAGTCTCACAAGTTCACTCGTCTCCTAATTATTTCTTCATTGTGCAGCACTGCAGTGCCAGTGTGCGTCTTTGACTACTGTAAGTGTATTATTTAGTTCAGTGATGCCTGCTGATTGTCATCTCTGTATGCTGTTTAGTCACCGCTGTTTCTGTGTGTTTAGTCCGTCGCTGGTTTGAGTGACAGTGATTGATTACTTGGTTCCTTCATTCAATGTCCTACATTGCGTGCTTTCGGCACGTCACTTCATTATATTTCCCTATGTTTCCGTAACATGTAGGAGAGTGCATTTAGGAAGAACCGACGTGTATGTATATGTTAAGCTCCGTGTTCAGCACGTTAGGTCTGTGAATTGTTTGGTCATGTGTATATCACGGGCGCCGCCATTGTGCAACGTCCCGCAGCTGCGGTCGGCCCTTTGATGTTCAATTAAGCCAATTTAGTGCAGATTTGGGCCGCAGAGACTTATTAATGGAGTCATTGATACATGGTTGATCTTATTGGGCAGCTTACATAGAAAGGTGCAGTGTGTACTAATGTTATGATGATATTAATGTGCTCCAGTATCCTGTTATAGTGTATGGTAATTCTGTACTCATACTTATTATTATTGTTTGTGTCTGTATTTATTGCAGAAACCACATTGACACGCACTCAGTGCTGTATACCACCACATGCCATGCCTGTATGCCTGTGCCTACAACTATACAGTAAACTACCATAAACCCCCTTCACTCTCCTGTCCAGTGTGTTCTGACCGACGCCCCGGGGGCGAATGACTTACAACTAACACAGAACTAGTCCATATATTACAGTCCTTTCAAATCCTCTCCAACATATATGCTGCTTTATAAGACAACGTTTTATTTTTATATTGAGTGGTGGTGTGATTTGCATGTTATGTAATGAGTCCGAGTTTGTATTGTGCTAAACCAGTCACCAGTAGCATGGATAAGAAGCTAACTATGCTAATCGGAATTAGCATTAAGCTAACTGCATCCACTATAATGTTACACATTATATTAATGTGCTCTGTGTGTTCAGCCATGGCCAGGACGTCGAGGCACGACCGAGAGATGGCGCTGGACGCCAAGAGACGTCTGTGTTTGAGTTCAGATCCCGTGGAGAGGCTGAGGCTGCAGTGCCTGGCCCGAGGGTCGTCTGGCATCAATGGCCTGGGCAGGTGAGTGTGTGCGCGTGTGTGTGCGCGCGTGCCTCCCTCAGGCACAGCAGAGGCGTACATACAGACAGTTGGACTGTGAGGTGACGTGGCAGCCCTCCTCCTCCTCCTCGCCATCACCCAGGAAGCCTTGGAGGTGTCGGCCGGTGTTGCTGGGCTCTATAACATATGAAAATCAGACCGGAAGGCCTTACCGTTGTGGCGTTCTACAGAAGCAAAGGTTTTAAATAGCAGACCTACAAGCTCGTAGCGCGCCACTCGGTGTAGTGGAACGTTCGCGCGCGCCATGTCGACTAGAAAGGTCGCCCGAGGACGTACTACAGTTCCACGCGTGCGTCTCGTGGAGCTCTATAACATATCCGTAAATCAGACCGGAAGGCCTTACCGTTGTGGCGTTCTACAGAAGCAAAGGTTTTAAATAGCAGATCTACAAGCTCGTAGCGCGCCACTCGGTGTAGTGGAACGTTCGCGCGCGCCATGTCGACTAGAAAGGTCGCCCGAGGACGTACTACAGTTCCACGCGTGCGTCTCGTGGAGCTCTATAACATATCCGTAAATCAGACCGGAAGGCCTTACCGTTGTGGCGTTCTACAGAAGCAAAGGTTTTAAATAGCAGATCTACAAGCTCGTAGCGCGCCACTCGGTGTAGTGGAACGTTCGCGCGCGCCATGTCGACTAGAAAGGTCGCCCGAGGACGTACTACAGTTCCACGCGTGCGTCTCGTGGAGCTCTATAACATATCCGTAAATCAGACCGGAAGGCCTTACCGTTGTGGCGTTCTACAGAAGCAAAGGTTTTAAATAGCAGATCTACAAGCTCGTAGCGCGCCACTCGGTGTAGTGGAACGTTCGCGCGCGCCATGTCGACTAGAAAGGTCGCCCGAGGACGTACTACAGTTCCACGCGTGCGTCTCGTGGAGCTCTATAACATATCCGTAAATCAGACCGGAAGGCCTTACCGTTGTGGCGTTCTACAGAAGCAAAGGTTTTAAATAGCAGATCTACAAGCTCGTAGCGCGCCACTCGGTGTAGTGGAACGTTCGCGCGCGCCATGTCGACTAGAAAGGTCGCCCGAGGACGTACTACAGTTCCACGCGTGCGTCTCGTGGAGCTCTATAACATATCCGTAAATCAGACCGGAAGGCCTTACCGTTGTGGCGTTCTACAGAAGCAAAGGTTTTAAATAGCAGATCTACAAGCTCGTAGCGCGCCACTCGGTGTAGTGGAACGTTCGCGCGCGCCATGTCGACTAGAAAGGTCGCCCGAGGACGTACTACAGTTCCACGCGTGCGTCTCGTGGAGCTCTATAACATATCCGTAAATCAGACCGGAAGGCCTTACCGTTGTGGCGTTCTACAGAAGCAAAGGTTTTAAATAGCAGATCTACAAGCTCGTAGCGCGCCACTCGGTGTAGTGGAACGTTCGCGCGCGCCATGTCGACTAGAAAGGTCGCCCGAGGACGTACTACAGTTCCACGCGTGCGTCTCGTGGAGCTCTATAACATATCCGTAAATCAGACCGGAAGGCCTTACCGTTGTGGCGTTCTACAGAAGCAAAGGTTTTAAATAGCAGATCTACAAGCTCGTAGCGCGCCACTCGGTGTAGTGGAACGTTCGCGCGCGCCATGTCGACTAGAAAGGTCGCCCGAGGACGTACTACAGTTCCACGCGTGCGTCTCGTGGAGCTCTATAACATATCCGTAAATCAGACCGGAAGGCCTTACCGTTGTGGCGTTCTACAGAAGCAAAGGTTTTAAATAGCAGATCTACAAGCTCGTAGCGCGCCACTCGGTGTAGTGGAACGTTCGCGCGCGCCATGTCGACTAGAAAGGTCGCCCGAGGACGTACTACAGTTCCACGCGTGCGTCTCGTGGAGCTCTATAACATATCCGTAAATCAGACCGGAAGGCCTTACCGTTGTGGCGTTCTACAGAAGCAAAGGTTTTAAATAGCAGATCTACAAGCTCGTAGCGCGCCACTCGGTGTAGTGGAACGTTCGCGCGCGCCATGTCGACTAGAAAGGTCGCCCGAGGACGTACTACAGTTCCACGCGTGCGTCTCGTGGAGCTCTATAACATATCCGTAAATCAGACCGGAAGGCCTTACCGTTGTGGCGTTCTACAGAAGCAAAGGTTTTAAATAGCAGATCTACAAGCTCGTAGCGCGCCACTCGGTGTAGTGGAACGTTCGCGCGCGCCATGCCGACTAGAAAGGTCGCCCGAGGACGTACTACAGTTCCACGCGTGCGTCTCGTGGAGCTCTATAACATATCCGTAAATCAGACCGGAAGGCCTTACCGTTGTGGCGTTCTACAGAAGCAAAGGTTTTAAATAGCAGATCTACAAGCTCGTAGCGCGCCACTCGGTGTAGTGGAACGTTCGCGCGCGCCATGTCGACTAGAAAGGTCGCCCGAGGACGTACTACAGTTCCACGCGTGCGTCTCGTGGAGCTCTATAACATATCCGTAAATCAGACCGGAAGGCCTTACCGTTGTGGCGTTCTACAGAAGCAAAGGTTTTAAATAGCAGATCTACAAGCTCGTAGCGCGCCACTCGGTGTAGTGGAACGTTCGCGCGCGCCATGTCGACTAGAAAGGTCGCCTGAGGACGTACTACAGTTCCACGCGTGCGTCTCGTGGAGCTCTATAACATATCCGTAAATCAGACCGGAAGGCCTTACCGTTGTGGCGTTCTACAGAAGCAAAGGTTTTAAATAGCAGATCTACAAGCTCGTAGCGCGCCACTCGGTGTAGTGGAACGTTCGCGCGCGCCATGTCGACTAGAAAGGTCGCCCGAGGACGTACTACAGTTCCACGCGTGCGTCTCGTGGAGCTCTATAACATATCCGTAAATCAGACCGGAAGGCCTTACCGTTGTGGCGTTCTACAGAAGCAAAGGTTTTAAATAGCAGATCTACAAGCTCGTAGCGCGCCACTCGGTGTAGTGGAACGTTCGCGCGCGCCATGTCGACTAGAAAGGTCGCCCGAGGACGTACTACAGTTCCACGCGTGCGTCTCGTGGAGCTCTATAACATATCCGTAAATCAGACCGGAAGGCCTTACCGTTGTGGCGTTCTACAGAAGCAAAGGTTTTAAATAGCAGATCTACAAGCTCGTAGCGCGCCACTCGGTGTAGTGGAACGTTCGCGCGCGCCATGTCGACTAGAAAGGTCGCCCGAGGACGTACTACAGTTCCACGCGTGCGTCTCGTGGAGCTCTATAACATATCCGTAAATCAGACCGGAAGGCCTTACCGTTGTGGCGTTCTACAGAAGCAAAGGTTTTAAATAGCAGATCTACAAGCTCGTAGCGCGCCACTCGGTGTAGTGGAACGTTCGCGCGCGCCATGTCGACTAGAAAGGTCGCCCGAGGACGTACTACAGTTCCACGCGTGCGTCTCGTGGAGCTCTATAACATATCCGTAAATCAGACCGGAAGGCCTTACCGTTGTGGCGTTCTACAGAAGCAAAGGTTTTAAATAGCAGATCTACAAGCTCGTAGCGCGCCACTCGGTGTAGTGGAACGTTCGCGCGCGCCATGTCGACTAGAAAGGTCGCCCGAGGACGTACTACAGTTCCACGCGTGCGTCTCGTGGAGCTCTATAACATATCCGTAAATCAGACCGGAAGTCCTTACCGTTGTGGCGTTCTACAGAAGCAAAGGTTTTAAATAGCAGATCTACAAGCTTGTAGCGCGCCACTCGGTGTAGTGGAACGTTCGCGCGCGCCATGTCGACTAGAAAGGTCGCCCGAGGACGTACTACAGTTCCAGGCGTGCGTCTCGTGGAGCTCTATAACATATCCGTAAATCAGACCGGAAGGCCTTACCGTTGTGGCGTTCTACAGAAGCAAAGGTTTTAAATAGCAGATCTACAAGCTCGTAGCGCGCCACTCGGTGTAGTGGAACGTTCGCGCGCGCCATGTCGACTAGAAAGGTCGCCCGAGGACGTACTACAGTTCCACGCGTGCGTCTCGTGGAGCTCTATAACATATCCGTAAATCAGACCGGAAGGCCTTACCGTTGTGGCGTTCTACAGAAGCAAAGGTTTTAAATAGCAGATCTACAAGCTCGTAGCGCGCCACTCGGTGTAGTGGAACGTTCGCGCGCGCCATGTCGACTAGAAAGGTCGCCCGAGGACGTACTACAGTTCCACGCGTGCGTCTCGTGGAGCTCTATAACATATCCGTAAATCAGACCGGAAGGCCTTACCGTTGTGGCGTTCTACAGAAGCAAAGGTTTTAAATAGCAGATCTACAAGCTCGTAGCGCGCCACTCGGTGTAGTGGAACGTTCGCGCGCGCCATGTCGACTAGAAAGGTCGCCCGAGGACGTACTACAGTTCCACGCGTGCGTCTCGTGGAGCTCTATAACATATCCGTAAATCAGACCGGAAGGCCTTACCGTTGTGGCGTTCTACAGAAGCAAAGGTTTTAAATAGCAGATCTACAAGCTCGTAGCGCGCCACTCGGTGTAGTGGAACGTTCGCGCGCGCCATGTCGACTAGAAAGGTCGCCCGAGGACGTACTACAGTTCCACGCGTGCGTCTCGTGGAGCTCTATAACATATCCGTAAATCAGACCGGAAGGCCTTACCGTTGTGGCGTTCTACAGAAGCAAAGGTTTTAAATAGCAGATCTACAAGCTCGTAGCGCGCCACTCGGTGTAGTGGAACGTTCGCGCGCGCCATGTCGACTAGAAAGGTCGCCCGAGGACGTACTACAGTTCCACGCGTGCGTCTCGTGGAGCTCTATAACATATCCGTAAATCAGACCGGAAGGCCTTACCGTTGTGGCGTTCTACAGAAGCAAAGGTTTTAAATAGCAGATCTACAAGCTCGTAGCGCGCCACTCGGTGTAGTGGAACGTTCGCGCGCGCCATGTCGACTAGAAAGGTCGCCCGAGGACGTACTACAGTTCCACGCGTGCGTCTCGTGGAGCTCTATAACATATCCGTAAATCAGACCGGAAGGCCTTACCGTTGTGGCGTTCTACAGAAGCAAAGGTTTTAAATAGCAGATCTACAAGCTCGTAGCGCGCCACTCGGTGTAGTGGAACGTTCGCGCGCGCCATGTCGACTAGAAAGGTCGCCCGAGGACGTACTACAGTTCCACGCGTGCGTCTCGTGGAGCTCTATAACATATCCGTAAATCAGACCGGAAGGCCTTACCGTTGTGGCGTTCTACAGAAGCAAAGGTTTTAAATAGCAGATCTACAAGCTCGTAGCGCGCCACTCGGTGTAGTGGAACGTTCGCGCGCGCCATGTCGACTAGAAAGGTCGCCCGAGGACGTACTACAGTTCCACGCGTGCGTCTCGTGGAGCTCTATAACATATCCGTAAATCAGACCGGAAGGCCTTACCGTTGTGGCGTTCTACAGAAGCAAAGGTTTTAAATAGCAGATCTACAAGCTCGTAGCGCGCCACTCGGTGTAGTGGAACGTTCGCGCGCGCCATGTCGACTAGAAAGGTCGCCCGAGGACGTACTACAGTTCCACGCGTGCGTCTCGTGGAGCTCTATAACATATCCGTAAATCAGACCGGAAGGCCTTACCGTTGTGGCGTTCTACAGAAGCAAAGGTTTTAAATAGCAGATCTACAAGCTCGTAGCGCGCCACTCGGTGTAGTGGAACGTTCGCGCGCGCCATGTCGACTAGAAAGGTCGCCCGAGGACGTACTACAGTTCCACGCGTGCGTCTCGTGGAGCTCTATAACATATCCGTAAATCAGACCGGAAGGCCTTACCGTTGTGGCGTTCTACAGAAGCAAAGGTTTTAAATAGCAGATCTACAAGCTCGTAGCGCGCCACTCGGTGTAGTGGAACGTTCGCGCGCGCCATGTCGACTAGAAAGGTCGCCCGAGGACGTACTACAGTTCCACGCGTGCGTCTCGTGGAGCTCTATAACATATCCGTAAATCAGACCGGAAGGCCTTACCGTTGTGGCGTTCTACAGAAGCAAAGGTTTTAAATAGCAGATCTACAAGCTCGTAGCGCGCCACTCGGTGTAGTGGAACGTTCGCGCGCGCCATGTCGACTAGAAAGGTCGCCCGAGGACGTACTACAGTTCCACGCGTGCGTCTCGTGGAGCTCTATAACATATCCGTAAATCAGACCGGAAGGCCTTACCGTTGTGGCGTTCTACAGAAGCAAAGGTTTTAAATAGCAGATCTACAAGCTCGTAGCGCGCCACTCGGTGTAGTGGAACGTTCGCGCGCGCCATGTCGACTAGAAAGGTCGCCCGAGGACGTACTACAGTTCCACGCGTGCGTCTCGTGGAGCTCTATAACATATCCGTAAATCAGACCGGAAGGCCTTACCGTTGTGGCGTTCTACAGAAGCAAAGGTTTTAAATAGCAGATCTACAAGCTCGTAGCGCGCCACTCGGTGTAGTGGAACGTTCGCGCGCGCCATGTCGACTAGAAAGGTCGCCCGAGGACGTACTACAGTTCCACGCGTGCGTCTCGTGGAGCTCTATAACATATCCGTAAATCAGACCGGAAGGCCTTACCGTTGTGGCGTTCTACAGAAGCAAAGGTTTTAAATAGCAGATCTACAAGCTCGTAGCGCGCCACTCGGTGTAGTGGAACGTTCGCGCGCGCCATGTCGACTAGAAAGGTCGCCCGAGGACGTACTACAGTTCCACGCGTGCGTCTCGTGGAGCTCTATAACATATCCGTAAATCAGACCGGAAGGCCTTACCGTTGTGGCGTTCTACAGAAGCAAAGGTTTTAAATAGCAGATCTACAAGCTCGTAGCGCGCCACTCGGTGTAGTGGAACGTTCGCGCGCGCCATGTCGACTAGAAAGGTCGCCCGAGGACGTACTACAGTTCCACGCGTGCGTCTCGTGGAGCTCTATAACATATCCGTAAATCAGACCGGAAGGCCTTACCGTTGTGGCGTTCTACAGAAGCAAAGGTTTTAAATAGCAGATCTACAAGCTCGTAGCGCGCCACTCGGTGTAGTGGAACGTTCGCGCGCGCCATGTCGACTAGAAAGGTCGCCCGAGGACGTACTACAGTTCCACGCGTGCGTCTCGTGGAGCTCTATAACATATCCGTAAATCAGACCGGAAGGCCTTACCGTTGTGGCGTTCTACAGAAGCAAAGGTTTTAAATAGCAGATCTACAAGCTCGTAGCGCGCCACTCGGTGTAGTGGAACGTTCGCGCGCGCCATGTCGACTAGAAAGGTCGCCCGAGGACGTACTACAGTTCCACGCGTGCGTCTCGTGGAGCTCTATAACATATCCGTAAATCAGACCGGAAGGCCTTACCGTTGTGGCGTTCTACAGAAGCAAAGGTTTTAAATAGCAGATCTACAAGCTCGTAGCGCGCCACTCGGTGTAGTGGAACGTTCGCGCGCGCCATGTCGACTAGAAAGGTCGCCCGAGGACGTACTACAGTTCCACGCGTGCGTCTCGTGGAGCTCTATAACATATCCGTAAATCAGACCGGAAGGCCTTACCGTTGTGGCGTTCTACAGAAGCAAAGGTTTTAAATAGCAGATCTACAAGCTCGTAGCGCGCCACTCGGTGTAGTGGAACGTTCGCGCGCGCCATGTCGACTAGAAAGGTCGCCCGAGGACGTACTACAGTTCCACGCGTGCGTCTCGTGGAGCTCTATAACATATCCGTAAATCAGACCGGAAGGCCTTACCGTTGTGGCGTTCTACAGAAGCAAAGGTTTTAAATAGCAGATCTACAAGCTCGTAGCGCGCCACTCGGTGTAGTGGAACGTTCGCGCGCGCCATGTCGACTAGAAAGGTCGCCCGAGGACGTACTACAGTTCCACGCGTGCGTCTCGTGGAGCTCTATAACATATCCGTAAATCAGACCGGAAGGCCTTACCGTTGTGGCGTTCTACAGAAGCAAAGGTTTTAAATAGCAGATCTACAAGCTCGTAGCGCGCCACTCGGTGTAGTGGAACGTTCGCGCGCGCGCCATGTCGACTAGAAAGGTCGCCCGAGGACGTACTACAGTTCCACGCGTGCGTCTCGTGGAGCTCTATAACATATCCGTAAATCAGACCGGAAGGCCTTACCGTTGTGGCGTTCTACAGAAGCAAAGGTTTTAAATAGCAGATCTACAAGCTCGTAGCGCGCCACTCGGTGTAGTGGAACGTTCGCGCGCGCCATGTCGACTAGAAAGGTCGCCCGAGGACGTACTACAGTTCCACGCGTGCGTCTCGTGGAGCTCTATAACATATCCGTAAATCAGACCGGAAGGCCTTACCGTTGTGGCGTTCTACAGAAGCAAAGGTTTTAAATAGCAGATCTACAAGCTCGTAGCGCGCCACTCGGTGTAGTGGAACGTTCGCGCGCGCCATGTCGACTAGAAAGGTCGCCCGAGGACGTACTACAGTTCCACGCGTGCGTCTCGTGGAGCTCTATAACATATCCGTAAATCAGACCGGAAGGCCTTACCGTTGTGGCGTTCTACAGAAGCAAAGGTTTTAAATAGCAGATCTACAAGCTCGTAGCGCGCCACTCGGTGTAGTGGAACGTTCGCGCGCGCCATGTCGACTAGAAAGGTCGCCCGAGGACGTACTACAGTTCCACGCGTGCGTCTCGTGGAGCTCTATAACATATCCGTAAATCAGACCGGAAGGCCTTACCGTTGTGGCGTTCTACAGAAGCAAAGGTTTTAAATAGCAGATCTACAAGCTCGTAGCGCGCCACTCGGTGTAGTGGAACGTTCGCGCGCGCCATGTCGACTAGAAAGGTCGCCCGAGGACGTACTACAGTTCCACGCGTGCGTCTCGTGGAGCTCTATAACATATCCGTAAATCAGACCGGAAGGCCTTACCGTTGTGGCGTTCTACAGAAGCAAAGGTTTTAAATAGCAGATCTACAAGCTCGTAGCGCGCCACTCGGTGTAGTGGAACGTTCGCGCGCGCCATGTCGACTAGAAAGGTCGCCCGAGGACGTACTACAGTTCCACGCGTGCGTCTCGTGGAGCTCTATAACATATCCGTAAATCAGACCGGAAGGCCTTACCGTTGTGGCGTTCTACAGAAGCAAAGGTTTTAAATAGCAGATCTACAAGCTCGTAGCGCGCCACTCGGTGTAGTGGAACGTTCGCGCGCGCCATGTCGACTAGAAAGGTCGCCCGAGGACGTACTACAGTTCCACGCGTGCGTCTCGTGGAGCTCTATAACATATCCGTAAATCAGACCGGAAGGCCTTACCGTTGTGGCGTTCTACAGAAGCAAAGGTTTTAAATAGCAGATCTACAAGCTCGTAGCGCGCCACTCGGTGTAGTGGAACGTTCGCGCGCGCCATGTCGACTAGAAAGGTCGCCCGAGGACGTACTACAGTTCCACGCGTGCGTCTCGTGGAGCTCTATAACATATCCGTAAATCAGACCGGAAGGCCTTACCGTTGTGGCGTTCTACAGAAGCAAAGGTTTTAAATAGCAGATCTACAAGCTCGTAGCGCGCCACTCGGTGTAGTGGAACGTTCGCGCGCGCCATGTCGACTAGAAAGGTCGCCCGAGGACGTACTACAGTTCCACGCGTGCGTCTCGTGGAGCTCTATAACATATCCGTAAATCAGACCGGAAGGCCTTACCGTTGTGGCGTTCTACAGAAGCAAAGGTTTTAAATAGCAGATCTACAAGCTCGTAGCGCGCCACTCGGTGTAGTGGAACGTTCGCGCGCGCCATGTCGACTAGAAAGGTCGCCCGAGGACGTACTACAGTTCCACGCGTGCGTCTCGTGGAGCTCTATAACATATCCGTAAATCAGACCGGAAGGCCTTACCGTTGTGGCGTTCTACAGAAGCAAAGGTTTTAAATAGCAGATCTACAAGCTCGTAGCGCGCCACTCGGTGTAGTGGAACGTTCGCGCGCGCCATGTCGACTAGAAAGGTCGCCCGAGGACGTACTACAGTTCCACGCGTGCGTCTCGTGGAGCTCTATAACATATCCGTAAATCAGACCGGAAGGCCTTACCGTTGTGGCGTTCTACAGAAGCAAAGGTTTTAAATAGCAGATCTACAAGCTCGTAGCGCGCCACTCGGTGTAGTGGAACGTTCGCGCGCGCCATGTCGACTAGAAAGGTCGCCCGAGGACGTACTACAGTTCCACGCGTGCGTCTCGTGGAGCTCTATAACATATCCGTAAATCAGACCGGAAGGCCTTACCGTTGTGGCGTTCTACAGAAGCAAAGGTTTTAAATAGCAGATCTACAAGCTCGTAGCGCGCCACTCGGTGTAGTGGAACGTTCGCGCGCGCCATGTCGACTAGAAAGGTCGCCCGAGGACGTACTACAGTTCCACGCGTGCGTCTCGTGGAGCTCTATAACATATCCGTAAATCAGACCGGAAGGCCTTACCGTTGTGGCGTTCTACAGAAGCAAAGGTTTTAAATAGCAGATCTACAAGCTCGTAGCGCGCCACTCGGTGTAGTGGAACGTTCGCGCGCGCCATGTCGACTAGAAAGGTCGCCCGAGGACGTACTACAGTTCCACGCGTGCGTCTCGTGGAGCTCTATAACATATCCGTAAATCAGACCGGAAGGCCTTACCGTTGTGGCGTTCTACAGAAGCAAAGGTTTTAAATAGCAGATCTACAAGCTCGTAGCGCGCCACTCGGTGTAGTGGAACGTTCGCGCGCGCCATGTCGACTAGAAAGGTCGCCCGAGGACGTACTACAGTTCCACGCGTGCGTCTCGTGGAGCTCTATAACATATCCGTAAATCAGACCGGAAGGCCTTACCGTTGTGGCGTTCTACAGAAGCAAAGGTTTTAAATAGCAGATCTACAAGCTCGTAGCGCGCCACTCGGTGTAGTGGAACGTTCGCGCGCGCCATGTCGACTAGAAAGGTCGCCCGAGGACGTACTACAGTTCCACGCGTGCGTCTCGTGGAGCTCTATAACATATCCGTAAATCAGACCGGAAGGCCTTACCGTTGTGGCGTTCTACAGAAGCAAAGGTTTTAAATAGCAGATCTACAAGCTCGTAGCGCGCCACTCGGTGTAGTGGAACGTTCGCGCGCGCCATGTCGACTAGAAAGGTCGCCCGAGGACGTACTACAGTTCCACGCGTGCGTCTCGTGGAGCTCTATAACATATCCGTAAATCAGACCGGAAGGCCTTACCGTTGTGGCGTTCTACAGAAGCAAAGGTTTTAAATAGCAGATCTACAAGCTCGTAGCGCGCCACTCGGTGTAGTGGAACGTTCGCGCGCGCCATGTCGACTAGAAAGGTCGCCCGAGGACGTACTACAGTTCCACGCGTGCGTCTCGTGGAGCTCTATAACATATCCGTAAATCAGACCGGAAGGCCTTACCGTTGTGGCGTTCTACAGAAGCAAAGGTTTTAAATAGCAGATCTACAAGCTCGTAGCGCGCCACTCGGTGTAGTGGAACGTTCGCGCGCGCCATGTCGACTAGAAAGGTCGCCCGAGGACGTACTACAGTTCCACGCGTGCGTCTCGTGGAGCTCTATAACATATCCGTAAATCAGACCGGAAGGCCTTACCGTTGTGGCGTTCTACAGAAGCAAAGGTTTTAAATAGCAGATCTACAAGCTCGTAGCGCGCCACTCGGTGTAGTGGAACGTTCGCGCGCGCCATGTCGACTAGAAAGGTCGCCCGAGGACGTACTACAGTTCCACGCGTGCGTCTCGTGGAGCTCTATAACATATCCGTAAATCAGACCGGAAGGCCTTACCGTTGTGGCGTTCTACAGAAGCAAAGGTTTTAAATAGCAGATCTACAAGCTCGTAGCGCGCCACTCGGTGTAGTGGAACGTTCGCGCGCGCCATGTCGACTAGAAAGGTCGCCCGAGGACGTACTACAGTTCCACGCGTGCGTCTCGTGGAGCTCTATAACATATCCGTAAATCAGACCGGAAGGCCTTACCGTTGTGGCGTTCTACAGAAGCAAAGGTTTTAAATAGCAGATCTACAAGCTCGTAGCGCGCCACTCGGTGTAGTGGAACGTTCGCGCGCGCCATGTCGACTAGAAAGGTCGCCCGAGGACGTACTACAGTTCCACGCGTGCGTCTCGTGGAGCTCTATAACATATCCGTAAATCAGACCGGAAGGCCTTACCGTTGTGGCGTTCTACAGAAGCAAAGGTTTTAAATAGCAGATCTACAAGCTCGTAGCGCGCCACTCGGTGTAGTGGAACGTTCGCGCGCGCCATGTCGACTAGAAAGGTCGCCCGAGGACGTACTACAGTTCCACGCGTGCGTCTCGTGGAGCTCTATAACATATCCGTAAATCAGACCGGAAGGCCTTACCGTTGTGGCGTTCTACAGAAGCAAAGGTTTTAAATAGCAGATCTACAAGCTCGTAGCGCGCCACTCGGTGTAGTGGAACGTTCGCGCGCGCCATGTCGACTAGAAAGGTCGCCCGAGGACGTACTACAGTTCCACGCGTGCGTCTCGTGGAGCTCTATAACATATCCGTAAATCAGACCGGAAGGCCTTACCGTTGTGGCGTTCTACAGAAGCAAAGGTTTTAAATAGCAGATCTACAAGCTCGTAGCGCGCCACTCGGTGTAGTGGAACGTTCGCGCGCGCCATGTCGACTAGAAAGGTCGCCCGAGGACGTACTACAGTTCCACGCGTGCGTCTCGTGGAGCTCTATAACATATCCGTAAATCAGACCGGAAGGCCTTACCGTTGTGGCGTTCTACAGAAGCAAAGGTTTTAAATAGCAGATCTACAAGCTCGTAGCGCGCCACTCGGTGTAGTGGAACGTTCGCGCGCGCCATGTCGACTAGAAAGGTCGCCCGAGGACGTACTACAGTTCCACGCGTGCGTCTCGTGGAGCTCTATAACATATCCGTAAATCAGACCGGAAGGCCTTACCGTTGTGGCGTTCTACAGAAGCAAAGGTTTTAAATAGCAGATCTACAAGCTCGTAGCGCGCCACTCGGTGTAGTGGAACGTTCGCGCGCGCCATGTCGACTAGAAAGGTCGCCCGAGGACGTACTACAGTTCCACGCGTGCGTCTCGTGGAGCTCTATAACATATCCGTAAATCAGACCGGAAGGCCTTACCGTTGTGGCGTTCTACAGAAGCAAAGGTTTTAAATAGCAGATCTACAAGCTCGTAGCGCGCCACTCGGTGTAGTGGAACGTTCGCGCGCGCCATGTCGACTAGAAAGGTCGCCCGAGGACGTACTACAGTTCCACGCGTGCGTCTCGTGGAGCTCTATAACATATCCGTAAATCAGACCGGAAGGCCTTACCGTTGTGGCGTTCTACAGAAGCAAAGGTTTTAAATAGCAGATCTACAAGCTCGTAGCGCGCCACTCGGTGTAGTGGAACGTTCGCGCGCGCCATGTCGACTAAAAGGTCGCCCGAGGACGTACTACAGTTCCACGCGTGCGTCTCGTGGAGCTCTATAACATATCCGTAAATCAGACCGGAAGGCCTTACCGTTGTGGCGTTCTACAGAAGCAAAGGTTTTAAATAGCAGATCTACAAGCTCGTAGCGCGCCACTCGGTGTAGTGGAACGTTCGCGCGCGCCATGTCGACGGTAGAAAGGTCGCCCGAGGACGTACTACAGTTCCACGCGTGCGTCTCGTGGAGCTCTATAACATATCCGTAAATCAGACCGGAAGGCCTTACCGTTGTGGCGTTCTACAGAAGCAAAGGTTTTAAATAGCAGATCTACAAGCTCGTAGCGCGCCACTCGGTGTAGTGGAACGTTCGCGCGCGCCATGTCGACTAGAAAGGTCGCCCGAGGACGTACTACAGTTCCACGCGTGCGTCTCGTGGAGCTCTATAACATATCCGTAAATCAGACCGGAAGGCCTTACCGTTGTGGCGTTCTACAGAAGCAAAGGTTTTAAATAGCAGATCTACAAGCTCGTAGCGCGCCACTCGGTGTAGTGGAACGTTCGCGCGCGCCATGTCGACTAGAAAGGTCGCCCGAGGACGTACTACAGTTCCACGCGTGCGTCTCGTGGAGCTCTATAACATATCCGTAAATCAGACCGGAAGGCCTTACCGTTGTGGCGTTCTACAGAAGCAAAGGTTTTAAATAGCAGATCTACAAGCTCGTAGCGCGCCACTCGGTGTAGTGGAACGTTCGCGCGCGCCATGTCGACTAGAAAGGTCGCCCGAGGACGTACTACAGTTCCACGCGTGCGTCTCGTGGAGCTCTATAACATATCCGTAAATCAGACCGGAAGGCCTTACCGTTGTGGCGTTCTACAGAAGCAAAGGTTTTAAATAGCAGATCTACAAGCTCGTAGCGCGCCACTCGGTGTAGTGGAACGTTCGCGCGCGCCATGTCGACTAGAAAGGTCGCCCGAGGACGTACTACAGTTCCACGCGTGCGTCTCGTGGAGCTCTATAACATATCCGTAAATCAGACCGGAAGGCCTTACCGTTGTGGCGTTCTACAGAAGCAAAGGTTTTAAATAGCAGATCTACAAGCTCGTAGCGCGCCACTCGGTGTAGTGGAACGTTCGCGCGCGCCATGTCGACTAGAAAGGTCGCCCGAGGACGTACTACAGTTCCACGCGTGCGTCTCGTGGAGCTCTATAACATATCCGTAAATCAGACCGGAAGGCCTTACCGTTGTGGCGTTCTACAGAAGCAAAGGTTTTAAATAGCAGATCTACAAGCTCGTAGCGCGCCACTCGGTGTAGTGGAACGTTCGCGCGCGCCATGTCGACTAGAAAGGTCGCCCGAGGACGTACTACAGTTCCACGCGTGCGTCTCGTGGAGCTCTATAACATATCCGTAAATCAGACCGGAAGGCCTTACCGTTGTGGCGTTCTACAGAAGCAAAGGTTTTAAATAGCAGATCTACAAGCTCGTAGCGCGCCACTCGGTGTAGTGGAACGTTCGCGCGCGCCATGTCGACTAGAAAGGTCGCCCGAGGACGTACTACAGTTCCACGCGTGCGTCTCGTGGAGCTCTATAACATATCCGTAAATCAGACCGGAAGGCCTTACCGTTGTGGCGTTCTACAGAAGCAAAGGTTTTAAATAGCAGATCTACAAGCTCGTAGCGCGCCACTCGGTGTAGTGGAACGTTCGCGCGCGCCATGTCGACTAGAAAGGTCGCCCGAGGACGTACTACAGTTCCACGCGTGCGTCTCGTGGAGCTCTATAACATATCCGTAAATCAGACCGGAAGGCCTTACCGTTGTGGCGTTCTACAGAAGCAAAGGTTTTAAATAGCAGATCTACAAGCTCGTAGCGCGCCACTCGGTGTAGTGGAACGTTCGCGCGCGCCATGTCGACTAGAAAGGTCGCCCGAGGACGTACTACAGTTCCACGCGTGCGTCTCGTGGAGCTCTATAACATATCCGTAAATCAGACCGGAAGGCCTTACCGTTGTGGCGTTCTACAGAAGCAAAGGTTTTAAATAGCAGATCTACAAGCTCGTAGCGCGCCACTCGGTGTAGTGGAACGTTCGCGCGCGCCATGTCGACTAGAAAGGTCGCCCGAGGATGTACTACAGTTCCACGCGTGCGTCTCGTGGAGCTCTATAACATATCCGTAAATCAGACCGGAAGGCCTTACCGTTGTGGCGTTCTACAGAAGCAAAGGTTTTAAATAGCAGATCTACAAGCTCGTAGCGCGCCACTCGGTGTAGTGGAACGTTCGCGCGCGCCATGTCGACTAGAAAGGTCGCCCGAGGACGTACTACAGTTCCACGCGTGCGTCTCGTGGAGCTCTATAACATATCCGTAAATCAGACCGGAAGGCCTTACCGTTGTGGCGTTCTACAGAAGCAAAGGTTTTAAATAGCAGATCTACAAGCTCGTAGCGCGCCACTCGGTGTAGTGGAACGTTCGCGCGCGCCATGTCGACTAGAAAGGTCGCCCGAGGACGTACTACAGTTCCACGCGTGCGTCTCGTGGAGCTCTATAACATATCCGTAAATCAGACCGGAAGGCCTTACCGTTGTGGCGTTCTACAGAAGCAAAGGTTTTAAATAGCAGATCTACAAGCTCGTAGCGCGCCACTCGGTGTAGTGGAACGTTCGCGCGCGCCATGTCGACTAGAAAGGTCGCCCGAGGACGTACTACAGTTCCACGCGTGCGTCTCGTGGAGCTCTATAACATATCCGTAAATCAGACCGGAAGGCCTTACCGTTGTGGCGTTCTACAGAAGCAAAGGTTTTAAATAGCAGATCTACAAGCTCGTAGCGCGCCACTCGGTGTAGTGGAACGTTCACGCGCGCGCCATGTCGACTAGAAAGGTCGCCCAAGGACGTACTACA